>NC_137892.1:30328715-30660523 GCF_963455335.1 Martes martes | reverse complement strand
AACCGGACGTTTGTACCTTTTGACCCTCTTCACCCATTACACTTACCCCTCCTCTGGCTACCACCAATTTGTTCTCTGTATCCATGAACTTAGGTTTTTCTGAAAGTGCATTTTTTTTTAAGATTTTATTTATTTATTTGACAGACAGAGATCACAAGTAGGCAGAGAGGCAGGCAGAGAGAGGGGGAGGAAGCAGGCTCCCTGCTGAGCAGAGAGCCCGATGCGGGGCTCGATCCCAGGACCCTGAGACCATGACCCGAGCCGAAGGCAGAGGCTTTAACCCACTGAGCCACCCAGGCACCCCTGAAAGTGCATTTTTAATAACAAGAGATGAATTGGCTAAATAAATCATAGTAGTTTTATTCAGCGGAATACCGAGAGCCTGTTGGAAAGGGTGGTGTCGTACTATATTTATTGACCTGGAAAGATACTTGTGACACAGTAACATGTATAAAATTATTCCACTTATGTAAAATTATAGCTATTTATGTCCATATATATTTATATGTGGAGATGGATATCCAGAAGGGTATTTATCAATTAAGTCTTGTCATCTCTGGGTGGTAGATTTTGATATGACTAAAATTTTTTTCCCCTGTTGTAACTGTGTAAACTGACCAATATATAGATATATAGATATACAGATATCTATATATGTATATAGATATCTATATATCTAATATAGATATCTATATCTATATATCTATATATAGCTCACCTTTCTGTGGTAAAAATTTTGCAGTATGTCCATATATCAAATATTATACTTTAAACCTTAAAATTACACAATGGTTTATGTCAATCATATCGCAATACAGCTGGAAAACCTTTTTTTCCCTAATAAGGGATGTGTGTGTGTGTGTGTGTGTGTGTGTGTGTGTGATTTTAAAATTTCTCAGAGTGAGAAAATCTATTTAGTAGCAGGAGAAGGTAGAGCTCACTTCATTTTGATAAAAGACATCTTCTCTTGTTTTTTTTTCATTGAGCAGCTTTGCAATTCCACCCTCTTTAGTAGTATCGGAAAGCGTTTCCAGAGTGTATGTTGGTGACTGAGGCATTTTTAGATGCCAGATGAAGAGTCATTTAGATGGACCTTAACCCCACCCTTCCACAGGAAAATAAAGCAGGACCGAGGAAGACACTGACAAGGAAACAAGAATGAAACTCCCATAATTCAACAAACACGATCGTCAGTGTTGCTATCATCTCTGCCGCTTATTTCATTGGAAAGTCTGTGACGGTAGCAGTCAGAATCAATTTGCATGTACAGGATCTGGGTATGAAATTTTGGGTTGCTCAGATACAATTGTCACAGGGATCTTAAAATTCCAAAGGTAGGCAAGACCTGTAAGGTCATTTAATTCGATTGCCCACCTAGTACATGATTACCTTCCTGCATGTAGCGGTTGTATTTAATGAGAAGGGAGCAAGGTTCTGATAATTTACAGTCTGCCAGAGCTCTCAAGAGGAAAGAACGGGCTTTTTAAGCTCTCTGAGAATATGTTCCGAAAGCACTTAGTGGCGTTTGCTGGTGGTTCTCAGGTGAATTCTCACAGTGGTGGTGTCAGGAGCACCAGGGCGGGGATGGTGGAGGGACGCAGGGAGACGGGGGTCTTCAGAAACTCTTAGAGCATCGTTGGAGAACTGTGGTGTGACTCTTAGATAACTAATGGGGATCAATGTATCTGTTGGTGGTTAATAAAATGTAAAGGATCTGTGCACGGTTAGGGAGGAAGGAAAATCCAGGCAGGAGAGGAATTGAAGTATTTATGGAAGGAGGAAGGACACACAGAGGTCACCATTGCCTCTAGAAGTAAGAATGACAAGGGGCAGAAGAAGATGGGGTAAAGGTAACATTAGGTAGAGAAGAGAAACTCAAATGACTTTCGAAAGGCCCAGCACTGGGATGTTTAAGCAGCAGCACACTGATTTTCTTTGACAGAAAAGTCTCAGGATCCATGAATCTAAAAGCACATTATCTTCCATAGTCATACAACACATTCACTTACCACGTAGGCTGCTAGATCTTTGGCAGCTTGTCCAGAGATTTAATTGTCTAAAAGGAAAAACAGGACAAAATTAGGGATCTTTACCTGGAGGTCCTAGATGATCTGTGGAGAGAAATCAGAGGCCCACGAACTTAGATGGGGAGGGGGGAAAAAAAGAAAAAGGCCAAACCATCTTTATTTTGACTAATCTGTCACTAAAGTTGATGTTTCGTTTAATTTTGAGTGTAGGAAAACCTCACACTAACCAGTAAGACAGGCACCTGTGACTTGGTCACCAGTGGGACTCACTGATGCTTTTGTATCATACTACAATTTCTGCAGGAATATTGTTTATGCTGATTACTTACCTCAGAATTACTATAGACGTTCGACCTTCTGCCCCAGAGGGAAGGATTCCCTCTAAGTGCCAAATGGGGGGGGTCTTTTACATTAGTTTTATTAATAAGCCTTAGTGGTAATATACATTGATGAGAGTCCTCTGGAAAATTAAAACATATTAATATAAAATATTATTACATCGATAATTATGTTCCCAGAGGAAACAGATGTATAGAAATGACCCTCAGGACACCTACTCTGGGTCAGGGATGACCTAACTGTTTTCCAAGTTGACCATCACTCACGTCCTGGCTTGCGTTCTGAGTGTTGTCTCCTTTTCAGCAGGTGTGATGATCCCGGGCCCAGTGGAAATCAGGCAGACTTCAGCGGGAGAGTCCCAACCTCGGTTTGCTTTAAGCAATTGTATTTTCCCCACATCATCTGCGCCATCTTGTGCGAAGAACACTCCAGTGACAATTCGGTCCAAATGGACAGACGGCAATGAAGGGGGTGGGGTGGGGAAAGGGAAAGCTCCCATCGCTCTGGTGTTTGTGTGTTTCCAACAAAGGACGTATCTCCCCAGCTCTGCCTCTTTGAAGCAGCCCCAGTGTGGAGCTCGGAGCAGATGGTTCTGCCACGTCAGGCCCACAGCTGTGTGTTTCTGGCCCGGGAACAATGTTTGAATTCCATACAGAAATTTTGTGAGATATGTTTCTTGTTGCCTTTTCATGAATTTTATTTGGTAATTTTTTTCAACCATAAAGAGTCTGGAGACCATATTGAGAAAAATGTTGGCAAGAGAAAGCTTTTCGTGAGCTAGCCAGATTTATTTAAAGAGGATCAATCACATAGAATTTCTGGAAAAGGGGCCGCCTGTTGGCATGGTTGCATGTCCTGCTTTGCAGCCAGGGTCCTGCTCTCTTACTCTGAAATTCCTTACCAAGCCAGGGAGGGGAGAGCATTTCTGTAGGAAACAACTAGAAGGCTAGAACTCTTCTGTATTGAGAAAACTCACTCACTCTCTGAGCACGTCCAGCACTTAGCATTTCAAACTGAGGGGGAAGGAAATAGAAGAGATTCACAGGTTTCGGAGCAAAACAAGATACCGTGTTGCCTGATTTTATGGACTTGTGCCAGGTCATTTCTGGGTTTACTGTGAAGGACTTCTGCCATCCTTATTCTAGGAGTACTCAGGATCAAATTATGGGATGCTTTCTATGTCCACTGTAGCAGCCCATTCCCCATAGGGAAGTTTTCACCTTGTACACGGGGTGTGTGTGTGTATGTGTGTGTGTGTGCACGTGCCCAGACCCCGCCCAGTTCCATTTTGGTTGGGAATTCCTGATTTTTTATTTTCTTTCTTTTTTTTTAAGATTTTATTTATTTATTTGACAGACAGAGATCACAAGTAGGCAGAGAGGCAGGCAGAGAGAGAGGGAGAAGCAGGCTCCCTGCGGAGCAGAGAGCCCGATGCGGGGCTCGATCCCAGGACCCTGGGAATCATGACCTGAGCTGAAGGCAGAGGCTTTAACCCACTGAGTCACCCAGGTGCCCCAGGAATTCCTAATTTTTTCTGAGATAACCCAGCAAGTCCAAGTAAACCCAGACATTGGACAGAGGCCTTTCTAATTCCAACCACATGTATAATTTAGCAGACCTGCTGCTATATATAAAGAATTCTGAACTAGCCACACTTCGTTTCAAGCAAAGGCGTGAATGCCGTGGGGGTTGTGAAACATTTTTTTTTGTTTTGTTTTGAAAGAAAATGCATACCTTCCCCTCTGGAAACCCTGTCATTTCCTCTGGTCCCCTAATCCTAAACTTGGTGTCTGAAATAAATTTTGGATGGTTTCTACCATGTCGTTGAAAGGCAAGGGCCTGGGGATTGCTACTGTTATCAGAGAAAGGGGGTCCAGGGCCCTTGTGGGAGTTACTTACTGGTGGGCCTGGCTTCAGCACTTGGCACCAGCGCTCACCCTGGGCCATCTTAGAAGCCCTTCCTCTGACAGGCAGGACCCTGGAACTTGGGTCTCCGTGTCAGCACCTGCTTGCAGGAGTGGACTCCTCTGCCTCACATTTGATGGATAAACCAGAAGAATCCAGCAGGGAGATTCGTGTTCGTGGCTGTGGCCAGCTTTGCCTTTCATGACTTTTTTGCTTTTTCCTTTTGTGTGAGATTGGATTTGAAAGTGAACTCGGTTTCCACACCAAAGCCTGTGGCAGCGGGCAAATGAGAGGAAACCACACGGAGGTAGAGCTGCTTACCGCGCGCGCACACCAGAGCAAATGTAGGAAACCTGGAAATGACAAGGGCGGGTGGGGCTGACTTGTTTGCAACCCTGGGAGCCGGGCTTCTGTGGAAGAGTTTTTCGGGGAGGCTGTGGGGAGGAGAAGGGGCCAGGTGTTTTAGCCATCTTCACTTACCGGGCTTTCCTGGAGAAAGATGAAAGCGTGCTTTCAGCTGGGGCTTCTGTGTTGCTTTGTTAGTAATCAAGAGGCTCTTTGGACTCAGCATGGGGAAAAAAAAAAAAAAAACAGAATAACTGGTGATGACAACAGTGAGAGGAGGATGCCATCTCTGGAGAACAGAAGCCCCTCTCCCCCGTCCTGCCCAGCTGACACCATCAGGCAGGCAACTTGGAGTGGAGGACATTTTACTTATTTGCTTATTTAAGATTTTATTTATTGGTCAGAGAGAGAAAGAGGCAAAAAGAGAGAAAGCACAAGCAGGGGGAACAGCAGGCAGAGAGAGAAGTAGGCTCCCCGACGAGCAGGGAGCCTGATGTGGGACTCCATCCCAGGACCCTGGGATCATGACCTGAGCTGAATGCAGATTCTTAACCAACGGAGCCACCCAGGTGCCCCGATTTTATTATGTAATTCATGATAAAGTCGTCCCATTCTTCTGATAATTTCACATTCCTGCTACTTCTTTTTGCAGTATTTTCTTCCAGCCTGTGGCTTGTATTCTCATGCTTTTGACAGTGTCTTGTTCAGAGTGGAAGTTTTAGATTTTAATCAAATGCAGCTAAGCGATTGTTTATTTCATGGATTGTGTCTTTGGTGTGATATCTAAAAAGTCACCTCCGTACCCAACATCATCTGGGCTTTCTCCTATGTTATGTTCCCCAAATTGCACAATTTTGTGTTTTCCATTTGGGTCGGTGATCCATTTTGAGTTAATGTCTGTGATGTGTGTAGGGTCTGCGTCTAGGGCCGTGTTTTTTGGTATGTGGGTGTCCAGGTGTCCTAACACCATCTATTTGAAACGATTATCTTTGCTCTATTATATTGCCTCTGCTCCTTTATCAAAGATCAGTTAACTATATTCACATGGGGTCTGTCTCTGGGTTTTCTGTTCTCTTCTACTGATGTATTTGTCTATTCTTTTGCCATTTCTGCACTGTCTTGATTGCCATGACTTTACAATAAGACTTGAAATTGGGTAGTATCAATCCTCCAACTTTGTTCATTTCCTTCAATATTTTGTTGGCTCTTCTGGGTCTTTGGCCTTTGCATGTAAACTTTAGAATCAGTTTGTCAATAGCCACAAGTAACTTGCTAGGAATATTCCTGCTATTTCTTTAACTCGGAATTTTTCAGAGTAACTTATCTTAGGTAAGTTTTGATAAAGCCCAATGTCCAACCAACCCCCTTCTTCCACCTTCAAGAATTCTGCCATTGTTAGCCTGGGGGGCTGGGGTGTGAGGGAGAGGCTCACCAGAAAGATTCTAATATGTCACCGGGATTGAAAACCAGTGCGTTCGTTTTCATCACCGTCTTAACAACTATAATGCCAATATGTTTCCTTAAAATTGATTTGAAAAGTCATGGCTTTGGGAGAATGTTCTCAGGAACATGCCTTCTGCCTCTGTGTGCGTCGCTGTGCACTTTCTAGGTGGTTCTCGTTTCCTGTGGCTCGCACTCTGCAGGGAGAAGCTTGACTTACCTCAGACAAAGTTGTATACCAGGAAAATTTTTCTTCAGATGCAAATTCTCCAACCTTTAATCATGACCTTATTTTAGACTTGAATCAGTGATCAGATATAAAATCGTGGTGACACTTGCTCTCGCTTGTGTCTACATTTTCTCCACACGGACCCTGCCAGCCCCCTTTTCCTTCATTCTCCTTCTCTCTCCTCTCCTTCCCTTGTCCTTCGCTCATCCATCCTTCTGCCCCATGTCTTTAAGTTTCACTTTCCTGCTTTCATCCTGTCCCCTCCATTTCTTCATCTTCTCATCCTCCCTGAACCTTTGTTTCTTGGTCTCAGATCCTTTGTTCTCAGAGAGGGTTCAGGGAGGCAGTTGAACTTGTTAAGTAACTCTTGTTGCCGAGGTGGGGGTGTGCGTGTGCACAGATTTGCATGAATAAAACTGAGTAATCAGAGACTGATTTAATCAAAGAAAGAGCCCATGTGTGGAGGGCGAACCCACCTGAAATGTGACCTTGCAGCCATTATTCTACCACTCTGGGCCTCAGGTTCCTCTCCCTAAAACAGGGACTTGTTCACATCTGCCTCTTCAGGTTTATTGCATGTCTCCGTTAAATGAGTACATATTTAGCTCTCCTGTACTTGTCTGGGCAGTAACTGCTCTCTCATTGTTGCATGTGAGTATCGTTGCTACTTCTAAGGTTAGAGAGTAGCCCTTCTGACAGGGGGATGGAAAAGTTTGCTTTAACAAACGGATAAGAAAAACTTCTAATTAATGCATGTATTGTTTGGGTGGATTTGTGTAAGCCAACATTTCCTTTACTAACACTTCCTTGGCTTATAAATGCCTGTATTCACAACCCAGGTGAATTTCCATCTGAACACTGTTTTCAGAGTAAAGCTATTCTTATGGGTCTGCTGTGGAATTAAGCAGCAGAAATTTGTTATTGTGGGTGTGACTCGTCTCTGCCTTCATACACTCTGAACAATAAACACTCTCTCTGGTTCTCTCCCGCCTGTATGACAGTTCCAGATTAGGTACTTGGGTGCTATTTTGGTTATTGACAAGGCAGGAAAAAGACCGGGTGGGGTTGCAGCTGAGTCTTTGGTTCCTTGGTCTACTTTTTTTTTTTTTTAAGATTTTATTTATTTATTTGACAGACAGAGATCACAAGTAGGCAGAGAGGCAGGCAGAGAGAGAAGGGAGGAAGCAGGCTCTCTGCTCAGCAGGGAGCCCTATGCGATGCGGGGCTCGATCCCAGGACGCTGGAATCATGACCTGAACTGAAGGCAGAGGCTTTAACCCATTGAGCCACCCAGGCGCCCCCTTTGGTCTACTTTTAAGTAAGACATTCTTTCATCCTTTCCAGACTTAAAAGTTTTTATTAAATAAACAAATAACACCCCCTATTGTCTCCTGAATCACAAAACAAAGCAGACAATCACTGAAGGGCAGAGGGGAAGAAAACTGATTCTGAGCATTCTCGTCTATATTCAGTTAATAGAGTTATAGCTAAGGGCTACAGAGATTCTCCTCCAACCCTGCGTTCCCCTCCCATGGCAACTTCTCATCTGCTAACAGCCATCAACACTGTCTACCTTCCATTTGTAGGTCCCATGACATATGAAGGGTGTGTGAACTGAGAGCCCTGATACCCTCCTTTCCCACCCATTCTTACGCAAGAGAAGGACTCGGAAGTCTCATGGTCATAGCGAGAAGTTTGGAGTAATATGGACAGATGGGGGCTGTACGGGATATGGTCTCCTTTCCTCTAACAACGCATATGTTCACACGCAAACCTTTATGTTTTTGCCTATGGGACACCTTTGCCTATGGGACTAGCTCAGATGAGATTAGCAGTAATCATTTATTCTCTCATACAAGTGAGGGAACCAGTCATTTTGGCCCAGGACCGAGGGATTTCTTGGGACATGGGAATTGCACTGTGAAAACTGGGACAGTCCTGGATCGACTGGGTGTCTGGTCATCCTAGAAATAAGAATTACACACTGGATAGAATTATTTAACTATTAACTAAAGATCCCCATGTTAATTGATACATAGAAGTGAAATAATACATTCTGAGTTATTAAAAAAAAAAAAAGTTTGCCAATTTGCACTGTGGTCTATACCTGACCTTCTTCAAAACCCTTCCCTACTTCCTGTCTCTACCAACAGAAGTCCTCAGCTTAACAAGTGAAACTTCGGCCTCTGTATTGGAGGGTTTTGCAGTAGTTATCTATCACTATGTAACAAATGGCCCCCAAACCACAATAATCATTTGTTATCTTCTGGTTTCCATTGGGTTGGGAATTCAGACAGGGCACGGCTCGGAGGTCTTTTATCTGCTCCACAAGGTAGACTCCAAGCCTTGAGGACTGAAATCACCTAAGAGCTAAAGAGTCTTCTTCCAAGATAGCTCAGTCCCATGACCTCTCCATTAGGCTCCTCTCCAAAGGGTTACAAGGGTCCTCACAACATGGCAGCCAGCTTCTCCTCAGAGCTGGTAAGCCAAAAGAGAACACGCCAGGAATGGAAGTGGCTTCTATAAGCTGGCCTTGGGATTCATGTACCACCACTTCTACTGCGTTCTAATCTTTGGAAGTGAGTCACTGGTGCAGTCCATAGCCAAGGGGAGAAGTGAGCTCTACTTTTTAAAGGTAAGAATGTCACAGAATTCTTAGGCATAGTTAAACACCACCTAAGGTGTTGTGAACAAATTCCTCTGAGTGTAAAACACTGGGGTGGTATGATGATGCCAAAACTTCCTTAAATGGTGGTTTTCATTCTAACAGTAATAGTAATACAATAGCTTACAATAACAGAGTACTTATCTTCCAGACACCTCATGGACATTCTCTTGAATGAGGGCTAGTCTTATCATGATCCCTGTCTAGCTGATGAAACAGAGGAACTACTCACCCTATGTACAGAGAGGTTAAGTAACTTCCCCTAGGTCACACAGTAAGGGCTAGAGCCCGGGTTCAAACACAAGCAAGCCCGCTCCAGAACCGTTGGGTTCCATGCAATCGCATTACAGTGATTTCTCTCTGAAATCTAAGAAAACAAGTTTGATGATTTAATGAATCAGATTATTTTATGATTACTGTTCTAGTGGTCTATGTAAAAATCCCATTCTCCTCAGTGAGTTCACATTTTCCGTTTAATCTTACGTCAGGCGACTTTGGTCATTACAAGAGGTTCCATTTTGGAAGGGACAGTCAAGGGGCTGCAACCGATTGAAAGCCTTGTGGGCTGGGCGAGGACCACCCCATCCATGCCAGGTGGCCATTCCAAGATCAGAGGGAAGTAATGAACGAAAGTGTTATGAAATCCATAGAAGTCTCTTGAGTTAATACATGCTTCCTCACATAAGGTGGTATATCTGCATTCTCTCCTGTTTCTGCCTCACAACCTGAAGCAAAACAAAATGACATTAAGGCAATTTAGAGAGTCATTATTAATTTGGATTCAGCTTGTGAAGACTCTTGGGGTTTCCTCCACTGCATGTTTTTCTAGAGTAATTTTTTTTTCACCTGCTCCGCAGTGCTCTTTGAACTTCCCAGCTGAATGTCAGTGAGACTGGCACAGTCCAAATGTGCTTATTGTTTATATAAGCCGATGAACCCCCACCGAATGGCTCACTGCTCCCCTCACCAAGATGTGTTGCACACACTTGGCTTCCGCTGGAAGCTTCCACGGCCGATGAGGTGTGGTACAGCCATCTGAATCCTAAAGGTGGGCATGGGCTTGAGGAAGGTTAATTAGGTGCAAAAGAGAATGACAGCAGAACAAACCAACCCCGCAAATGGCCTATTTTATGTACTTTAACAAATACACAGGACTTACTACATGCCAGCAGCTCTTCTAAGTGCTTTTAAAATATTAACTCATTTATCCCCATAACAACCTGGGAGCTCACAACCCTTGATGGGTCTCATTTGAGAGATGAAAATTTGTTCCGCAGCCCAGCGCTGTGAAGTGACTTGCCCCAGGTCACAGGGACCGGAGCTGGAGTCCAGTCTGGGAAGTTTGATTCCTGAGAGTCCTGCTGTCTGTCTACTCTGAAATGTGGCCTCATGCAGTTTTGCCTCTAACACAGGCTTCTCCAGAAGGACCGCATCATCCCCGATCTCAGAATAAAAGCCCATTTCTCATCTGAATGTACTGCTAGGCATTTCCCAGAGCGAGAAGCAGGGGGGAAATGCTCTTCAGCCAACCAAATGTCAGTAGCTAAAAACTCTAGCCCGAATCGATATATACAGCCGCGTGTTGTCTGATATTTCCCAGATGTGTGGATATAATATTAGAAGAGCATTTAATGTAATAGTCCTTTTGGCATTTAAATACGGGTGACAGGAACTCTTTAAGGCTGCATAGACAGAGCACACAGGTGTTAGGAAAAACAGCTGTTAATAAAGGCCAGGTCTTTTCAAACAGAGAGAGAAATGGTGCAATAAAAGGGTTATAACCTTATGTTTTTAGGCTTATGACCTTTGTTTCATTAGGTGCACCTTTAACTGTGATAAACATCCACTTAAATGAATATCATTTCCTTACAATTACAGAAGGGTCATACATAATACACTAAGTTCCCTTGGCAGCCTATGTGTTAGTCATGCATATTTCATGAGCACTTTTATTCCCCAAGTCACTTTCAAGCAATGCTCAATCCCACGGCTTTGGTGCCTAGGAGATAAAGGTCTTGTCGGGAAAGAGATCTCAGAGCAATTATTGTAGCTCTGCACTTTATCAAGGAGAGCAGCCGAATGACCCGCTCGAAACATCTGACCGGGACCATTATCAATTTTCTTAATATACGTGATTCTTCTTATTTATCACTGGATACGAGAAACATGTTCCTTGGTTTTGTTGGGCTGATTTAAATTGTTGGAATGATGCTGAACGATAGAAGGCAATCGGCCCTAAAGAGAATACTTGGAGCAATCTAATGAATGTAAAAGAAGGGGGGAAAAAAAAAGCAGCCATGTCCTCATGCCTACAACATGCTCAATACTTGTGGGGCAGCAAAAAATAGATCACGGTCCACGGAGCGTGGCCAGGCAATCTAAGCGAGTCGACATCTGTTTGTGCAATGTGATGTTTTTCCCAGCTGCGTCAGCTGGTGGGAAATAAAGTGTTGGAATGATAATAAGCAGAAAGGAAGTTTGCAGTAACAGTGAAATATAAGCCTCTTTATAGTCTCAATATCTTTTGTGGGCAATTTCCCTTGTTCTCTTCAAGACTATTGAGTTCATCAAGACAGCTTCATCGTTGTGAGATCTCCCTCCACACTTGGAATATGACTGAAGAGATGTGAATCCCATCTGCCAGCGTTTGCAGGTCGACTTCCTGGGTTAGATCAAACTGAAAACAATTTACTTTTTTAAAAATGACGCCTTTAGACATCTCAGCAATGCAGAAAGTGGCTTCCTTGTCTTTTTTGCGCGCGCCATCTGCCTGCCGTGGTTGCTTTACTGTAAGATCCGAGATCGAGGCCGGGTCGGGATCGGGGTATTGAATTCTATCTGTTGTTTCAGGGTCCTACCTTCCCAACTCCATCCTGCCCCCAGACAGATGTGGGTTGGGAGCCTTTGTTCTGCATTCTCGCAGGGGAGTGAGGGGAGCTTGGGGGTGAGGGGGAGAGAGAGAGAGATGTTTCCTTTAAACCAGCTAAATTAATATTTACGTTGTGATAATATAAGAGAAGCCACCGAAAATTATTAATCTCAAAAGGTTATAATTATCTTTAAAATGGTGGCAGCCATTTGAAATGTAAATCGTAATGCTCGGGGAGAGGGCTCCTGTTCCTGGTGCCTGGGGCCACCGCCTGCCTGGCTGCCACAGCTGTAATTGATCATTCCCAATCAAAGGCAGAGGGAGACGTCTCTGGTGGCACAGCGGCGGGCGGGGTGGAGGGAGCGAGCAGAGAAAGATGCTCTGTTCTTTGGGTCTATTATCAAAAAAAAAAAAGAGCCCAAGCGCGTTTCAAATATCTCCTCTGTTGAATGTGCAGCCCTTCAAAGCTTCCCCACAATAAATAAAGTTTTCAAAACCCATAGACTCTCAAAGATTCATTGAAATTTCCTCTGAATTAAGCAGCCTCTCTCTTTCTTTGCTCCCCTCCCCCCTCCCACCCCCCTCCCTGCCATTACGGAGGCCAGCTCAGTTTGAAACAAATGGGAATTAGATGATTAAATATGAGACATATTTCAGCTCTTTTATCGCCTTCGTGGATGGTATGGTTACTTTTTGGCCCACACTTCTCTTAAGTGAATGTATTGGTTACATTGTTATAGATCGGCTTCTCTAAAGAAGAGAGTACAAGGGAAAAGAAGGACCCCATCCCCACCCCCTCGCCCCCCACCCCACGATAAAGCAGAGACTGGAAGTGTGAATTCCATGTGTCAGGCAGAATCCCAAGGCCAAATGCTTCAGGAGTTCGCCAACAAATGACAGGAGACAACTGGAATCTCCCCCGTCCCTGAATATTACTGACTGTGTAGACATTTCTCAAGGTCCATTAAATTCTATTTGACGTACATTAAAAAAGATTTAATCACAGATGCCAGTCAGCTAACCAACCCATTAATCTAGCTGTTTTTCCTAAGAAAATTGTATTTAAAAAGGTCTTTTTTCCCCAATTTAATTTAGTCATCCTTTTAAATTTCGTGTATTTATCATGTAAATGTGCCTTATTTGCAAAAGAAAAGCGCAGGATTCAATGAAATAAATAGTTATTTCATTAAAATGGATACAAAAAACCCTGTGATTAGGGTAATTAATTTGCACACTAAAAGCTATCTTCCTGGTTCAGATCATTAATATTGATGGCCTTCGATTTTGTTCTCAGTAATGTTCCTTGAAATATACTCAGAACTGGCACTGGGGTTGAAAGAGCAGCCATTGGAACACCGGTAAAAATGAGGCATCGGTGTGCATTTGGGGTGACCGCTCTTCCCTCTGCTCCCACCAAGAGCTAGCCCCCGGTGTGAAGACCTGTGTCTCCAAATAAACTGGCCGGGTTCTGTCTGAATGGGTTGGTGCGGTTTACCTCGACTGTCAGTTCCTGATGTCTGATGCCTGGCACTTACTGACGCCTGTCTTCTTTCGGAGGAGGAGAAAACATTTAAATTGCAAAATAACATTACAGGAGATTATGTCTGGGTACCACATACTGTTAGGCACAGCATTGCCCGATAACAAGGCAACGGCTGTCAATATCCCTTTCTCATTAGATTTGCATCTGCATATTATGCAAATAGGTCCGAGCGAGTTTCCACTTTGATAGCTCTCTGCCACAAGTTGGAGTCAAGGCACATATTTTGTTTCAGTTCTGTTCAGCAGATGTATTCCACCAAAGACCTTGTAGAAAAGGTGTCATATCAACGCGGTACACTATCAAATGCAGCTGTAGGCTGCATTCACATGAAAATCAAATCCTGGAACAATTTTAGATTGCCTCACCTAGCTGTGTCAGCATGCTCAACATTCCCAGTGATGGAAAACAAATTAACATTCTGCACGGGGTCTGTGTGTGTGCAGACGAAATCTGAGAGCTACACCAGAGCCGGTTGGTATCTTGACTTGCATTTTAGGGCTTGCTGAAAGGGATGTTGCTGATGCTTTTTAATTACAGACAGAAGGATGATTTGTAGGATTGGTTTTCATTTTCCCAGGTGCTTTTTTTTTTTTTTTTTTTTTTGCATTTGAAGTTCCCCTTCAAGATTGTCAAGTTGTCTCACGTTAGCCAAATTACCTTCTTGCTACTGCTACCTGGACACTCAACTTTAGGCCGCTAAGTCTTTTCCAAATATCAGGACTCCCAAATACAGGGCTTTTCACAAGCTCTGTTGTTGTTTGGGTGTTCAAGTGCCTGTGTTAACATTTTAACACCATTTTATTAAATGAAGATCATATGGCCAGGATCTGATTTCAATAGCACCTCTGATCTCAATAGCACGAGGTCCATCTCTGACCTTGCACAGATCAGAACTGGCGTAGTTCTGGACTTGGAAAAGCAAAGAGATAATTCAGAGATGAGCAAACAAGGACAGCTTCATGCATGTCTACGGTGTTTTCTATGCAAAAACAAAACAGAAAGCCTAGCCAGGATGCTTTTAGACACTTCATCTCAAGAGGAAGAGGAAAAAACCAAAACAAAACAACCCCCAAAACCAAAAAAGCAAAAAACGGCCAAGGTGGAGAGAAAAAAAAGTGGACGTTTTCTAAATCGACTCCAAGGCTACTCACTGGGGTTTCTTTGCCCATCTTGTTTGGTGCGTTGCTTCAAGTGGGGCTCTCTAGGAGCTCTGCAATAAGACAGGGTACCGCTGCAGAAGGCAACGTGCTAATTAAAAAGAGGAACACACCACAAATTTGCTCGTTATTATTCATGGCAAGTGTGCAGCAAATCACTTAGCTGTTTGCTTTTAAAATAAAAGCTTTTTTTTAAACCCCATTTTTTCCCCTTCCCTTACCTTCCCCCCCCCCTCCTTTTTTGTTTCTTTTCTTTTTCTTTTCTCCCCCTGGCCTGCCTTGTTTAAAAAGACACGCATGGTCTCAAAGACTTTTTCTAAAGAATGACATTGAAAAGACATTGCCCCGAGGTTTGGTAGAGCAAAAGCCTGGATCATTTGTACTGTTTAATGTCATGCCTTTTCTTCCCCCTGATTCTTTTTTTTAAAAACAGCTATTCACCCATTACAATATGCTTTCCACAGTATGCTTCCTTTAACTGACTCCAGATTAACAAGTAGGTGAGATGAGTAGGGAGTATTATTCCAGGGTTGTTGTTGTGTGTGTGTGTGTGTGTGTGTGTGTGTGTGTGTGTGTTTCTCTTTTTTTCCCAAGCATTAAGCAGGAACGGTAATCAGAAAAGCAGTTTTCTGTAACTCAGATCCCCCAGATGCTGACATTAGAACAGACTGGTAGCCTGATTGTTACGCCATGCTCATGTTTATTAAGATGCCAGCCACTACACAAAGGAGAAATATCATTATTTTAGAAACAACAATCAGTCACCATCTTCCTCCCACAAAGAAAGTCTAAATTCAAACCCCATCACCAGGGACTTCCAGATTCTTACAGGAGCCAAACACAGCAATGGACAATGGCTTTTGTCATCACTCACCTTCTGCGACTGCCTTTCTGAAACCTATCACCATTTAAAGGGAGCTATTATAACTGTTATTTCAGATATGCAGAATCCTTTTCTTCCAAGGCATCTAAGAAGTTTACAAATGAGCAGTCCACCCACACATTTCATCATGACCCTTGATTTCGGACTCCTGATTTTCCAAGTGTGGTAGCTCAAGCATATGGAAGAGTATATAGCTCCTTCAAGAAGAACACAGGAAAGAGGATGCTCAAATAACTACTTGTCTCTGGCATCTGGGGGACTTGGGAAGAAATTTCAATATTGCTCTTTCTCGTTTTGTTTTGTTTCCCTCGGGCAATGCTGTTTAAATAAGATACAGGAGCTCTTTCGGGTACTAAGTCCACTGGCTGGATGAAAGGCCCACCGGAATTTCTGATGCTCCATCTCAAAGTCACAAAATGTATGCAACTTTTACTCAAAAGGAGACTTTTCATGTAGAAAGACAAAGCTGAACTGTTAAGTATTGAATGTGCATAGCTGTTTCCGAGTGGGCTGTGTTACTGCAAGCTTCAGTTCCATGTTTGCCGGGATGACTTCACTCTGGCCCCAGGGTGTCCTGCGGAACCCCTCATTTACATCAGAATTGTGATGTTGTGGGGAGCCCTGTACTGTTGGTTGACTGGTTGGATTTGTATGAATTTGTCCTGGGATCCTGTCCTACTCCTTGACGCTGTTGGGTAGGGTTCATAGGTTCTGCAAGGAACTGGGTATCACAGGGCTTTGCAGGTTTCCTGGCTTGTATCTGTTCATTTTGAACCCAAGTGTGCTGCTGTGTTAGTGCTGTCTTGATAGGCTGAACAATTGAGGAAATTTCTACTGGAGATGAATGGCAAATGGCTTATCTTCTCTGTGTTAGAGGTTGAACTCTGCCTCCCCTCCACCATTCATATGTTGAAGACTTAACCCCCAGTAACTCACAATGTGAGGATATTTGGAGACAAAGCCTTTAAAGAGGCAATTCGGTTAAAACTGAGGCTGTTCGGGTGTCCTTGTAAGACGAATCCAGTATGACGGGGGTCCTTCTAACAAGGGGAAGTTGGGGCACACAGAAAGGTCAATGATGTGCCCACATAGAGGAGAGACCATATAAAGAGTCAGCAAGAGGGTGACCATCTACAGTCCTGGTGGGATATGTGTGGGGGGCTCATAGGAAACCATCCCTCTGGGCACTTTGATCTTGTACTTCTAGCCTTTTGAACTGTGAGAAGATAAATTTGTATTAAGCCTCCCAGTCTGTGGTATTTTGCTGTGGCAACCCTGTCAAACTGATATACCTCTGTTAGATGGTATTGGGCTCCCTTTTGCTTGATTACAGAAACTCTCCATTACGATCATAATCTTAATAGGATACTGATGAGTAATCCATACAGTCTACCAAGTTTTACAAATGGCTGTCAATGTTAATTTCAAGTTGACGAATGAGAAGACTGCTTCTGTGATGTTAATCTTCAAATGTATTCTTATTGGTGAAAAATCTGCTCTCATGTTCTCCTTGGCAGTCTTATATTCAAGAGGATTTATCAAGCTATTTCATTTTGAATTTTTAAAAGGAGGCATGCATGTGAATTTAATTTTTCCTTAATTGATTCTTGTTAAAAAATGTCAAAAGCACTCTTAATATGAAGATGGGGTTTATTGGATTAAAACTGAAAAGGTTATAGTCAATATTGATGTGATCACAATGCTGGTCCTATATTTATAATTTTGGTATTTTGTTTATCATGAATTTTTTGCATTAATTTTCCTTAAGTGTTTCATTAATGTATTGTTTTTCATGGTCACTGAGTTTTTTGTGTCCCTTGCCTTTTGTTCCTGGGTGCCTTGCATGCCTCACCCCAATTCCACTTCCAGATGTAAAGGCAAGTCCTGTTTCCAGTCATACCTGGGTACTTTTTTTCTGCTTCCATAGCCCATGCGTTCATGCCCCCAGCATGACTTAGAGGCTGATTCCGATGGCTAGAAAGCATCATGATGGAAGTCAGTTCACTATCCAGAAAACTCCAGAAGATCTTTAAGTCATTTTATTTTATTTTATTTTATTTTTTAAATTAGAGGACCACTCCTTTAGAAGAATGTGGGTTCTAGGGAAGCTGTTTTTTTTTTTTTTTTTTTTTTAATAATCAAAGTTCTTGGCTTGAGATATCTTTTTATTTATTTATTTGACAGACAGAGATCACAAGCAGGCAGAGAGGCAGGCAGAGAGAGAGAGGAAGGGAAGCAGGCTCCCCGCCAAGCAGGGAGCCCGATGTGGGGCTCGATCCCAGGACCCTGGGATCATGACCTGAGGTGAAGGCAGAGGCCTTAACCCACTGAGCCACCCAGGCACCCCTTTAAGTCATTTTAGTTTATAGTTCCTGTAAAGAGGGAGATGATTGGCTGAGTTTCTGACTGTTTCTCAAGTGGGGAAAAAAGCCTAGATCATTGTCCTAGTAAAGCTAGCGTCAAAAGAGGAAGTTGGGCAGTGTGTGTGTCTCCAGGTATAGGGTATAGGTGGGGCAGGGAAGAGACAAAAAGAAAACCAAAAGTACTGACAGAAAATCTGTAAATTTGCAGACAGATCAGACACAGAAATCCTTTCTGTTCTATCTAAATGCTGGGAAATGCAACGTAGATTTTGAGAATAGCAATTATTTTCAAGGATGTGGAGTAATAGGAACCCTCATATTCTGCTGCTGGGAGTGTAAATTCTCTTTGATGAGAATTTTGGCAGTATATATTAAGGTTCGAATTACTTGTCCCTGTGATTCAGAAATTCCACTCCTAGATACGTAACCCAGAGAAGCTCTCACATATGTGAGTGGAAAGATACTAGAAGCAACCAGAGAGGAAACAATGTAAGTGTTTCCCTTAGGGGATGGATAATGAATTATTGTATATTCTAGAAGGAAATGGTGGAGAGTGGACAAAATGAATAAATTAGTGCTATCTGTGTTGATAATGACAAATCTTAAAAACAAAACTGAGAATATTGGTGAGGACGTAGAGAAATCAGAACCCTTGAGTATTATTGGCAGAAATGTGACATGAGCCAGCTGCTGTGAAAACCGTTTGGTGCTTCTTCAAAAAATTAAATGTGGTAGTTAATTTGATGTGTCAACTTGACTGGACCAAGGCATGCCCAGATAGGTGGGAAAAAGTATTTCTGGGTGTATCTGGGAAGGTATTTCTGAAAGAGATGAGCATTTGAATTGGTAGATGGAGTAAAGATCACCCTCAACAATGTGGCTGGGCATTGCCCAATCAGAGGAAGGCTGAATAGAAGGAAAGAGCTGAGGAAGGGCTAATTTGCTTTCTTTGCTTGAGTTGTGGATAGCTTGTTGAATCAGAAAAAATTTTATAGATATGTACAGATGCGCTCTATTAATATGTTCTAGGTGTCTGGTGGAATTTTCCTATGGATCTGTGGGGTCACAGGAAACTTTGGACCCAGTTCTACTCCATTAGGGGTAAGTAATCAGCTTAAAAATGTTTCCATTTTGTCCTGATTTTACTAACCGTACCATCTTTCTGCAGAGTTCTCTTGATAGGGCTTTTTTAGGCAACTAAATTATATTTCAGGGTCTAAGTTACAAACAATGTTCAAGGTTTTCTAACACCAAAAACTATTGTTTAGGGGCACCTGGGTGGCTCAGTCAGTTGAGTGTCTGACTCTTGGTTTCTGCTCAAGTCACGATCTCGGGGTCATGAGATCAAGCTGCAAGCTGGGCATGGAGCCTGCTTAAGATTCCCTCTCTCCCTCGAATTGTGCACACTCTCTCTCACAACAAACAAACAAACAAAAAAACAAATAAAACAAGCCAAAAAACCCAACCATTATTTTATAAATTTCTTTTGATTTTTCTGTAACTGACATAAAACATGAACTATGGCGGCTATACCATGCTGTAGCTGGCTTGTTCTCTGATTCTAGGATTATATCATTCAAAACAACAAAAGTGGCAGCAGGAGACTATGTGTTGGGTGGTGTTAGCTGGAAGCACAGGTGAGAGCAGAGACAATAGGATTAAAGTTAAGCTTCCCCATTTGTTTTACTACATTGATCCTCAGTTGCCTTACCTATAAAGTAAAATGCCAACTTCATAGAGCTGTAATGACATAATGCATGGATATACCTAGCATGTGGCAGTTATCCAATGTTCAACATCAGTAACGTTTTTGAGGTGCCATCTCTTGCATCCTTCTCGAAAAGCTTTGTTACTTTCACTTTCGTCATCCTAAAGTTGTTTGTTATATTTCCCATATGGGGGAAAAGCACATTGAGACGTCAAACAGAAACTTTTTTACCAGCTTGAAAATAGTGGCAAAAATGCTGTCTAAGTTCTTGAATTTAATCATTCTTCGTGACTCCAACTGTAGTGATAACCTCTTGAAAAGTCAAGTCAAACTCCACTAAGTTTTTATACTTGAATTTATGGGGCTTTTTTTTTTTTTTAACCCTTAATAGAGGAAGCTGTATTTAAAAATTTATACTTGTGCATTCCAATGAGTATGTGTGTGACCTGAAATGAGAGGCTTTTAGGGGAGAAAATGAATTATAAGAAGGGAGAAGTTCCAGATTATATTTTTGCACTATTTCTCAGAGTACTGGTTGAACTTGAGAAGGCAACTCTTCCCTGGATTTCGGTTTTCCCAGGAGTCAAATGGAGATGACAGTATCCATTAGCTGTTACACATTTCTACCTTATAAAAAAAGGGGGGGGGTTGCTATCAGGATTAATGAGATGATGTTTGTAAACAGCTCTGAGCTCTTCGGGAGGCAGATGTTCTATAAATACAAATTATTAATAAAGTATTTATACTGATGATTGCAGGGAATGTTAACAGCTCTGGAGTAAAGAAGTCATCCATTATTTGGTACATTCAGTGGGAGGGAAAGTATGCCTATGGAATAGAGATGCTCAACAGGCTTCTATAATTATTGGTAAATGTTCTGTGACTTTGGGATGGCACCAACTACAATGATACCAGGAAATCATTTTAGTTAGGCTCTTAACAGGTTGCACGGATGGATATCTCAGTATTAGTGGTGTATTGCAAAGGATATCTGGAAAGCAGGGAACATGAGACCATATTCTATAGATGAAAAGTCAGACTCCAAAACCGCGCAAGCTCACTTCGCCGGTCCAGGGAAAAGGAGAGCTCTTGTCACCTCAGAGCACATCTTTGTCATACGTTATATTCGGCTGTACTCATTCCTGCATTTCTCTCTTTCTCTTCTACTTTAACGCTCTTACATTTTTCTTCTGTCTTTTCTGTTCTTTTTACTTACCTACTTACTTCATGGTTTCTTTCGATTTATGACTTCTCTAACCTCATGGTTTCTGCTTGCTAGTTTCTCCATATGTGGTTCTTATCTTTCGCTTTTCTCTGGTATTGGTGCTTGTGTCTCACATCTGATTTTTAACCCCCTGAGAGAAAGGAATTGAGTTGACTACTCAGATCTAGTAGTCACTAATGGATGTAAGAAGCGTCTACTGGGAAAAGTCCTCATGGGGAGTTACTTCACTGGCCTATTCTTGCTCTCTCTCTCTTTTTTTTTCTTGGGAGGGGTTCTTTTGCATTATACACTCATTGTTATTACACTGAGTTGTGAGGAGATTTGCAGGAGATATTAGACAAGTAATGGAGACCATTGGAAGGAAATAGCCTTTGACCACCGAGCCCAGAAGTGGCTTAAGGGCTTGGTAGTCTCCGTGCTATATATAGACTGTCTACTCATAAATGAAGATGAAAGAGATGAGGGGGAAAGCTTAGGGTGCTGATACTTATTTCTCTAAATATTTTAGTTTCTTTATATGTTACTCCTTCTAAATATTCAGAAGAAGAAGAGAGAGTCTTTCAAGCTGGGAATATTGCTTTATTTCACACTCTCTGTCTCTCTCTCTCAGATAAATAAATCTTTTTTAAAAAGGTTTTATTTACTTGAAAGAGTGATAGAGCATGAGCAAGGGGGGTAGGACCAGAGGGAGAGAGAGAAGCAGACTCCCTGCTGAGCAGGGACCCCCCCCCCACCCGCCTCCCCAAGTCGGGGCCCAGAACCCTGGGATCATGACCTGAGTGGAAGTCAGATGCTTAACTGGCTGAATGACCCAGGTGCCCCATAAATAAAATCTTTTTAAAAATTACTCAAAACTATTAGTTCAGGTTAAAAAGAACTTAAAGAATGTTGGCAATGTATAGCCTAGAAGAGTGTTGATATTCTTCATATATAACAAGTTCCCACAAATTAAGAAAATGATACTGTTCTATAGGAAAACTAGACTTAAAAAAAATCTTTTTAAGACAAAAGTCCAGAGAAGCTATTCGTTTGGCCTATGAAACAAATGATCAACCTTGTTGCTAATCAAGGAATGAAAGGAAAAAATATTCATATTTTATATCTCTCAATTGGTAAAGATGAGAAAAATGGGAAAAATGAACTCCTGTACTGTGTTGATAATCATTCTTGTAAGACTACAGATTTTTTGAGAAGCAATATGGTAAAATTTCCTGAGACAGTTGACCTGTAAAACATAGATTAGAACTGCTCAGGTGGATTTTTTTCAATAAATGAGTGTGGTGTTTAAATGTATTTTCCTTATGACTTCCTTAACATTTTTTCCCTCTAGCTTAATTTATTATAAGAATACAGCATATCATACAAATAACACAAAATATGCATTAGTCAACTGTTACTGGTAGGGCTTCTGGTTGGTAGTAGGCTATTAGTAGCTAACTTTTAGGGGACTCAAATGTTATATTCAGATGTTTAAATCCACAGGAAGTCAGCATTTCTAACCCCCATTGTTCGAGGGTCAACTATAATTAATACTTGAAGTATTTTTAAGAAAACAGTATTAAAATAGCAAAAATATATTATAGATCATCGTATTTATGGTTCCCTGCATGTTTTTTGTGGTAAAAAAAAAAAACAGGTGACAGACTGAATGTTCTAAAATAAAGTATTGATTAAACAAATTATAATTTATCCTTATAATGAATTTCTACAGAGCCATCAAAATTATGTAGATGAGTGCTTTTTTTATGGAATATTGTCCTAATATACTAAATAATAGAAAACAAAAGCCTCTAAGACTAATATCTCACTTTAGTTAAAATGCAACTACTTGGAAAAAATCTGGATTGTTAGAACCAAAATACTGACAAAGAGTCCATTTGGATTAAATTATATTTGGGATAACTGATTATTTTCTAGTAACTTATTTTCTTTTCTGTCATGTTTTTATGACAAATATGCCATGTATTTGCAGTAAAATAGTGAAATGTTAACCAGGAAATATGTTGATTCCTTATTATTTTCAACTATAGTGCCATCAACAAATATTTTTCCAATTTTTTTCCCCACAAAAACATTCAAACCTGTGAAGAAGTTGAACAAGGAGTACATTGACAAATCATAAACTCTGTAGATAGCTTTAGCAATTATGTTGCTATATTCTTTTCCTCTCGTCTCACATCTGTACATACAACATACACACAACACTATGTATATATACATACAACATATACACACAACACCATATATGTGTATACATATATATATTGCAATGAACTGTTTGTACATTACGGACATCATGACACTTAATCCCCAGATACTTCCCCCCCACCGCCCCCCTCCACGTACTTCCTAAGCAAAAGGAAGTTGCCCCACCTAAGCACAATGCCATGACCAGGCCCAAGGAAGTGATTGAGACTCCTCATCCTGGCTCTTAAACAACAGTTGCCTACTTTCTCCTAATTATGGCTAATATTCCCTAAAGGTAGGGAAACTGATAATTTAACTTGCTTTCAAGGCCTTCCAAATAAATACACTTTTCCATAGTTGGTGCAGGTGCTGCTAAAAGTCCTGGGCCCAGAGAGTGATATGGTCCCTTGGAATTCCATTTTAGTTAGAAATCCAACATAGGGGGCGCCTGGGTGGCTCATTGGGTTAAAGCCTCTGCCTTCGGCTCAGGTCATGATCCCAGGGTCCTGGGATCGAGCCCCACGTCGGGCTCTCTGCTCAGCAGGGAGCCTGCTTCCTTCTCTCTCTCTGCCTGCCTCTCTGCCTACTTATGATCTCTGTCTGTCCAGTGAATAAATTAAAAAAAAAAAAAAAGAAATCCAACATAGATGTGATTTTTCTAAATGTCTTTCCTGATAATTCACCGTTGAGACTGGCCCTTTCCAGCTGCTCTTTCGGATTCAGCTTTCAAAGGACATTCAGGAGTCCCTTGCAGAATGTCTCCTGGCTTATTTCCTGTTACCACATCTTGTTGTTTTTAATACCCAAACTTCACAGAACTTATGTGTTTTTTAACAAACTATGTTTCAGCCCACGTTTGTTTAAAAAAATCATATTTATGAGCCTAAAACTTAGTACAACTTTTTAAACTAAATGCTGGAATGGTCTCTTAAATTCCGAATTCAGTCGTGAGGACATCGCCGTGTGGTGTCGGGCATTTAGAGAGCATGCTGAATAACCAGCAATTCTTGGTTAATAGAAGTCATTGTTTGGTAACCAGGAAGCAATATTTTAATCATGTTATAACCTAACAGGGTAATTTGTTACTTACGTATGTAGGCAATTTACTGTATTTTAGTTACCTTTTAGGAAATCACTAGGGGACTTTGTATTAAACTATGATGGATTATAATTCTTTTCCACTTAAAATAAAAGAAAATAGGCTCCTGATCAGCATTCTTAGGGAAAATGTCCTTTTGTTTCATAGGTATGAAGTACTTGCCTTAAGCAAGAGACTCTTATATTTACTCAATTTTAGTTTTCCTGCTGGCTGAACGCAGAGCCTTTAATACTCAGGGCATGTTAATTCTCTTTGCTTCATTTGTAAAATGACGATAATATCACCTTCTTCCCAGGAAAGATCACATCAGAGTTATAAGTAAACGCCTCAGTAGAAAGATGCAGAAATATTTCTGGTTTTATTTTAATGGATACTGGTAGACTCCATTCATGCAGATTAGAATATCATAGGTGCAGGAATCATACAAAAAAAAAAGGAATAAACAGTCATAAAAATAATACTGAAGCACCACTTACTCATCAACTATCAAATGCCAAGAATATCCTTAAAGAGGGTTATTATTCACTATTGTGAAGAGGTTAGGGTATGAACATCTTGACTGAGCCCATTCCTGTTCCAGAGAAGATCTGTATGGAAAAGATACGTTCTAGGAGGAATCCTGGGTATTTTTAGGACAGTGAAAACTATTCTGTATGAGATGCTGATAGTCTGCACAAGTCATTATACAGTTGTTAAAACCCATAGAGCGTACAGTAACAAGAGAGAACCCTAATGTAAACTATGAGCTCTGGGTGATACTGATGCGTCAATGTTGGCTCTTGGGTGGTAGCAAACATAGCTTGGTGTGGGACGCTCATGGTGGGGAGTTCTGCATATGAAAGGGAGGGTATATGGGAACTCTCTGCCCTTTCCATCCAATTTTGCAGTGAATCCACAATTGCTCTAAAAAGTAAAGTTTATATTTAAACAAATGAGTCCCATTGAAGAGGCTAACTCTTGGTGAGCCCTATGATAGGGAACAATTTTCTTCATTTCTTGTATTCAACTACTTTGTCACATCTCTAGGTCATATTCTATCACTTAACAGGAAGTCTGGACCAGCCTGAAACTTTACTTAAATCTCTTCTTTCTTCCCCTTTGAATAGGCATAGGCTGGGACCCTGAGAGCTTGATGGGGTGGGATGGGGCAGGGAAGGTGGGTGATCTCGCTTGGAGATACCTTCCTGCCACTTCAAGGTGTAGCCCCTTCTGTGGGTTGGGCAGAGAGCAGAGCAAGGGGAAAGAGAAAGGGGACCATTGTCCCCGTACTCAGGGGTTGATGGTACAGCTGTCTGTCTGCCTTGTCTGCGTCTCTCCATGTTAGGCTTCCAAGAGCGGGCTCTCTCATGGGACGCATGTATGAACTCCATGGAGGGCCCTATAGTGCCTCTCCATTGCCTTGTTCCTTGACCTTGGAGATTCAGCTTTAGGCAACATCTCCCTTTGTCTCTAGCTCCACCCTGTAGACTACTGCTGGTGCAGAGCCTTGCTCAGTGGGCACATCTTTTATGGGATACTGGCCAGAAGACAAAATGTGAGCCTCCTTTGGCAGAGACTAGTTCATCTCCAGAAAACACATGAATTGTTGCCATTTTAGCAAAAGGCAGATGTGTAGGACAGTTCTTTGACACTCTCTGTCCTTTCTTTCCAGGAGTTACCTTTCCTGGTCACACAGCCCCAGGGCTGGATCAATAAGTACACTGACTAAGTAGATGTCAATCAAGAATAGAATGCCACTTCTTCCTCTCCTCACTGTCATCTTCATAACTCTTGGAGTCTCTCCCTCAGTGTCTTGGCTGCCAAGTGCAGTGGAGGCAGCCTATCACAATGAACATGGTACTCCACATGTGGTCCATGACTTAATGGGAGTCACGACTCCTGACCCTACAATGGTGGTATCTTCCCTCGGTTTCTTCTTAGACACACAGTGGTGTGGTCTCTATTCAGGCTTTGCTCCGAGATTTCTGGCAAACTCTCTGCCTTTGAGAAATTTTCGAGTGAGAAGCAAGTGTGTATATGTCTTTAGAGGTCCTCCTTCCTCTCCATCCCCCAATGCCAGAGATATGTGTCACATATATCCATGAACCTTACCATTTGTTGCTCAGGACATGGGTGAGTCTGCAAATTTTTGCCTTTCTTCAAGGATCCACCTAAGAATAAGATGCTAGTTCCCCTATCTCCCTGGCATCCCTGGTCTCTCTCAGTTTCCTGGAGGCTATCCTCCTCCCCCCAACCGTCCACCCCTGTCCCTGACATACACACAGTTCACTTTGGGAGGAGAGAGGGAAGTAAGATATAACTGCCAATCCCTCTCTCTGAAGACTCCAGTGAATCTCTTGCCATCTCATACCTCAGTTTTGAGGAAGAGGAAGGGTGAGGTGAGGGGTTGGGTAGTAGTTGTTAGAACTCACAGTAGTTTCACTGCCTTCTTTGTACGCCTCAGAAGAATTGACCTGTTGCATTTTGGGCATCCTCTCTTCAAAACGTGGGGTTCTTAAAGCTCCCCTGACCTCAGCTCTGGTCTCTGCAACCTGGTACTAAGGCAACAGGAAAAAGTCTTCCCACCATCCTCTTACTTATATTTGGGGTTAGAAACATATGATGTCTTTGACGAAGTTCTATTTCTTTCACTTTTTTTTTTTTCATGTTTTGGTATTCAATCCTGTGAAGAATAGAGATGATGCAAAGAGAGAGGGTGGGTAAACGTATTGTCATGGTGTCACCAACCTCCCCACCATTGCTGCGGAGGATTTCATATTCCATAGATCTTCCAAATCCCACAGGGAAGCATGTTCTGAATAGGTGAAAGAAAATAGAGACATCATGAGTGATTAAGGGAGATGTATCTGTCAACACTATGAAAATAAAACAAGTGGTATCATGACGCTTTTTGTAATTAATCTCACATAAAATCCTCTCAAGTGGTAGTAAGCCAAGCATCAGAAAAACTTACCTAACCCTCTTGCGGAGTCACCAGTTCACTTGCTCACCAATTAATCATCGGAGTCTTGCTTGACCTCACTTAATATCCTTGTCTGAGCATGAATTGTCCCCGAGAAGCTGCTTTGACAGCTCCCCGCCCCTTTTAGTATTATGGAAGCAAAATGGCTGTAGTGTTTGACTCTGTGCCAGAGATGAACTGGAATGGCCCCATGGAAGGGTCTTGCCTGGTCGAGGAAATGAAAGTCCTGACTTCCATACTAGTATCTAGCTGGGCAGCTGTGGGGACATTCAGGCCTTGTTTCTTCTTCTGTAAAATTAGGTAATAGATGACATTAAAAAGCCTTAGAAGTTCTTCCCTGCTAAACAGTGCTGTGGACATTATATCTGAAAAAAATCTAATTCTTACCAAATAGTGTAAGACACCTAACCAGAGAATCTCTTCATAAATAAGAAAATTGATTAATTATAATATTATATAAATATGTAGTCAGCTGGAAAACATCTACTCCCATGGACTGAGTAAGGATATAAGTCAGTCGCAGCACAAAGTACCCTGAAATAATAGGAGAATATTCAATTCCAAATTATTCACCTTCTCAATTTTGTCCTGCTTAACATTGTATGAAATGAATTATTAATTCTATGAAGGAACTGGAAATTAATTTTTATGACAGTCTAAACTATTGATAATGTATGTGATGATAATTGGCAGATTATTGATACTTTCTTGAAGCTTATTACATATTAGATGTTATGCTAAGTGATTTTGGTATCTTATCTATCTTAATTTGAATGGTTTGGGAATTTGCCCAAGGTCACGTGGTTATTGAAGCCCTGAAACTCCAGCTCAGGTCTGCTTTCCACAAGCTGAGTTTTAACCACCGTCTTGCGTTTTCTGTCCCTTCCCTTGTGGGCTCGATGCTGGATGAGACTCTGTAGTAAGTCTGTATATTCAAATCTGGGCAGCCTGCATGCAAATGTTAATCTCTTGGAGCAATGCTTACCTGTGCTTCTGAATCTTCAAGATGCTTAATCCTTGATTTAGTATACTTATTACATGTTTACTAATTTTCAAGCATTTTTTTTTTATCTGATAGAAAAAAGTGTGGTCAGTTAAAACATACAAAACCAGAACAGTTAAAAAAATGTCTAACAAGCATTCTCACTACCTGGAAATATTTACAGTTAGAAATTCGGTTCCTTTATCCTCCAGTCCTAACTTAGGTCTATCTAATCTGGGTTTTAAACTTTTTAAAAGTGATACTGAAATGAATACACTATTTTAACTCATTTCCCCCCTTTAACTTAACATTATACACACAGTTCCACAGTTTCCTAAGTGATGTGTTTCTGGAAAATGTGTGTGAAACCCAAATGTTAAGTCCAATAGTAGACTCACATCAAAGTCAGGGTACAAGAAGGAGGTTCTTACCAGAGAACAAAGAGGTACTGCGACATTTGTGGTTATGATTTCTACAAGTGTGGCTTTTCATAGGTATTAGCAAGTGGAGAGAGCTTTCCCTGGCCCCCATGGGGACTGGAGGTAGCTGCTAATTTGGGTATCAACTTTGGGGCACCAGCCATTGCACAGTGACCTGAAGACCTGGCAGAGCCAGTTGAGGAATCTTCCCTTCAATGTACTCAATTTTCCACTTCTATACCTCTGTAAGGTGAGAGAGGAAGGTGGAAATACTTCAGTATTTAAGAACTGCAGGGACAGCCAATGATTTTGTGGTTAAGAGGTTAGATTTTTCCAGGGTACCTAGGTGGCTCCCTGGGTTAAGCATCCGACTCTTCATTTCAGCTCGGGTTGTGATCTCAGGGTCATGAGATCAACCCCTGCATCAGGCTCCATGCCCAACATGGATCCTGCTTAATATTCTCTTGCTCTCCTTCTGCCTCTTCCCCCACTTGCACACTTGTTCTCCCTCACTCTCTCAAAAAGCAAAAAAGACATTAGATTTTGCCATCTTATTTTTCGGGAGCTGACTTCTTCCTCTCTTGGCTTGCAATCACTGGACTGGAGATCATCCTAGCCCCAAATCAGTTATTAATCAAATGATTAACTATTTAAGAGAGTATGCATTGAATACCACCTTCTGTTAGTTTCCTAGGGCTGCCAGAACAAATTGCCACAAACTGGGTGTTTTAAGACAACAGAAATTTATTCTCTCACAGCTCTGGAGGCCAAAGTTGAGAAATGAGAGCGCTGGCAGAGCCATGCTCTTTCCCAAGGCTGTAGGAGAGAATCTCTCTTTGCCTCTTCCAGCATTATAGCTGTTAGCACTCCAGTCTCTGCTTCTGTCTTTACATGGTCTTCCCTTTGTGTCTTCTCTTCCTTTGTCTCTTAAAAGGACACATCATTTGATTTAGGGCCCACTCAAATAATGCAAGATGGTGTCATCTGGAGATCCTTACCTTAATTATATCTTCTAAGTCCCTTTTTCCAAACAAGATCACCTTCAAATGTTCTGGGTGGACAGATCTTTTATGGGGATAAGGGAAGTCATCATTCAATCTGCTACCCTCCTATGTTCCAGACACTTCGAACATGGGCCAGTATAAGAGACATGTAAGTAAGTAAGTGGAACACAATATAGTAAATGCTAGAAAATGGGTATAGCAAAACTGCTTTTAGAATACAGAAGAGGAGTGGAAAATTGGGTGGAGGGGATGTGGTTACCTAGGAAGCCTCGTAGAGAATGACATTTCAGGCCAAAATATGATGATTCATTCTGGGCCCTGACAAAAGACTTTAAAAAAATGATTTAAAAAAGCATATTTAAAAATAAATCTGGGGTTTTTTTTTACTTTGTTTTTTCTTTAAATATTTATTTATTCATTTATTTATTTCAGAGAGAGAGAGAATATGAGAGAGCACGCAGAGGGAGAGGAAGATGCAGACTCCCTGCTGGGCAGGGAGCCTGACTTGGGGCTCAATCCCAGGACCCTGGGATCATGACCTGAGCTGAGGGCAGATGCTTAACCAACTGAGCCACCCAGGTGCCCCAAATCTGGTTATTTTAAATGTGAATGACAAGAGACATGGATCGGTGTTGGATGTTGGAGATTGGTGGGGTCTTTGGTGAACGAGAGAGCAAGGGTTGTATCTGGGAGTTTGATCAGGTCTAAAGGGATCTAATGAGTCAAAATTTCTCTGCCACCATTCACATTTTTTCCCCCACCATTCAAAACTGACCAGAGTTTCCCTGTGGGAATGGGAGTGAACTGACTTTTCTTTTGAACAGTGAGCTCCTGAGTGCCTATTATTAAATGGATGAAGCCTTCTGCGCATTCATAATTCCTCATTCTAGTCTAGTTCAGACTCTTTGAACTACTTTTCTGGAGTGTTTTCCTAAATTTACCCCATCCCCCACTTCCTGCTTCCAGACTCCAGCATCCAGCCTGTCTTCTCTCCCCCATCATATGACTCCAAGTTAGTTGTATGATGTCCGTCTGCCCCAAATTATATTCAGTTGTCTTCATGTCAGTTTCCCCTGCTAATCTGAAAGTTCTACAAGGGCAGAAGCCACGTCTTACTTATCTTTCTATTCCTCCTTTCTCCCCAGCACCTCTTACCGAAGGGAGCTCAGTAAATAAATGAGCTCGGAAGAAAGGCTCATTCACTCTTCAGTGCCATCAGAGTCCAGTTTTATGGAAGGAAGCACATAAAACCTAAGTCCAAGATTTATCTTCCATTGTCAGTGGTGAAATGTTTTAGCTAATGATCATCCACATTGCTGTTAGGTAAACATGTGGGGGACTCTAGGAAAAACCAATTCATTTGTCAATACTTCCCTAACCTGCCTTGCTACTGATGCATAGAGAGCACTCCTTATTTCCTGGGCTGTCAATCTTGCAAGCTTTGGACACTAAATCACCTCCACAGAACACCACCTAAACTGCTGGGTATGACAGGCCAGCGTATGAGGCAGTATTAGGCCGATAGATGAACCAAATCCCAACATTCGAAGAGCATAGCTGCTTTTGTCATCCTTTTCTGTTTCCCTGTCAGGGTCCACAGACTCAAATGCAGGCAGCATCAATGAGAAAGTGAGCTGGTGTTAGCCATAAGAGCATAGTGGGGACCGTGGTACATATTAGAGGGCATGTGTAACCATAAGGTCACGCCAGTTACCGCCACTTGATGAAGGGTCTACTGTTGCCATATTGGTGGACGTTCAAGTATTTCAAGGCAAGATAGAAATCCGGAGTTTTCTGTGCCATTTCCAGATTTTAAAAACACCATGGGGAGGGAAAATAAAGTAGGTGACTCTTTTGCAACTTCTCAATACAAACCAATGTCCTAGAGTTGTCAGTAAGGTACATCAATGTTATTTAGTATTCATAGAACTCTGACAAAGCGTGGGAGGATTTTCATTCCCGACTTGGAACTTCTCCCAGAACATTTTTCCCCCTTCAAAATGGGAGTTCTGTAAAATGGCCATTTGGGAAGGACATGAAGCTTAACGGGCATCTGGAATCTTACCAGTTGAGCCTCCGTATCATATTCAGGAAACATGAAGTGTCAATTCTGAAGCTGATTTTGTCTTTCATTTTTAACTCAAGTAGACTTTAAGTGAAGTAGATTTTCACTGGGGGAAATTGACAACTGGTTGCTCTATGAAGGTTTTTCTTGGCATTAACAAGAGTTTTAAAGTGATCTAAGGATCTCTTTAACTGTCCTGGGCTCCTTGAAGGGTATATGGCTTCTCTTCTTGGTGACATCTTGGCACACATTTTGCTCATGGGGGTGGCTTCTCTTAGTCAGCCCCCATCCCTCATGACCCAGCTCTTTGATCTGACCCTGTACTATAAACGTGCATGTTTGTGCATCTACACCCCTTAACCATTTCAACCTCAGGGGTTTGTCTGCCACCCTGAAGGTCATGCATGGATCTAGGTCAGGAACCCCTGGTCTGGCATGAAACCACACTTGGGCAAATAAGACGTAGTATCACTCCAGTGTGCCGGGCAGCCGGCTAAATATTTTACGTGAATTTCCTCATTTAATTCTCAAAATAAAAATCCCATGTAGTAGGGATTACAGTTACCATCTCCTAGGTGAGGAAACAGATGTGTGGAAGGAATAAATAACTCATCTAAGGTTACATGGCTCATGGGTGCCGGCCCTGGGATTGCCGTGTTACAGTGTAGACATTAGGACGGAGCCTTTGGCCTTCACCAGAACTGGAGTTGAAACCTGGATCTGCCAAGTTACTTAACTTCTCAAAGTCTCAGTTTTTTTCCTCATGGGACCTATCTACTGCTTGACACATAATGACATAGGCATAATAGATATGAATTAGCAGAGCTCAGTGCCCAAACTATCCAACTATTTATTTTTTCCCCCAAATCAGGTTCAATCAGATTCTAGCCCCTATTTTGATGACTTGGCAGAAAATTCACTACCTGTCATCCTTGGGATTTCTTTCTCCTTTGCCCCGGGTTTGTAAAGATATATCAAGGCTCACATAGAAATTTGAGCAAATATGCGTTGAGGTCAGTTTTAGGAAAGGCGGCAATGTGCGCTCAGACTGGAGTGTACCATCAATGAAAAAGTCACTCGGCGGACTTATCAAGAAAATACCTGGCTAAAAGCACCTTTCAAAGTAGCTGCAGGTTCTCAAGGAGTTTATAGTTGTGGATGTGAGTGGAGGAAGTCCTGTGTCCGCACTGTGCTTGTCTTAGCATTAGCTACCACTTCTAAGTGAGCAATGGTTATGATCTAGCATTTCCACGACTATTTATTCCTTGGCAACTCAGATGCTTTATACTCTCCCATTTCCCAAGCAAATGCTATGATTTGTCATCATGAAATAGTCCCTCGTGGACAGTTAACATTTTTCCTCTGTTTCTATCAGCGTTCAACTCCTTATTGGTTGTCAGGAACCCATCTGGCTTTCACGTCACTGTTCCACTGTTGTTTCTGAAACATCTAAAGATATATGGTGATCTTTTTCTGCCTTTTCCATTTGAAGGGCTACTATTATCCGCTCTCTCAAAACTAGTATAGCATCAGATACTCGTTTGAATCTAACGGCTTGGTGTTAGATCAAGACGCTTGCCCCAACACTTCTCAGAGAGTTCCAGAAGCTTGGTTATGCCTTTGGTGTGTCATAGTCATTCTGTGGTTGTCCCCAGGATCACAAACCATCACACACCTAGGAACCATGTGCCAGGATATTTCCCCTCCAAGATCGGTCACTCATCTCTGGCCACCCTGAATTCAATGTCTATAGTGAATGGGCTTAGGAAGCTTAGCTGTGAATGCAGATGCTGGTCTCCTAGACTTGTTTGTGCCTCAACAGGGGTAAGGCCCATTGTAATATTAGTCCAGATATGAGGTGACGTGCCATGTTGTGTTTTGTAAAGATACGTGAGTCATCAATATCCTATAGGTTTGCAGTACCTGTTTTGTTTTGATAGTAAGCCGAGAGTATTCGGTCCATAAAGAAATTGTCAAGCTGTAGTCTTCTAATATCCTAATACGTGTGACAGCCTATGTGTGTATGTGTGTTCTCTGTTTTGGTGAATAATACAATGGGAGGAAGCTGACTCATTGATTCCCAGTTCCTTTCTTTGAATATTGTAACTTTAAAAGAACATGATAAGGAATATATCATAGATAAGAGGATTCTGCTTACCTTAAATTACCTTGATTTTGGACAGGAAAAGAGGTAAAAAATGAGATTATATATTACAGTCTTCTGTGTCAGTGTAAACAAATCAAAAACTTATTTCATAAATATGGATCCAGCCTTGTTAAATAATGACACTCTTAAAAATAAGCTGTCCTTAATTTGTAGATATAAAATATATAATAAGAGGGGGCGCCTGGGTGGCTCTGTGGGTTAAAGCCTCTGCCTTCAGCTCGGGTCATGATCCCACAGTTCTGGGATAGAGCCCCGCATTGGGCTCTCTGCTCGAGCCTGTCTCTCCTCACCCCCCCGCCCCCGCCGCCTACCTCTCTGCCTATTTGTGATCTCTGTCTGTCAAATAAATAAATAAAATCTTAAAAAATATATATATATATAATGTATATAATAAGAGACATAATTTCTAAAGCTTTAGCAATTTATTCTTAATAAAGAAAATCTAGTTTTGGCTCTGAAATATAATTAAATAGCATAAGCAAAGAATGAAGAACAGAGATGATTTGACTCACTGCTGTCATGATCTTAGGCAGACACCACAAATTGAGCCCGAAAAAGACATTGTAATTTTTTAAAAAAGATTTTATTTATTTATTTGAGAGAGGGAGGGAGAGCACAGAGGAAGAAGCAGACTCCTCCCTGAGCAGGGAGCTCAATGCGGGACTCGATCCCAGGACCCTGAGATCATGACCTGAGCCAAAGGCAGACACTTAACTGACTGAGCCACCCAGGTGCCCCAAAACATTCCAAATTTGTGGCAGTGAATTACAAAATCACACAAAAAGATTCAAGCTATAGCCCTCTAAATTATTATTTCTTTGTGTACTCCAAAATACATTCTTTGTATTAAGAAACAGTCACTACTAAACATTTTTTGGTTTCATAGCCATACTACCTACTTTTGCTTTTGCCGCATCTACATTAACACACACACATACACACAGACAAGCACGCACATGCACCCACACACATGCTTGCACACACACATGCAGAAAACTCTCCCAGCGCATTGGATAAGCAGGTCACAGTACATATCTCCCAACTTTGAAATTTTCCATGACAGCAGACCAATGGTTTTGGAATAAATTGAATCCATTTTTATAGAAGCTGCATGTTTCCATATCCCCTCCTCTCCTCAAAAAGAAATACTGTGGATACTGGGACAATTGTCAGCAAAATTTCCCCGAAGCTAAACAATTTCAGTTAAAACTCATGCCTTCCACTTTGTTCGGATTTCTTGTCTTCTGTAGTTAAACCGAAGGGGGATGAGTGTTCTGTGAAATGTCTACTCAGTGATTGTATCAATTTAGGAGCAAGATTAAACAAGCGAATGAATCATGCAGTAAGCCTCATACGCTGGAAAAATGGGTCATCGTTCTGAGAGTAGTAAGACATCTGGAGCCAAACCAGGTTTATGTGGTTGAAAATGTCATTTAAGTAGATTCTTTTAACTTGTTCCTGCAAAAAAAAAAACAAGTCACTGACAACTATTTGTCTTCTCAAAGACACTATTTCAAATATCTTATCCCGCAAGCAGAAGAATATATTTAATTCCAGAGAAAAAGCCTTTCAGCGCCTTGAGAAATCCTTTTTGTTCAAAACTAATCAATTTTTGCTTTGTGCACAAAAGTAAAATACTTTGTCAAACTCCGTGCAGAAATCCTTTTAGCTATCTTAAAAAATACATTTGGTGCAGCCCTGGCTGATTTCTGTTATATGGGCAAAAATTTACTTTGTCAAATTATATTCTTCACAAAGCCTTTCAGCTGACTTAAAAATCCATTTTGTGCAAAACAATGACCATGCATCAGCTCGGAGTGATTGCACAGTAGTTACTTAGCCTGGCAAATGGCAGCAAAATGTCAGCTGAAATGAAAGACACACAACCCAGGGCTTATCAGGGAAAGTGCAGATGATTCATGTAGCATCATAAATAAATAACTCCGACTTTGTGTTGAGGTAGGTTTCACAGAGGAGGTTCCTCTAGCGACCCTCGTATGTTTCAAAGCAGTAGTAAGGGGGAGGCCTTACCTGGTGATAGTGACATGTGTAAGATAAGGTATGGTGACTTTAATGCTTATTTTTCGAGGTCTCTAAACCTGGTATTTGTGGGTGAACAGGGAAAGAAGATCCTCTGCCCAATGACAGGCCGGAACGTAAAGGTTGCTATTGAAGTAATGATAGTCATGCAGAGAGAGGGTAATTTCTCAGCCCACTGCTCAGGGCAGCTGGAATCTTCTTCAGCACACTGGGCCTGGGTCCTTGCTACCTCTGGTGGAAGGAGTTGCATCAAGGAAAGGGTTTGGAAACATGGAAAGACAGGGTAAAACAGAAATGAGGACATGGGTCTTAACTCATGAAACACAAGCTCCTAACCCTACAATGGTGCCCTCTGCCAGCCAATAAGGGCCGTTGTCACCACCTTGAAATCCACAAGGGGCCTTTGCCATTCTTCATTTTGAAGAAGGACCCTGCGAATTTTGTAGCGCGCCTCGGTCAGGGAAAACCAGGTCTGCCATGTGACCTTCGCAGGTCCTAGGTACTTGTGCCTTTATGAGCCCTTTCTCCTCTAAAAGTGTTAAAAAAAAATATTTTCACAACTGTGCTGGTGGAAAGACGAATATATTAACATTGTCTTTGACTGAATTTTTGTTTTCTGACTTTAAAAGATACTAAAGCCTTTTCACGGGTCCTGAAACTCCTGTTGACCCTAAACCGTGCCTGCTGTTCCTTAATGGGGATGTTGTCCCCGGGGTGACAGCCGCCGGGGACCCCACATCAGCGGCCCGTTGCAGACACTGCCGTGAGGTCGACACACGCCGGTGGGGAACAAATGCGCCTAGACCTCAGTTCTGTCTGCAAGATGGGGTCACGGTCTCTGAGCGTACATGTTACGTAATGCAGAACACGCGTGGCCCCTCCCTGCAGGTACCACCCAAACAGCATAGTCGCTGCCAAGGAGCAGTCCCTGGGCTTCTTCCATAAGACCCGGAAGCATTCTTCAAGGTTCTCATCAGAATCCTTATTTCCTCCGAGCTGACTGGATTTGGAGCCACCATATCACACCCGTTAAGCTCACTCTGCTGTCGTTTTCGTGTTCCCTAAGCAAAACAGGCACTACACACAGTGGCTGAGCGGTCAGAATTAATTGGCAGGAGGCTCTTCCTGCCTCTAGGCCCTTTCATTTCCATGCGTCTTTTAACTCTATCCACAGCAGCTTTGACTTCCTTTTACCCCTCTGAAAACCCAGGGAACTCGGCTGCTGAGTCCCAAGGGGACCCCAGCTGCTTTGGGGTCAAACTGCATGTTTTGTGTGTTTCACTTGGCTTCTTCACTGCCCTCCATCAAAGCTGTGTCGCCTATGTGGCTCTGCTGCCCGCCCACACGCAGCGTGGGACCAGGGACGACGAGTTCTAATGGGATTTAAGAATTCTCAGCCTGTGTTCCTCAGTCCTGGCTGTGCCTCAGTGTTATTAGAGAATGGGGGGGTGGGGGTGGGAAACATCAGGTATCCCTGCCTCGTCCTTAAACCTCCTGAGTCCAGATCTCCAGAGACAGTGTTTGGGGCTTTTGTGCTTTCACAGAGTTGCCCAGGTAATGCTCATATTTGGGTTGATACTCTATCTGTTCTTCCAACCAGTCAAGCAGTGCAGGAATCACTGTGAAAGCACTCCCGACCTTACTTTGTTCTGCATTTGGAAGAAAGACATACCAGCGAATAGACATGAACTATGATGACCCTTATGGGAGATATTGCTAGAGTGAAATATTATCTGCTGTCTCTTTGTTGCATGCTCTTTCACACTTGGGACCGTGGCATGGATTTTTACTCAGTTTGACAGGTATATTGAGAATGGTCAATTAAAGTGTGGGCTGTGTGGCCTGTGCTCAGTTTATTTCGGGAGCCTCTGGGAGCACTTCACATACATCGGCATCTTCTCAGAAGGGCCGAACTGAGGTGCACAGGGGAAGACCTGTGTGCCTGCCTCCGAGAGCTCATAGAGTACGCATGAAGGTCCCGTGGACAGAGAAGACCCAACATGAATTCAAACATGAGCCTCAAATGCAAAGCCAGGAGGGAGAAACTCCTGAACATGCAGTCATTGATCGGTGCTGGAGCTGATTCTCCCAAGAGCCGTGCTCGGTAGCTTTGCTTCAGTTGTAATGTAAGAAGCTGGATAAACATTTGTTGTAGGCGCTTCATAAATGCTTTCAGTCGAAAGGAATCACGGTAGATGAGCTTTGGGAGGTGAGTGTCTCCACGTCCATCATCTTTGTTAAATAATCACCTTTTCGGATTTTGCTTCCCGAATTAAGAGATATTACACCACTTCTTTTGTCGATTTCATCTTCATCATTTGCAAAATGGAAATGGAAAATTTAAGTTTTCCCTTTTCATAGTTCTTTCGGACCCTCTCTGTTAGAATTTGAGACCTTCCAAGAAGACTCTCACGTGACCTAGAATGGGCTGCGCAGTCTGTTTCACTCTTGCCCTGGTCTTCAGAATGCTCTTTTGGGTTCAAACCCTGGAAGAGTTTTCAAGGCAAAAATGTTTTAAACATCCTTAAAATGCTGAGATCAGTTGCTCTACCCTGGCCATCTCAAGGACCATCTCTGGTTTGAATTGTGGATACGGGCGCCACGGAGAAAGTCCCCAGATGGAAGTTTGCACCCAGCTGCTCAGGGCCCCTGTTGCTGTTGTCTGGTTGGCAGCAACGACACAGTAGGAATTCAGAACCTAATTTATATGGTTAATATTCCAAGAGCAGCTCCCTTTACAGACCTCTGTGTCTTAGGTCAAGGTCTTAAATTCTGAAGCCTGTTGTCTAGGCTACCCTTGTAAGTGGGACCATCGTTCCTGATGTGGTTATTCTTGTAATGACCGATTTCTCAAGGGTTTCCAGTGACCTCAATACTGCACTGAATGTTTCTCTCCCTGCTCTTCTGCTGTTCCCCAACTCTTGTATCTCAGTAGGGGTGTCCTATTGTATTTTTCACTTCGCTCCTCAACAATGGCTCTGATTTTGCAGATCCCTCAAAATAATAACAAAAGTAGCTATAGTCACGGAGCACCCCAGATTCTCACAATTGTCAGCTTATACATACAAGGTACTAAAACAACTCATCATGCAGTGTTTGCAAATGTCCATTTCACGTTCAAGTTTAAAGACTTTTCTGCCTAACTCCAGATCTCTGATTTGCAACATAAAGTCAGGTAGTTAAGAGAAGATCACGTATTTATGACATAAGACCTTTTATGTAAATTATGTGCTCACTCCTCAAACAGTTCAAAAGGAGATACTAGGGAGTCTTGTTTTCAGCCTGTATGTTTTATGCCTCTCCATTAGCAGATAACGGAGAAAGAACATATTGTGGAAGCAAGAAAAAGATTTCTGAACATAGGTGCTTGCTAAAGGTGGTTTGGGATATGGTTTTAGGTATTTCAATTTTACTGGGCTTTGTCAGAAATAAATCACAGTTTTAGTCATGGTCTGTGTCTCTACAATAGTTTTATATATTTAAGTGTGAGTGAATTTGATTTATTTTTCCTGTGTCCACTCAAATTATTCCATCCTATTAGTATTTATGTCAGCTAGGTTGGAGAGTGTTTTATACCTGGGCCCTGCACTCTTTTCAGACTCCAGTTTTATTGTGGGTCTGTTAAAAGGTCACTTTAACCTCTCAGCAAAGTGAAGAGCATAAAGACATACAGCTTTTCTGTCACTTCAATAGGCGTCAGTAAACATTCGGCTGGGCTTGCGCTGTCGTAAGTTTGAGAAAGAAAAGCTGTCTAGATACAAAGGGTGACATGATGAATAATCAAAATAATTCTGAGCTCCAAACCCAAGCCTGTAGGAAGTATTATGATGGAGAGTCCCCGGCAAAAATCACATGATAATTTCCATGTGGAAAACAATTGAGCCGGCTTTGCCTCCTTCCCCATGATACCGTGCTGAGTAATGTCCTCTAGCTTTGGAGGCTCTCGGGTTACAGCCAAACATTGATTATTTGTCAGATAATGCTATCAGACTTACAAAGACATCCACAGTGCTCCAGCAAGGAAATAAATGACTCCACCATTCATTTTGGTGAAAAGGAAGGAAGGAAGGAAGGATGGGAGGAAGGGAGGAGGGAAGGGAACAGCTACACAGTGGGACTTGCTGCAGTAAGCACTCCAAGAGTCTACAGTGGGTTGAAAGTAGACTATATTTTGACAAAAGCCCAAGTCCATTGCCAATTAATAAAATGCATTTTCTCTGTATAGCAAGACATGGTTTTTACATTTCAGAGTGGGTATAGTGGAGGCATGAAATTTGTGAAGTGGGGACACCATGCCAAGTGCTGTGGTTACATTTGCTCACCTAGCTTTCTCAGCAACCGATCCAAGAATAGACATTGTCCCATAATCCAGAGGAAGAAAGTGAGATCCCGAGAGGTTCGGTGAGCTGCTCAAGGTCACCTGTAAATAAGAAGTTTCTTGTCTGCAAAACCTCTGGTTCATTATTAAAAATTGTGGTTGTGTGCCTATAGAAAATGTTTACTTACATGGGCTTTTTTCCAGAATATTTTCTGCCAACTGGAATTGCGACCAAGTGAATCTTTTCTTTGGGAAGATCCGGTGACACATATGACTTTGAGAGCTGGGTTCTCTGCTACCATCAAAAAATTCCTTTTGTCTCAGACATTTGGTCCTTGGTTTCTTGGGGGTACCCACACCCTTGAAGCTTTTTTTTTTTTTCCTTACTTTTGATGCCAAAGCGCTTGGGAGTGGTCTTCTGCCCTTTTGAGCCTCCCCCTTCTTTTTGAGGGATTTAGTGATACATGACAAGTCGAAGCTCTGAGGTTTTTCTCTGTAATGGGTCACAGGTGGAGAAGATCATACTCCACATTTAGATAGGATGGAAGAAATCTTGTAAAAAGTTCCCAGGAAAATAAAGAAAGAAACAGGAAGCATGAGTGTCTGTTTATGGGGGAGTCTCTTCTCTCTATAAAAGGTAGAGAATTTTCAGCAGCAGGAAGTAAGGTGAAGTTCACATTCTGGGTCCGCCACTGATGCTGATGTAAGAACAGAATAAGGACTCTTATTTCCCTCCAAGCATTAACAGGCTGCCTTTTCGGCTGTGCACTTCATGTTCACTTGCTTTAACAAGATTTACACAGTCCTAACTCACTTATTAAAGGCTTCAGAAAGTGTTTTAAAGCAAAGGTCTTTAAACGCAAAACGAATGTCTCAGTCCTCAGTCTGAAGTCTACTGCGTGGGGCTCACTGATTTCAATATGTGTGTTGGAGCTGAAAGGTGGCTGCAAGGTTTCTCTGGTTGTTTGAGTTCTGATTTCTGTTCTGTTGATTTCTTTAACTCCTTGTATTGGACCCCCCCCCACCACACCCCAGGTATTATATTACAATAATGCTTTTTGAAAGTTTTGCAAAAGATAATTTGAGAATTAATGGATGTTCAAAGTTTCAGTGCCTGGTGTCGGGGAGAGGAAGAAAGAGAGAGAGATGTGTGTGTAGACATAGAAGAATCTAGAAGCAGATGCCTGGAATGCGGTGCAGACTACAGCAGAGGGTTAAATCTTACTGGCAGCCTTGTGAAATGTGTTTAGAGGTGGCACGAATTAATTCCTGTGATCAGCAATCTGTAAATAAGAAACTCTGAAGTGTAAGGGTAATGAAGCAAGGGAAAAAAACATTCCTCTAAAGAAAAGCTCTCACTAAGCTCATTTGACTACTTCTCTTGCAGTCAGCACTTTAGAAAACCCTACACCAAGCTCCGTTTGTTTTTCCAGCAGTGAAACAGACGAGACAACTTACATGCACTAAACAATTTTTAAAATACTGATTTGAAGAAATAGAGGCTAATAAAAAAGAATGAGCTCAAGAAAAGGGACATCATCTTTTTCTGGGCAGCTCACACTTCCGCACTGTGATCTGCATTACTGTTATGAGAAATGTTTTCTAGAGATGACATATTAGGTAGACAGTGGAAAGAGAAAGATCTAGGACATGGACAGTTTGTGTACACTTACCCCTATTAATATCATTAAGCAGGACAACCTGTGACACCACAGCTAAAAGCTAGAGATGAACTAACCAGCGCTTTATCTCCCGTTGCCAAGGACTACATGATGAACTCTGCAGTGACCCAAATTTATTATAGAATAGTGCTCATTGCTGCTGTACTGAGCGCTCTGTGGCAATTACAGCACATTACGCAGAGGAACCAATCTCAAGGGGAAATGTCTAGTCTTTTAATCAAGTACTGGAAAAGTCAGGGTGTATAAAAATCACCCTGCGAGATATATGTGTGTGTGTGTGTGTGTGTGTGTGTGTGTGTATCCCATCTGTGCATGTGCATCTGTGTCTGATAATAGTCCTAATTTTGCCCAGAAACTGCTTTTATTATATACAGAAGTCATGAAGGTCCAATGCCCTCACTTCATCTTTGCTCTACTAAAGTCCAATTTTTTCTTACATTCTCAGATTTCGGGAACTTAGAAGGTCAGGAAGTTACACAAAATGAAAGAAGCACTTGAAAGAGTATTTGATTTTATGTGTTTTGTTCTTTTTATTTTCCTAACCTGCCTGCCTACCTACCTACCCACCCATCCATCCATTCCTGCCTCCATCCATCCATCTATGCCTATCAGAACAGTAAGGGCTTTTCTAGTTTTCAGCAATTTGATGAGCTGCACAGAGCCTGTGACATCATTCCAGAGGACATATTTAGTATTTAGTGGAAACAGGGAAGCTCATGCTACAAGCATGCTGAATCTGATAAGCTATTGATTGGTTGTAATGGATGGGAGGAAAGCTTGTATAAACACAGAGCTAGAAGACACTATTAACATGCTTTATAGGAGAAACAAGCAATTGTTTTACACAGTTCCCTGAAATATCTTCCGAGAAAAGATTAAGAATTAGAAATTTGGGTCACAAATACATCGAGCCAGTGCAGTTAAGGTTTATCAAGAAGCTTGGTGCAAAACAGTGGAAAGGAGAAATAAAAAAGAGGCAAGAGGGACAGAATAAAAGCCTGGAAGAAAGGCACTGGGTAGGTCTGCGCTCACAAGCCATCATTAGTAGTTCACTTTTGTTGGCATGGGATAGGTTATAAATAACCTTTAGTTTCCAAAGTCATTGTCCTTGGTGAAACCAGTTTGTATGGGTCATCAAAGCCTAGAAAAAAGAACATTTGGCTATTTTAAAAGTATAGCTGTAATAATTATCATGATCATAACATTTCAGAACTCCTCACTGATACCTTTTTATGGTAGAGGCATTCACTATCTGAAAAAGCTAGGTAAAAGATGTCACATTTGAAAAACCCACATTTGCCTCTTGAGAAGACTATGGCCTCAGTGAGGGGCATCCAGCAAACCCATAGCACCCATCTTCTCAGCAACTCCTGGGGAAAATACCTACGTCTTTGTGACATTTTCGGTCAGAAGTACTGGAGCCTGTGACGTCATGATACTTCCGGTTTATGTTGTCCTTGTGAGTGTCTGGATCTCTCCCACACTTGTGTGATACTCAGTAGACGCTCATGAAGACAAGGATATATGGAGGAGTATTTGAAGACTTTGTGTCTCTTTCCAGTCACACTGCTGGGTCCTCCGAAGTACACCTGGGGAGCTGGGACCCAACACTTTTGTGAGATGTCAGTAATATGACTTTAAGCCCTTAAGCTAATGCAGCGCCATCAATACTTCTTTACTCCAGCGTATGGATTTCCACTTCTTGGACCTGCAATCGGAGGGAATTTACGTCTCCCACCGTGGTCAATTTTTACTACCAATTGTGCATGTCTGATTTTGTGAGGTACTAAACAATGTATTGACAAATTAAATCAGTAGAACACCATTTTAGTAGTAGAGAGATTGGTTCTTGCTGTAATTTATAAGCTCGCTCTTTCCCACTTCACCCTTTCTGGAGTGTTAAATACAAGTGAAGGACATACATTGCAGAGCAGTGGAAGAAATTAGATGTCAGAGCAGTGGTCGGGGAAGGGTAGAGGAGAGAACGAACCTAAAAAACACAATAGATTCTTCCAAGTAAGATCTATGACAGAAGAAGGGAAGGTCTGTAGAGAGCTTGAAATTAAATAAGATGGACTAACAGAGATGGAAAAACCTACAAGAAGGGAACTGCAGACCCAGCATGGGGAGACATTTTTCTGATAGCAGTAGAAGTGGGAACTGGAGACAGGCCTATTACAGGAGAAAGGGAGAGACAAATGAAGCCATGGAAAAAGACACATATACCCAAGTGTCTGTGAATAGTCCCCCAAGAAAAATAGCAAAGTCAGAAAGCACTCACCACTATCTACAAGCTGGAGAGCACTTTGCCATTATGGAGTCTTTACAGAGTCCTTCTTGTTCAGAGCTTTTTATTTTGTTTTTCTCAAATATAAACTCCAGGGGGAGCAATTATTATTATTGTCTGGCTAGGTGCCCTGACCTTTTGGGGGTCCCCTGGAGCACAACTCCATACCACATTCCTGTGAATGGCTTCCCCTAGAATCAGGCCAAACCTGGAGTCTCACTGGTCTTCCTGATCCTTCCTGGTGGTTCTACTTACTTTTCGGTGTCCATCCAGACCTGTGCTGCGGCAGGCTCTCCATTCAGCCTGCCCTCATCCCACTTGGGAAAACGGAATAGAGCCATCAAATAACAAAGTTCAGTCATGGCTCCTATCTGAAATTTTCCCTCATTCTCTTCATGCCCTTTCTTCCAGAAGGGGGTCAATCTTTCTTCCTCCATTATCCAGCACAAGATCCAGCACAAGATCCGATGGAGGGTCTAGGATTTCTGCAGGAAGAGCCCTAAATTTAGCGAACTGGAAGAGAGAACAAACTGTACTTGTGCAGCAAACATGTGACTCTTACTGATGTCGAAGGTTTTAGGATTAGTGAAGATTATGTAGAGGGTAAAGGTGCCCCCATGATACCCTTTGGCAGCACCAAGTGTGAACTGTAGGGTTTACAACCTATAAAGCATACATAAAGGGCCTTTCTAGAACTGAAATGAGTTTTATCTTTTTATCCTTTATAGGATGTAACAGAATGCAATGCTTTTTGCTTAGGGTTGCTGAAAGTAGAAAATAAGGTTTGAGCACAGTTTGAAAATATTAATGTTCAAAAACATTAATTCTTCATGTAAAGCATTAAGCTCAGTCAAGCTTTTTTTGGGCAAGTGGATTTCAAATCTGTTTCTATTTTTTTTCCTATAACTCAACCAAAAATAGCTTTTCTCCCTGTCCCTCTCCCCCATCTCTCACCTCTCCCTCTCTCTCTCTCTCTCTCTCCCTCTCTCTTTCTTTCTTTCATTTTAGGACATTGATAAAAACTGACCCTAAAAACAATTTCTAAGGCAAGATGCCCAAAGTTTTCAGAACCACATTTTGTTACATGGGCAGACAGAGAAACAAAGAGACTGTGAAGAATTTTTTTTTTTTAAAGGAAACCTTTATATGTGGAAAATTTATTTTTGACCTTCTGTTTTTCATAAAAGATGCAAAGTCTAGAGCTTATATGCAAATATTACTAGTGACTGCTAACTTAACCAGATTGAAAGATAAGGAATTTGCATCAAAAGAAAACGCATATCCTGTCAAATATAGGCCCAGCCAACTTGTCATATATAGTGTTCTCTGAGGCTGATGTGGGGAATTGCTGTTTCTTATACAAGGTGTATTAGGATTCTCCGGAGAAACACAACCCATAGGATATATAAGAATATATATAAAGAGATTTACAATGAAGGAGTGGCTCATATGGGTACATAGGCCAAGAAGTCTCACAATTTGTTCTCAAGCTGGAGGACCAGGAAGGGTGGTGCGGTTCTAGTTCAAGCCTGAGGGCCTAAGAGGCAGGGGAGCCAATGGTGTTAAGTCTCAGTCTGAGTCGGGAGGTCTAGGAAGCAGGAGCAACCGTGTCTGAGGGTAGGGAAAGATGGCCGTCCCAACACAAGCAAACTTACCCTTCTTCCACCTCTTTGTCTTATTTGGGACTTTAGTGGATTGGATGATCCCAGTCTATGCCGGTGAGGGCAGATCTTTGTTCAGTCTACAATTTAAATGTTAATTATCCTCAGAGACACATTCAGAAAAAATGTTTTACGGGCTCTCTGAGTATCCCTTAGCCCCCACTGAGTTGACACATCAAATTGACCATCACACTGGCCCGGGAAATGACTCAAATGTGTGGAGCCAGGATTGAATTTGCAGTTGGAAAACCCAGTGGAGTTCTGACTGCTATGACTATGGGCAAATGAGATCTGGGTCTTTCACTTATTTGGATAACTATAAAATGCAAGGTGCTGTCTCCTGCTCTTCTCGCATCTCCCCAAGCAGTAGAGAGATTTTTTTTTTTAATTTTTTTTAAAGATTTTGTTTGTTTGAAAAGGAGAATGAGAGAGAGAGAGAGAGAATGAGAGGGGAGAGGTCAGAGGTAGAAGCAGACTCCCCACTGAGCAGGGAGCCCGATGCAGGACTCCAGAATCATGACCTGAGCTGAAGGCAGTTGCTTAACCAACTGAGCCACCCAGGCACCCTAGTGGAGAGATTTTTACTCTTGGTCTAAGATCTGTAGTATTTGGGACAGAAAATCAAACAGCAACGCTTTGGAGCAAGAACACTGGACTCACTCTTTTAACTCTTTATAGAGCATTTGCTGTCCTAGTGTGGACATTTAAATTTTTACTTGCAATTAGAACCATCACGTGCTCAGTGATGATCAAAGAGTGGTGGCCATGTTGCACCCGTACACACCCCTATTCTGTGAGGTATTCTTCTTGTACCTGACTTCCCAAATCCCTCACCCACTTGTGGTCATATATCTGAGATCCTGCCTCTATTTCTACCTTTGTCCCAATGTCTCAGCTGCCTTCTCGGATCCTGCCTTGCATCTGTCACTCTACCTCTGGTTACCTGGGTCCTCTCTCTGAACATTGGTCCAATAGTCCCATCACTATATATATTTTTTAAAGATTTTTATTTATTTATTTGACACACACACACACAGATCATAAGGAGGCAGAGAGGCAGAAGGGGGGGGCAGGGAGCAGGCTCCCCGCTGAGCAGAGAGCCCGATGCGGTGCTCGATCCCAGGACCCTGAGATCATGACCTGAGCTGAAGGCAGAGGCTTAATCCACTGAGCCACCCAGGCGCCCTGAGTCCCATCACTATATTTTATGTCACTTAGTTATATTTTCTTTGTTGTACTTAAACATTGCTTCATATTTCCTTATTTGTTTGTTTCTTGTCTCTCTTCCCCACCCAACCTCCCAACTAAAATGCAAGGGCCATGATTCTGGGGCCTTATTTTTCTTGTTCTTTATTCTATCCAATATGTAGAAGAAGATTGCTCAGTAACAGTTTAGTGAAAGAAGCAGCCCTGTACTGGGAAATGAGTCAAGATACTCACTCCCTTTCTGCCTGAAGTTTTGATTATTGACTTTCTGGGCACCTTGAGGAACTGTTACTTCATGGAGTTGGGGTGCTAACAGCTTGTGTGAACACTACGTGGGGAGTGGACTACAGTTGGATGCCAAGACAAACCTCAGATCATCCACCATCGATTAAGCCTTAGCCAGCTTAGGTGGGCCAGCTTCCTTTCTAGCAGAAACATCTAGTCCAGGGCCAGCGATTCAGTGTCATTGAAGCAATCACATCATGGTGACTCTGTTATCAGGTGACTCATGGAATGAATTGCTCAGATACAGATACTTGAGAAACAAGTGCTTGGGATTTCCAAGCTTTTGGTAGATTGGGCTGTGTTACTGTCAGGTATGACTGTCTGTGGCACATGGTCTTGAGATGCCTGTAAATACCTTCATTTGTTTTTTCGTTTTGTTTTGTTTTTTAAATTTAATTTTTTTTTCAGTGTTCCAAAATTCATTGTTTATGCACCACACCCAGTGCTCATGCAATATGTGCCCTCCTTAATACCCACCACCAGGCTCACCCAACCCCCAAGTCTCCTCCCCTCAGAAGACATGAACAGACACTTCTCCAAAGAAGACATACAAAGGGCTAATAGACACATGAAAAAATGTTCATCATCATTAGCCATCAGGGAGATTCAAATCAAAACCACATTGAGATACCACCTCACACCAGTTAGAATGGCAAAAATTGACAAGACAGCAAACAACAAGTGTTGGAGAGGATGTGGAGAAAGGGAACCCTCTTCCACTGTTGGGAATACAAGTTGGTGCAGCCACTGTGGAAAACAGTATGGAGATGCTTTAAGTACCTTCATTTGTTTTCCAAGCATTGCTTTTACTCACTTCCCTAAAATATCTGAGTAAGTATTATGTTCTTTCACATCAAAGTTTCCATTCTTTTTTTTTTTTTAAGATTTTATTTATTTATTTGACAGACAGAGATCACAAGTAGTCAGAGAGGCAGGGGCTCCCCACTGAGCAGGGATCCCGATGAGGGGCTCTATCCCAGGACCCCGAGATCACCACGTGAGCTGAAGGCAGAGGCTTAAACCACTGAGCCACCCAGGTGCCCCCAAATTTCCATTCTTTTGCATGCAAATGTATCTGTGAGAGAAAATAGCCTGGCTCTGATCAAGCATTTTTACCTTCCTTTAAGAAGAGTCAGATCACCATTTGACAGAGAAGAAGATGAAGGGGTTAAGTTCTTCCATGGGAAGACAGGCTCCCTGTTATGGAAAGAAAAAAAAAAAATAGGGCTGGGTGGGACTTAGAGTCAGAATGAACCAACCACCCAGCTATCTTCACCTTTGGACCTAGAACCATGTACAGAATTATATATTAGTTACCTTAGAATTGGGTTCCCCAAACTGTTTTCCAGAAGAACACTCTTCCTGCAAGATTTGTCTCAGAAAAAGGAACTCTGAAGTCCCATAAGTTTGAGAAACCTGGATTCTAGGAAAACAGACAAGTTGGTAAACCAGATTTAAATCTGTGTTTCCTAGATGACTCACCTTGGTAGCAGAGGAGAAGGGTTAGCTAATCCTTATTAACATTCCATGAGTTTTGTGTTCCCTGGAATACACTGGGGGAAACACTGCTGACTCAACTTCATAGAAAAATAAATCAGCTGGAGGGCTCTAGCTAACATTTACCACATTTCATCCATAAAGAACTTAAGAAGAAATTGAATTTCTATGGAAGGCCCTTGTTTGTGGGACTTTTTGTTTGTTTTTTGTTTTTGTTCACCATAGTTTGGTCCAATCATTTTCTAGGGAACTTCTTCTATAAGCAGAACTATAAAGAACTGAAAAGACGCATCTCCTTACGTTGACATCTTATTTATTTTAATATATGCCAGTTGTTGCTCTAGTTCTTATGTATTCTGATTGTTATCCCTTTGAACTTTTGCCCCAAGGCAGTTTAATCATGACTGGTTCAATTGTGTAAATCCAATAAACAAATCTTGGCCAAGGTCCCTTGGAGGTATTATCTTGACATTTCTCTGAGTGTGTTTATAAAGCTCTTTTTCCCAGTCGTAGAGCCATAGTTTTGCCATGTGTTCTTGAATTCAAAGAAACCCACTACTTTACAGAAAAAACATCTTAGATCACTTAAAGGCTCTTCATTCCTAAAAAGAACATTTTTGATTGATCTTAAGTCTCTAATTTCCTTGGTATTTTTACCTTAAGAACACGCTTGGCAAAGGCATAGCCACAAGGAGTCAATTGCTACAACCACACTTCATTTCTTATGTCTCTTTTTCCTAAGGATAATTTCCATGTCTTTGACAATGTCTAAGTGTAGCCTAGATCAGAAGGGTATTTTCTACTGCCTTTAAATAGTTACCGTCATTTAAATGTAAAAATGCTCTTTTTCCTTTCGGTTGACACTACCTCTGACCAGATGATAAATATTGCTCAAAATTGCTCTTCTGGAAAAAAAAAAAAATTGCTCTTCTGCAATAAATAAGCAAACGGGATGACAGTGGGGTTCTTACTTATCACCCCAGGGTAATACACAAGCATAATTTGGGAGCTGCCTTGAAGATGTGCTTCTCTCCCAATCTTTCCTTACAATTATAAATATAGGTGGGACGTTTTATATTATTAATTAAGAAATTTGAGAAAATTATCATTTTAATAACTCTTGTATTCCTTTAGAAAGGAAGAAAGATGGGCCACTTATGTGAACATAATCTCATTTCTCCAATCTGTTTAAGATAGTTATTTTCCTGCAAAATATTCATATCAGCTTGTAAAGTGATATATAAGAACTTAAGTTAGAATGTTTCCACTCCATACACTAATGTGTAGCTCTGGTATTCATCCAAGAATTGGGCCCCTCACAATTATAGCATCTGTTTTTGTTTGGTTAATTTTATAATCTCAGATGTTTCCATAAATCCTGAATTAAAGAGAAAACTGCTGGGACCAATTTGTGTGGGTAGGCTACATGTAAGAGTATACCATCACTGTGTAAGGGTGTCTTTTTTTTTTTTTTTTTTCCTTGTGGCTTGTTATTATAGAGATCACATTTCAGCAAATGCTTCCATGCCTTAGAAAAAGAAAAGAAACAGTGGTACTACACAGAAAAATAGTCCATTTCATCTTGTTTCAGTTAGATTATGATATTTGGAATTTAGGCCATTTGTGCTGTTGGGAAGATGATAAAAAATGGGTTGGTCCCTTTTAGCTCTATCCTGAAATTTCTACACAGTTCAACGATATTTCTGGTTCCTTAAATTAGTTCAGTGTACACTGACAAATGCTTTCTTAGTATTGAAAAAAATATGTAACAACAGGGTCAATAAACAGGATGGTCAGGGACACAGAAATACCTTGTTTTCTTCCTCTTACATACTTCATTCATTCATTCATTCATCCGCTCATTCAGAGACAGAGGGAGCACAAGTGAGCACAGGAGCAAGAAGGGGGAGGGGCAGAGGAAGAGGGAGAGAGAATCTCAAGTAGACCTCCCTGCTGAGCACATGACCTCACACAACCCTGAGATCATGACCTGAGCTGAAATCAAGAGTCAGACACTTAACCAACAGAGCCACCAAGGCTCCCCTTCCTTAAATGTACTTCAGAGAAGAATGGAGACAATGAAAATGTGGAACGCTGTCCAAAGGCCGAAAATTTGTGTTTCTACATGTCGCTGGTCAGATATGTTCATTGTGTTAAGGTCCCTTCTGAGTATAGGATACAACTTAGAAGACAGTACCTGGAGCTTTTAACAAGTTAAATGTTTATTCAACCATTGGAAGGGTATTTAAAAGAAATCTCATTATCACTGATGAAAATGGAATCACAAATAAAAAGAAGCATCTCCGCCGGCTTCTGTTCCTTTGCTCTCTAGGTGAAATCCTCCTTTGAGTTGTGCTCATTTGTGGATGAATAATTTGGGGGACTCCACTGGAGGATTGATATTTTTAATTGAAGGCTAAAACCCTGCTAGTTCTATCTCTCAGATCATAATAATTTTTCTCAATAAAATGAAGTTATTTATCTAATTTTCATTTAGAAGACAATTGAACTTTTTAAAAATGGCTCCAGTTCTTTTATAAAAATTAATTGATGGCAGTCATTTAAGTCTAACTTCTGAATTTTTAATTTTGGAACTAATTTTATGTGCTTTGGAGAACATAGTTTCCTCTTTACTGAGAAATGTAATATAATTTCATTTATCGTTATAACTCTGAGGGATGCCCTTAAAATAATACATTATCCTTCAGTAAGCTTTCCCCTACAAGTTACTTGAATTTAGGTTATTTCAGATAAGAACTTGCCATTTTACTTAGGAAAAACTTTGTAGTCGTCGGTTTTAGTTATTAGACATCGGGAAAGTTCTGCAAGATTCTGTAGGAGAAGGTAGCAGATCTGTAAGGTAAGGAGGAGGTGGGACAGGGTTATGGCTTTGGAGTGTGACAGATAGGGAACATTCAGGCATAAGATCTTCCGTGAGGTATCTAACATCCCCGAGCTCAATTATGAATGATAAAAATGTTGAAGGCGTGCTAAGAGGATGAAGGGGAATACTGGTGCAACATGCCTAGCATAGTGTCTGGGAGAAATACAGTGTATATAAAACTGAAGAAAAAAAATATATATATGTAATATTAAAAACTAATGATTTTCCAGGATGACAGACAGTATCAAAAACTCCCACAGATTTTCAAGCCTTTCTTTGCCAAGACTTGTGTGATTTAGATAGGACTAAAAATGCCAAGAAAAAATGAAATCCTTCTACCTTTATATTCCAATATGCCCTTTCAAGTCAGTCTAGAAGGGAATGCATATTATTTAAGCAATTATAGGAAGGGAGGTGAAAAGGATCAATAATATTCCAATTAATATTTATATTACTGGAACCCTATTCAGTTGACAAGCAATTAATTCAGGTCTACTACAAGGGTATGTGGCAATATTTTAGATATGCGCCAGAGTTTCTCAGATTCTGGACTTCTACCTAAAACTTGCATGAGAAATTTCCAAGAAATATTGAAGAACCAGAGAGTAGAAGTATTGTTAGTATTCCTCCCAAAGGGTATTAGACTGTCCAATTAGAAGGTTTCACTTCTCTACCACAGATATGCAGGAGAGAGAGACAGATTCTAGCAAATATTTATTTCTCTTTTCTTCTTTTGATGTACTTCTGGAAGTCAGTGATAGCACGTAGTTCCACTTCTGGCCTCTGGATAAAACCTTACATTCCTTTCCTTTCTAGGACTGAGGAAAAGAGCGGATTTAAGAGACCTTAAAACATGATTGCATTCCTTAGGTCACAAGAAATATTTCTTTGCAGCTTAATTGCAGTAGAAGACAGCTTAATTTAGTACATAAATTATATAGATTATTCATGTATTCATTATAAAATTACACTGATGAGTTTATACAAATGACTTAAGCATTGCCACACACACAGTTGAATATGTTTACACAAATGGAAAGGTTAGACACCGCCTCTTGAACTTTTAATAAGTCCTGGTCAGCCGTTGGCAAGCAGAATGCATTGTTAGAGACCCAAAATGGTACCCTAATTGTGAAATGGTGGCTATTTCTTTATTTGTTCTGAAAGCAAGTCATGACTCAGGGGGCAGAGCCAAGAGCCCAGTACAAGAGAATGCTGAATCAAGAAGTTATTTCCAGAGGACAGAGCTGGTCCTTAATCAACATTCCCTATTCCCGGAGTAGGGGACCCTAAAAATATGTCCTTTACCAGATTTCACAATTGCTTTAGAGCATTGGCCCCACGTGTCTTACGTTGTCCCCCTCCTTGAGCATGAGTGTCTATTACAGCGATCCTACCCCACCTCTCAGTATTGCATTCTGTGTGTGTGTGTGGGGGGGGGGTGGTGTGTGGGGGGGTGTGGGGGTGGCATTGGAGGACGGGTGTCGAGGGTGGGGAAAGCAGAATAGCCGGTCATTTTAGTTCATAAGTGAAGAAGAGTTGCACTCGAGCAGGTGCATCTGAGTCATGGAATCTGTGGAGACTTGCCCTCATCTGGAACAGATTTAATGATGACATCGTGACTTGGAGCTGATACTGTAGTTGAATGAGACCAGGGGGTCGAGGGAGGGGGATAGCGTATTTCGCAGGTGCCAGGCGCATGCGCTGTTGTGGCCAGAGGCTGAACTGTAGCTGTCTCCGAAGATGAGTCCGCAGCAATCCTATCCTCTCTCTATTTGTATGTCTTTTCCATCAAGAAGTATAATCCCTTTCTCCTTGAACTTGGTCTGGCTTTAGGACTTACTTATGACTTACTTTGACCAACAGAATGCTATGGAAATGGTGCTGTGCCTTGGAGAATCTGGGCTTTAAGAGGCAGCTGGCAGCTTCTGTCTTTATTTGGTCTGCACTTGCTACTATGACCGGGATCCCAGCCCAGGCTCCTGAACAATGAGAGACCACGTGGAAAGAAGGGCACAGCCTTCCCAGTGTTTTAGCAGAACCCACCCCCAGTCCACTGTCACTGAATTCCATTCCCTGAGCAAGTTCTGGAAGACCAACAAAAGAAGCACCCAGCCAACCTACAGAATTGTGAACAACAACCCCTCTCTTTTGCTGGAGGCCACCGAATTTTGGCGTAGTATGTGACACGGCAATGAGTAACTGGAATGCTAAGTGTTCCCAACCAGATTGCAGACATTTCTAGCCAAGTCTGGGAAACTGGTGAAATATGCCTGACAGGATGTGATTAAAACAATTATTTTTGGTTAGAGGAAAATGAGACAAGGGGTTTTCATATAGAGGGAGAAAGGAAAGGAAGAGGCTAGAAGGAATGGGAAAAAACAGCACTCTCTGCCCAATACTTTACACTGTGAGCCTGGATCCTGCTAGGGTCCTATGGGCAGAGAGGGTGGCAGGAGGAAAGAGAGGGTCCTTGGAAATGCAGCTTGTTGTCGCTGTGACAGGGAGTGCCTCGGACATGGTGCCAGTGTGATGGGCTTCTACTCAATTTGTGTACAGAGCAGGAGCACGGCAGCACTCTGGTTCTTTGGACTTCTACCACTTTGCAGGTGTGGAAGGATGGCACCTGGATGTGGATGTCACTCCAGGCAGGTAGGCTGGGAAGAGGTGGCATGGGCCCCGCAGGTGGCTTCAGGGAAGTATTAATGAGCAGAACCTGGAACATGAGAAGATCTTCCATAAGTTCCCCAAACTCTGCTCCGCCGTCTCCTGAACGAGCTGGGTCGGATTTTGAAGTGGCTTCGTTAGCATGTGAGCAATAGAATGGTGAAATCGGATTATTATTGTTAACAGTCATTTGGCCTCATTTGAATTCCTCTGTTGGTGACTCCCAGAAAACCCAGGCCATATCACAATATTTGTATTTATATTCACAATTGTATCTAATATATATTATATATAACAGTACACAAGTATATACCTAATTGTAGTATCTTTTTGCACTTTCAAGTTCATTTCATGCACATTATGTCTTTGAAACGCCTCCTGACCACCTTGTGAAGTATACAGAGCAATATTCTTTACTCCTCCTTGAGAAGTAAAATCTTAAGTAAGCAATTAGGGGACTTTCCCAAGATGACAAACTATAAGTGATAGAACCAGGACTTGACCTTGGTTCTCCTAATTCTAGCAATCAGTAGAGGATTGGTGCTTACGAGCCAGATTGAATGTATGTCTGTAGGTATTGACTTTGGAATTTGATCTATGTGCCTATCAGTATATACACACATGCATTTGTGCATGTACAAACATAGACACATTTATTCTGAAGATAGAGGCTTACATCTTATCACAGGCTTCAATGAAAAATATAATAACAATATAATTGGGATATAAATTATTATCTTATCAGAAAAAAATCCCCCCCATAAAATTTCCTCTAATATATATGCTGACACTATACATTAAACATATTTTTGCTCACTCTTAGGTACTCATTTCTCAAAAAATATTTTCTCCCACATATTTAGCATGTAGTATAGTTTTTTTTTTTTTTAGATTTAGTCCCTACTGATCTAATGTTGTCTAGCAAAAAGGTTATGCATCACCAGTTTCCACTGAAATAAGCTGTCATCAGCACATTTCCTTATGAAATAATATTCATTAAAAATAGGATATTCTCTCAGCTGAAGTGACAGCTCATCACCTTGTCAATTTTCTATAATAATATACACTTTACAATCCGATGTTAACAAGACACAAGGTAGCATTTCAGTCATCTACTATAGTGTCAAAATGGAGACTCAATAGACTGTATTCAAAGAAAAGGTGCCAATTAAATGTACTCTCTCTACAGTCAGTGCTCCAAGACCATAGAGTAATGTGATCTGTATCCTTATTATCCAATATTAGATACTGGTGTTGAACCACATTCAGTTTCTCTTTCTCTCTTTCCTTTTTCAATATTAACCCCAAGCATATTGTCAAAATTACTATAAGACTTGACAGGGGGATGGCCAAATCAGGGAATGTTAAGACCTAGAGCCCAGGCAGATGCACAGGAATGGAGAAAGAAAAGCAGAACATTTATTATACAGGAGGAAGCACAATGCATACGATGAACATGTTTAGATGCTGTCAGAGCTAACTTGAAATCTTTACCACTTGTTGGTTGTAGGCATTCAGGTTCATCATTCACTTTTTCAAGACTCAGTTTCATTTTATGAAAATGGGGATATGAATTCAACCCATTTCGGAGGTTTTGTAGGGGGCAGCAGATATAAGGATTAAATGGGATAATGTTTATAAAGGGTTTGGCCTAAGAAATGCTAGCTCTATTCATGTGCCTCACTTAAAAGATGTCATTGAGAAGTGACTTCTCAGTCCTACAGCTGCTCCTCTGAATGCTTGCAGAGGTTTCTGTCTTCACTTTTCAAAGATCTGTGTTTTTCTTTGTATTCAAAGGAAATGCTTGTATCTCACTGCATTAACTGAATATGTGGCTTGAAGTCTTTCATCAGCTTGGAACAATTCTGAGTTATTAAAAAAAAATGCCTTCTGGCCTCTTCTCTTTCTCCTTCCCTTCTAAAATTCCAATTATATTTATGCTAGCCTTTAGCACTGATTCTAGTATCACTTACGTACCTTTCTCTATTTTCAGTTCTTAATTCTTCAGCATGACTAAACCTCTCTTTAGCTATGTCTAATTTGCTGGTAAATGCCAAATTACATTCTTTTTTCTCTAACATTTTTTATGAAAACATTGAAACACAAAAAAGAATGAAAAGAATTTTATAGTGAACACTCATGTATACATCAACTATATTCTAGCATTAATATTACATTATCCTTGCATTATCACATATCTACCTACCCTCTCTGCCTCCCTTCTTCAATCCATCTTTCTCTTTAATGCATTTCAAATTAAATTTCAGACATCAGTACACTTCCTTCTAAATACCTCAGCACATACACCCTTAGTGTTCAGCATTTGTTTCCAGTGTGTATTTTGTTGGAGGTACACTTTACATATAATGAAACACATAAATTGTTAATATTCATTGCTATACTTTGATAAATGCAAACACTTGTATTAACCAATGTCCTATCAAGATACAGAACATTATCATCACCCCAGGAACTTTCTTCATACCCTTTCTCAGTCAATCCCAACTTCCACACCCATAAACAAGAACTGTTGATTTTTTTCCACCATAAAATTGCATGTTCAAGAGCTTTCTGTTAAGTGAATTCTACAGTTATGCGTCCTCCATGGAAGGCATTTTTACTCAATATGACGTTTTTGAGATTCAGCTATCTATTTATAGGTATTGTCTTTTTAGGTTCCGTTGTATTAGCAGTTGTATTAATTTCCTAGGGTGGGTGCAAAAAAACACCACAGACTGAGCGGCTTGAAAAAAGGGACGTTTGTGGTGTCTGGAGACCAGAAGGCTGAAATCAAGTCATGGGCAGGGCCATGCTCTCTGGAAGCTCTAGGGCAGACTCCTTGCATCCTCTAGCATTTGGAGTTTGCTAGTCACCCACCATTAGCATTCCTTGGCTTATAGATGCATAACTATAGTTACATGACTGTCTTCTCCCTTTGAATCTTCATACCATCTTCCCCCTGTATTTCTGTCTTTGATCCAAAATTTTCCCCCTTTCACAAAGACACCAGTCATATTGCTCAATAACTTCATTTTTAACTTGATTATCTCCATAAAGATCGCATTTCCAAATATGGTGAAATTCTAAGATATGAAGGACTTCAAGGTATCTTTTTTGAAGGATACAATTTAACCCATAACAGTAGGTCATTCCCTCTTTTCATTGAATAGTATTCCACTGTATGAATATTTTATAGTTGATTTTTAGTTTGTTCTATTGATGAACAACTAAATTCATTGCAGTTTTGAGATATGACAAAGCTGCTATAAATACCCTTATTCAAGTCTTTTTGTGATCGAATGTTCATTTGTCTTAGTTAAATACTTAGGTGTGGAATTGCTGGATCATGGGAAAAATATGTGATTTAATTTTATTTTAAAAAAACCTATGACCTGGCAATTGCACTGCTGGTTATTTGCCCCAAAGATACAGATGTAGTGAAAAGAAGGGCCATATGTACCCCAGTGTTTAAAGGAGCAGTGTCCAGAACAGCCAAACTGTGGAAAGAGCCGAGATGCCCTTCAATAGACAAATGGATAAAGAAGATGTGGTCCATATATACAAGAGAATATTATTCAGCCATCAGAAGGGATGAATACCCAACTTCTGCATCAACATGGACGGGACTGGAGGAGATTATGCTGAGTGAAAAAGTCAAGCAGAGAAAGTCAATTGCCATATGGTTTCACTTACTTGTGGAACATAAGGAATACCATGGAGGATGTTAGAAGAAGGAAAGGAAAGCGAATTGGGGGAAATTGGAGGGGGAGATGAACCACAAGAGACTGTGGACTCTGAGAAACAAACTGAGGGTTTTGGGGGGGGGATGGGTGAGCAGGGTGGTGGGTATTAAGGAGGGCATGGATTGCATGGAGCACTGGGTGTTGTACATTAACAACGAGTCATGGAACACTACATCAAAAACTAATGATGTATTTTTATGGTGACTAACATAACACAATTAAAAAAAAAGAAAATTATTTAAAAAAAACAAACAAAAGAAAAACAAAAACCATCAAGTCTTTCCCCAAAGATTTTGAGCCATTTTGTATACCATCTAACAGCGTGTAACAATTTTGGTTGCTCTACTTTGTCACTGTCACTTACAGTGACATTATTATTATTTACAACATTTTTATTGTTTTATGTAGTTTTTTGTTTATTAAGATTTTACTGGCATTAAGCGAGCTCTGCCTCATATGTGACAGTGGAAATCTATCCAAGCTCTGTATCTCTATGCAGCCTACCAAAAAAAAAGGGGAACCGAGAACCTTATAGCAGTGGCAATAAATATGAGCCCTGGCTAGCAGGAAATTATCTTGTGTGTCCCTGTCACTCTGCACTGAGCATAGAGCCTGATGGGGGCTTGATCTCACCAGCCTGAGATCAAGATCCTGAGATCAAGATCTGACACAAAACCAAGAGTTAGATGCTTAACCAACTGAGCCACCCAGGCACCCCAGAACCAGCTTATTTCTGATGCTTAATCCTTACCCACCAAATCAGAAATAAGCCCCACGTCACTGAACCTGTGCCTGCAGGTAGAGGGGCTTTAAACTTGGGGATGGTTTTGGAGAAAACGGAGGAGTGGCGTGCTCAGCTTGTCTAACAGGTCACAGGTTCTGTGAGCATCTCTGTGGGGATGGGAATAGGCCTTCTTGGCTCTTACACCAAATCCTTAGGAAGGACTCTGAGAAGAAGCCATTAGCTGGAGAACAGTCACCTTCCTGGTCTCTGGCCTCAAGGCCAGTCTCGCCAAGACCCTTTGCAGTAGGGGGGCAAGGCCGCTGCACACGGTAAGCACTTTGCTTCTCAGAATGCAGGGAGAATGGGGAGCTAGGGAGCTTGGAAGTATGCTTCCTCACCACCCTGAATGTAGGAACAGCCACTGGCAGCTCAAACTGAAAGCAGAAATCTTTCTTCAGATCTTGTCACAGGTGTTGATCCTAATCTCCGGTTGTGTTGGCTTGTTTATCCTCCATTTATGGAAGCCTCTTGCCTCTCCCAGGTCCACCACCGAGATGTGACAGATAAACTCAGTAAGGATATTTTCCAGTCCTCCTTTGAAGGAATCTTTAAAAAACAGAAAAACCCAAAACACTGGATTTGCTTTAAATGAAAACCCTCTTAGAACGCAGGCAGCCAGCCAGCATGGAACCTGGCCCCCTGCAGGGAGCTGCCAGTAAGGAGTCTGCTGGGGCACTCAAATGCCAAGTTTTCTTCTAAAACCTAGTCTCCTTTCAGTAAAAGATAAGATAGAAGAACAAAACAGAGAAAAGTCCTACTCTGAGATAAGAGTCTCCCTCCCTTGGCTCTGGTCACAGACTCAGAGGTATTGGCACTGGCATGGGGCCTCCCTGACCGGGGGGGGGGGGGGGGGGGTGCGCTGGCAGAGGGCTCCCTGGCTCGGTCTCCTATACTTGGGCTCCTCTTTCAATCTCCCTTCTCCTTGCCCTGCTGACCAGCGGTGGGTACTCCTTCTGTCTCAGCTCCTCTATCCCTCAGCTTCTCCTTTTCTCCTATTGCTGACAGCTGTCCTTCAGTGTTAGCAGGGGAAAATAGGTATCTGTGTATTTATTTTTTAATTGCTCAGAATAAGTTATTGACCGACTAAGTCCTCTTCTAGTTTTGGAACAACCCTATTACTCCACAGTGCTGATAGGAGGGGTCTTGTAACAGTGCCCCGTTGATGTGTGACTTCAACTCATCACCAAGGTAACTGTCATGCTGGCTCCCCTGGGAGGACTGATACAGCCCCGAGCCAGGGCGTCCTGTGAAAACAGCTGGAATGCAACCTCCTGGCTGGCCTGGCTGCCAGGAAGATTCCTCTGGCTGAGCCCAGGATGTCCAAAACTATTCTTCTGGCCTCCCCTAGGACGAGGCTCATCCTTGGGGGTTCTCCCAGTCTGCTTGTCAAAATACCCCAGTGGCAGCATGGGGTGCATAAGCAGGTTGAAGGGGGTGGGGAATGTTCATGGCAGCCATGTTGCTGAGGCCGGCACCAGACATGCACATCTGGTCTTGGGTCTGCAAGTTCATGAGTTCATGGTCCAGGGCCAGCTCTGGCTCTTCTGATCATGGACTGATCCTGGGACTGTAGCCTCCTAGGGTGATACATGACTGCCAGGTAGAGGGTGGTGACTAGCTACCTGGGCTTGCTGAACTGCGTGAGGCTCTCACACAGAGTGGGAGGCGCTCCCACATTGTTCAGGGGCCCTTCCACCAGCACTTTCTGTTCTTTGTAGTAGTCCTGCGGGTGGTTCCAGAGCACCTGGGAGGACAGGGCCTTTGGGTTTCCTATGAGAATGACCTCATATCATGCTTTGGTTACGGCCATGTGAAGCTGCCTGGGGTTGTTTAAAAATCCAATGCTCGTTAGTGAACATGCAGGAGAGTAAGATAAAGTCCTTGTCCCACCCCTGGAATGTGTCCATGTGGGCGAATTCTACCTCCTGGTAGAGTTTGCTGTGCAGGGAGCCACTGAAATGCATGAGTTCTATGAGGTCGGAGGGTTGGCCCTGCTTAAGGGCATGATGATGCCGAGCTGGTCTGGCTTGACACCTTCCTTCAGCAGCCTTTTGATGATCTGCTCTGTGTGTCCCACTTCCTTCCTGTTCAGGGATGAGGTGCTTGAGATGGCAATCTCTTCTGGGCTCTTGGTCATCTAGAACATCAGCTAATCAGGTTGGGATCACTGGAAGTCCAATCCCTTCTTCCTAAGATCTGCTGCAGTGATGACTTTCTGAAGACAGAACTCTTAGAAGTTGGATGAGAAATGCTGAGGGTAGGATGCATCATGGTGGACCTGGAAGTGGATGAGATGGATGGAATGGATACCAGCATCATGAGCTGCTTGAAGAGTGACTGGGATAGCCCAACCTCGTCTTCCATTTTGCACATCACCATGGAGCCCAGCTGGCAGTAGTCATTCATGAAGATGAGCTGGTTGACTCCAAGGACTTTGGGGACCATGCACTCTAGCTTAGTGGCTGGCGTGCTTGCCTCAATTAAAATGGGCCTCAGTTGCCCACACCTCCATACCCATCTGTGTTCATGAGCAACTCCCTTTCTGTGGTTAGCTTCGGCATCAGGTAACGTTTCTCTTCTGCCAACAAGAACTCCCCAGTCTTCTCGTTCATTTGATGCAGCTTCTGGAGCTCCCCATGCTCTCCATGTTCCTGATCTGGTTGTGCAGGGACAGAAATGATACTGAGTCCTGATGCAGAATAGCATGATTCTCAACCTGGTCTGGTAGATCTTCTCACTCAGCCAATCTATGATTATATTACTTGGGGCACAGAGAAGCAGGGGAGCATTGCTTTGCCCAGCCAGGTAGTAGCTGATGGTGGCCAAGGTAACCATCTTCCTGATGTCTGGTAGATCTTGGATCAGGCTCATTGGTCTTTTTCGTGCAGTCTGAAGAGCGGTTCCAGGTGGGGAGTCCTTGTGCCTTAAAGTTCTTGGGCAGCTGGGATCTGATGATAATGTCCTTCAGCTGCCAGCTGTTGTAACCCCACGTGGAGGTCTCCTCCAATGACGTTGACTCCCACCTGAAATCCATCTGCAAGTTTTGATCTCCAGGACACGCCCAAACTGCTCTGCAGCTCAGTGGTGAGGTCATCACCATAACTAACAGGGACCTTGATGACATGGCTGATCGCTTGCCATAGGGTTTACCAAACCACATTTCCTTTGCAAGCAAGCGTATCTTGTTCCCTTGATTAAGCCACATATCTCAACCGAATTATGACTACATTCTCATCACCAGGTGATTGATATTCAGTGTTGGGCCAAGTAAAGTAGGCATTTGTCTTCTTGTTAAGGACTAGGTCCCACGTGATGGTGATGTTATGCTGAGACTGGGGCTCTTTTTGGTTTCTCATCATCGTTGGCCGGCACCTGGACAAGGGTGCTTGTAAGTGCATGTGCAGGAGAGTAAGATAAAGTCCTTGTCCCACCCCTGGAATGTGTCCATGTGGGCGAGGCCAGGATGTCTAAAACTATTCTTCTGGCATCCCAGGTTCTGGCCCTAACCAAAGTACGATATGAGGTCATTCTCATAGGCATCTCAAAGGCCCTGTCCTCCCAGGTGCTCTGGGACAAGGTGGGACACTTGTCCCACCCCTGGAACGTGTCCAGTGCTTTGCCCTGGTGCCGGTAAGCCTCCTGTCGCAGGAGGACGCTCCGGGGCTCTTCTCCACTTCCGGCTTCTCTAGGTCCTTCACGCTGGCGGAAGGATTTTCCTCGCGGTCGCAGCACCTCCGAGTTGCGGACTGATCTGCGGAGTGGTGATGTGCCCAGCCCATAGCTGCTCTTGCTCAGAGCGGGTCTCCATTAGCACCGGAAGCAGCGGTCCTAGATCACGCGCTGCGGCTCTGCGATGTCCTCGTTGATGTACTTGAAGCTTTTCTGACTGGCGCAGAGCGGTCCACACAGACGCACCACAACTCAGTTGGCCTTAGGCAGTAATGAAGCCGTGGAGGAAGACATTGTGGGAGCCACTGGAACCCTCCAGAGCCGGTTCCCGGAGAAGCCCATCTTTGTGGCAAGTCGCCTCTTTGCACCCCGGGAGGTGACTTACAGTGTGGCTGTCAGGAGTTAAACGGGGCGGAGGGTTACATACCCACTTCTTGCCCCTGTTACAGAAGGTCACGCAAGCAGTACTGTGTATTCTGCTAGGTGAACAAGCGTCTGGTCGCGACCGCACTGTCATCTACGGACCTGGGACGCAGGGTGCCCTGAGTACCCCGATCCGTGCCTGGAGCTGTCACGGTCACGGCGCCCCGCCCGTGTGCATGAGAGGGACTGTGGCAGTCACCTCCTGACCTGGGAACATCTGCGCCTGGCTTGGAAGGACGCAGTTCACGAACTTGAACGCAGCCATGCAGCTCAGTTACTCATCCTTCTTGGTGTCCGGCAGCGTGAGCATCGGTGAACTGGGACCCTAGGCCTCTGCTCGGGAGCCCCCAGCCCGGCTCCACCCCACCCTGGAGACAGCCACGAGCGCTCATACCCTTGGACTGGACGGAAACGCTTGTGAAGGTGGGGGAGGGGGGAGCAAGCGGTGCCCACTAAGTCGCCACCCACCTGCCGCTCACATCCCTGCAGAAACCTGAGCTGCTGCTACCACCACCTGCTGTGAGTACTTTTAATTTTACCTCTTCTGGCGGGTGCGAGGTGGCCTCGATAGCATTCCTGGTTCCAGACATTATTGTTTTTTAGTCTAAGTTAGAATTTCCATTTTGTTCTTTTGATGTAAGTTCCAGTTTTCTGGTTAATTTTTCCATCTTGTCATCACTGTGATACACTAATCACAGTTAAAATCTAGTATCTGGGTCACCTGTGCGTCAGTTTTCATTGCCTTTTTTTCCTTATCCTTTATTTTGTATACCTGGGAAATTTTTTGTTGTTGTTGAATTGTGGAAATTATATATAAAAATTACAGAGGTTCTGGAAAAAAAAAAGTTATCTTTCTCTAGAGAGGATTTCTTTAGCTTCTGGCAGGCAATTAGAGTAGGCATGGATTACTTTAATCCAAACAGATTGAGCTGACTCACAGCTGGGTTTCATTCTTTGTAAGGCTGGTCGATTTCTTTCTTTCCTTTAGTAGTTTTTCCCCCAGTTTTTATTGAGAAATAATTGACCTGCATCACTGCATAAATTTAAGGCATACAGCTGATGGCTTGATTTACATATATTGTGATTAGTGCAATAGGTTCAGTTAACATTTATCTTCTCGTATAAATAGAATACAAAGAAAAGAAAGAAAATAAGAAATAAAAAAATCCTTGTCATAGGAGCTCTTAAGATTTTCTCTTAACAACTCTCCTATATCCGTATAGCAATATTAGCTACAGTCATCATATTAAATGCTACACCCATAGAACTTGTTTATCTTAAACTGAAAATCTGTACCTTTCGATCACCTTCCCACTTTCTTCCAGTCCACCCCAACCCCTTTCCCCACCCTCCATCTTTGGTAATCACAAGTCTGATCTGTTCTTCTGTGTTTCTTTCTTCTTTTTTAAAAATTTTTGTAAAAGTGAGAGCATACAGTATTTGCCTTTTTCGTCTGATTTATTTCGCTCTGCGTAATGACTTCAAGGTCTATCCATATTGTCACAAATGGTAGGATTTCCTTGGGTTTTTTTTGTTGTTGTTTATGGGTGAATAGTATTTCGTGTGTGTGTGTGTGTGTATTGCAATTTAATTATCCTTCCATTGATGGGTACTGAGTTTGTTTCCATGTCTTGGCTATTGATTATAAATAATGCTGCTGTGAACATGGGGGTGAAGACCTCTTTTCAAGTTAGTTCATTTCCTTTGGCTATATTTCCGTGGAATTTTTAGACAATATTGTAGTTCTTTTTAATCTTCAGATTATTCTCCATACAGTTTTCTCCTGTAGTGGCTGTACAGATTTACATTGTCGTAACAGTGTAAACAGTGTACAAGGGCTCCCTTTTCCCCATATCCGTGCCAGCATTTGTCTCTTGTCTTCTTAGTGATGGCCATTCTAAGAAGGTGCAAGGTAGTATCTCATTGTGGTTTTAATTTGGATTTCCCTAATGAGTAGTGGTGTCAAAGATCAGGATAATCTATGTCTAGTGTAACTTCACTCTTAGACTATAACCCTTCTGGGGTTCAACTGAAAATTTGGTGGGTTGTTTTTTTTTTTTACTGATAAAAATATATGTGTCCAAACTATTGGATAGACAGGACGGAGAGGCTTCGAGTATAAAGAGTACAGTGTTTGGGCTTTTGAGTAGTGTACCATAGAATAAGGAAGTCATCAATTCAGGTTAAAATGATACATATTCACAATTGTTTTATAATTTGAATTAAAAGAAAATTTAGGGCCTTCTCGCTAAAATGAATTTAGGGAAATACTGTAAATATTTTAAAAAATATGAAGATATAATCTGTGAACACAGAGGTTCAGAGTAGACAAATGGGAACTGCAGAAGAGTCAAATGGAAATTTGAGAAACAAGATGAGAAATTCACTGGAGGTCACAACAACAGATTGGACGATGAGAAAAGATCTGGGAACCTGCAGACAAGTCAGTAGAAATAAGCCAAAACAAAGCCCAGAGTGAAAAAAAAATGAAAAGAGCCGTTGACCTCTTTATCATAGGACAATATCAAGACAGCAGACATACCAGAAATTGGAATCATAGGATGGCGGGAGTAGATTGCATAGAGAAAAGTATATTGAGAAAAAAAGGGTGGAATTTCATAAATTAAAAGAATTTATGAATGCTTAATTATTTTTTAACATAACAGCTCAGTATGATTTGCAGAGCAAACTTTTCTTATCTAGCAAACTGATTTGCCATTTGAAAGTGGGTGTTAAAGTTTATTCAGATATAATTGACCAAAACAAGTGCACACATTCTAAGTACACAATTCAGTAAGTTTCGATATATGAAGATTCCCCCCCTCCAAATTTACTTCTGCCCATTTGTAATTCCTTTTGCTGATCCCTCTCCCTCATTCCAGACAACCAGTGGCCTGTTCTGTCACTAAGGGTGAATTTACATTTTCTAGAATTTCACATACATGGAATAACCATGGTATATGCTTCTTTTTTTAATTTTTTCTTTTAACTCATAATTTTTTGGAGGTTGATCCTTTTATCTACCAGTAGTTGGTTCTTATTTATTGCTAAGTAATACAAATCCCTTTAACGAACTATTAGAAGCTGGTAGAATTAAGGTGTGGTGCTAGAAGGGTGTTTACCTCTAGCAGAAGGGTGAGGACAGGAATTGGGAAGGGCCTGGAGGGAAGTTTCTGCGGTGTGGTTGCTGTTTATAGGGTGTGCACATTTGTCAGAATCCATTCGACTGTATTCTTAAGATAGACGCGTTTCAGTGTGTGCGATTTGTACATCAGGAGGAGGAAAAAAAGGCAGTGAAGGAAAAATAACCAGGGACACTGCCCAGTTGTCATCGTTGTTGATATTCTTGTGTGCCTGAGTCAGAGATTTATTTTTCACGTTTTCTGGTTAGCCAGAAGTACTATCTTTGGACATATTTTTAAAGCATTTCCCTATGATTTTACTCTTTTGTGAAAGCAAATTAAAGAAAAGTGTATTTTATGACAGCTTTTATCAAAACACTCTACAGCAGTCATTACTGCTCCCAGGCTGTTCCTATGGAAATGGAATCTCTGCCCCAAACTGAGGATATCTATGATAATGCCCAATATGTTATATACTAGATTGGAGTTGCTAATGTTGAGGCATCATTTTAATGATTTCTTTCTTTCTTAGCAAAATGTGATAAAATACTATGCATTCCTTCCATCAGAGAGACTTAAATTTTGTCATAAAAATGAAGAGACAGGGCACCTAGGTAGCTCAGTCCATTAAGCGTCTGCCTTCGGCTCAGGTCATGATCTCAGGGTCCTGGGATCGAGCCCCCCATTGGGCTCTCCACTCATTGGCCAATCTGCTTCTCCATCTCTCTCTGTGTTCTCTCTCACTTTTGCCCCCTCTCAATAAATAAATAAAATATTTTAAAAAAGAGAGAGAGACATTCAAACTATTCCAACTAACTAGCGTATTTTTATTGAATGAAAATTAATGGAAGTTTGGCTGTTCATTTGTTCACTTAAAGTGTTATTATCAACTTTCTTTTAGAGTAGGTGTAAGATTTTTTTGTGTTTTATCTACTCCCAGATAATTGTGGTCTTTCTAATAATAAATACTAATTTGTATAGAAAAGTGATTACATTTTGTATATGACTTGGTACACATAATAAACATATTCTATCAGGCTGTATATAATTAAGCTGGGAATATTACTGACTATACTCGGTATTCAGTATCACACTCAGTATTAGACTCAATATTAAGCTAAATGTAAGTAAAGTTAAGGGTGTTGGCTTTATCAGAACCTGCTGGTGCCTGGACCAGCTCTTGTACCAGACACTTTCCCGAGAATGTTCAGTCTGCTGTTTGATTTAAATACCATTCATTGCAACGGAGAAAAAATGTACAGTTGAGTGTCCAAGTGTATTTGAAAAATAATTAATCAGCCAGACAAATCTATAGTGCCCCTGGCTTGAGTTTTGCTTCTGTAGGGTTTGGATCATTATGACATTACAATTAAAACTGCAGAACAATAATCCCCATTTAGTGATAATTTATCTCCATGCCTGCTCTTCTTACCTCAAAATTCCATCATCTGATGCTCTGAATCATTCAGGGTGGGGCCAAGACCCTCATTGCATGATACTTTCATGCTACTGAGAAATCCAGCGTCACTGTCTTGAATGGAGGGAACGCTGAAGATACCACTTCCCTTTGCTCCTAGAAAAATTTCAAACTGCTTGGCTTATCAGCTTCTCTGAAGAATAGCCTCTTTTCTTTTCTTTTCTTCTCTTTTCTTTCCTTTTTGGGTGGGGAGGGGCAGAGGGAGAGAGAATCTTAAGCAGGTTCCACATCCAGCCTGGAGCCAGACACGGGGCTCAGTCTCACAACCCTGAGATCATGACCTGAGCCGAAAATAGAGTTGGACACTTCACCAACAGAACCATCCAGGTGCTCCAAGAGTGGCCCCTTTCTGTACCCCGCCCTTGCTTCTGCCTCTCCCCCCTTGCTCACCCCTCCAGTAGCTCAGATACTCTCTTTGACCCCAGACACCAACAAACTCATTCTTGGGTGTTGGTAATTAGAACATTCTTCATCAGATAATCCATCCACAAGGCTGGATCTTTCTTATCCCGGAATCTCAGCTTAAATGGGACTTCTTTTTATTTTTTCTCCACTTTATTGAAGTATAACTAACACACACCAATATTTGAAGGTATACGATTTGATGTTTTGAGATACATATACGTTGTGGCAATGAGCACCTCAATCAAGGTGATTTAAGATATCCAACACCTTACGTGGTTATCACTGTGTGTGTGTGTGTGTGTGTGTGTGTGTGTGTGGTGAGAACTCTGAAGATCAACTCTCTTGGCAAATTTCAGGGATACAACAGAGTATTGTTAACTACAGTCACTGTGCCGTAGATCCCCAGCAGTTACTCATCCCCCCCATAACTGAAAGTTTGTACTCTGACCGAGATCTCATTTCCACCACCTCTTAGTCCTTGGCAACCACCATTCCACTCTGTGCTTTTATGAGTTTGACTTTTTTAGCTTTCTCGTAGAAGTGAGATCATGCAGTATTTGCCTTTCTGTGTCTGGCTTATTACACTTAGCATGATATCTTCCAGGTTCACTCATGTTGCTGTAAATGGCAGGATTGTGTGTGTGTGTGTGTGTGTGTGTGTATGTGTGTGTACGTGAGAGAGAGAAACCTCCAAAAGCCTCTTGTGTTATGGTCCCTCTTTCTACTTCCTGTCATTTTTAATAAATTTACCTGTATGATTACATGTATTTTTATGTTTATGAAACTCATAAGTCTTCCTTAATTTGTTGACTTGTTTGCACCTTTTCTGTCTCCTATTGAACTAGAAGCAGGGTTGTGCACCGGCCAACTCCAGGGGGTCCCGTTGCATTGTGGTTTTATGTCATCTGTGCCCCCCCAAAGCAGGGCTGGATAAATCTGTACAGCCTCCCACAGTGGGCCTCAGTAACAGCCAGCGCTCATAGTAAAAGCTGTTATTCTTAGTCCCTAAAACAGTGCCTGGCACACAGCAGGTGCTCCAAAAATATTTGTTGAAAATGAACACCTGAATTTATGCTTTCAAGGGACTAAGGGAGTTAGTGATTTTTTTCAGCTATAATCTTTTCCATTTGTGTTCATATGCTGATTTCTTTAAAAAAACAAAAACAAAAACAAAAAACACCACCATCACCACTAATTAAAAAAACCCAAACCCTACACTGACTACCGAGTGAAAAGAACCAAACTTCTAATAAAAATCACAAAGAATCAGTGACCTAACTGAATTGTTTAAGAATGATGTGCTCATGTTACTGATACTTGAGTTTAATATTAATGATAATGGACAGAATGTATTTCTTTATCTTTGTCATTAACATTTGGATATGTATTTGTGTTGAACCATTAATAACTAATGTGCTGCCAGTAAGGGATATTACCCACCTTCGTAAATCTTTTGGGATAAGACCACTTTGCTAGGTAGATTGGATTTCCAAATAATCTGTATTGAGTCTTTTTGAAATGAGAAATATTCCTCATTCTCAAACACTACATATGTTAAAAATAATACCACATTTTACTTAAAAGGAAGTAGAACATTTTCTTCCAAAATTCCAAGCACACACAACCATATAGATGCACCAGGCACGTCTGGATTGGCGAACTTGATGTTAACGGGACCAGGATGATAAAATTTAAAATAGATTCTCTGTCACGTAATGTCTTTTGAGCCACTTTTAGTGTAAAGATCCGGCACGAAATCTTTTCCACAGTTTTCCGAACAGCTTTTAAACACTGCAGGGTTGGATTTTTTTCATCCTCTCTTGTGTTTGGACCTGGCGCTTGAAGGCATGTGAGCCCTTGGGGCCAAGGAGGGAAGGCTGCCCCATCTGATGGGTCATTGAGCCTGGGGACATGTATTTCCTTCACTGGAATTGACAACCACCAGGAAAAGCCAACCCCTTCGCCTTCTAAGCCCATCTACAAAATGCAAATGCTGCAGCTCCCATATTTTAAAAAAAAAAAAAAAAAAAAAGGAGAAAAGAAAAGAAATCGACATTTTATTACACTTTGGCATTTCCTCCTTTTTCTCTGTGGTATCATTTGAAGTCTGCTTTTTAAAACAGAAGTTGAACAAATGAATCCTTCTGTCCTCACTTCCAGTTGTCAGCAGTGTTCAGTGTGAGATGAAATAAATTGCCCAGCCCTTTCATCTTCTATAATCAGCTCGGCACAGCTGAGTACACCCCCAGCCCTGCGCCGCCCCTGCCGGCGCTCACTCCGCCCAACAGGAAGTCGAGTGGACTTACTTGGCTCCCCTCCTTGCTTGCTTGCTTCCTTGCCTCTTCACCTCCTTTCTCCCTACCTGCACGACTCTGTGCCATGCGTTTTGTGGAGGAAAGAAGTGGTAGGGAGTAGCATCATTTTTTTCAAGGCATATCTGACCTAGGGATCGTTCGTTGATTGTTTTTTTTTTTTCACCCTCCAGCTGGCTCAACTGTAGCATGGCTGCTGTAGTCCTATGCCTATCCATCCTATGTACAGATGGGAAGATGTGGGGGGTGGGGGGAGAACCTTGAACTGTACCTCGACCATGCCAGAGTGCTTTGTTATTAAAAGCAGAGAAGCTCCACATTTATATGGATGTCAGCCAGGCAGGCCATCCACGAAGAGGAACTCACTGCAGGTGCTCTCTTTCTAGCCCCCAGACTATCTGGGAGTCTATTAGGGAACAAAGCAGAGGGTAGAGCTTGACTGATTGGCCAGTGACAAGTACTCGCTAGTCTGGGGAGCTGTTTTGTTGGTTTCTGTGTTTTGCCAGGAACTGACTTCTTTGTCAGGCTCTCCCTTGTCTCCTCCATGCGCTTCTGGTGAGGCTGGCAGTCCCTGATTCCTACTCCTTCCCCTTGTCCTCCTCCTGCTCCTAGGAGAGGCAATGCTGATGTAATGAGCCAGTCTTTACTAGGTATCTGGCTCTGTTGTCAGTGCCTTCTGTGTATTAGATCAGTTACTTGTGCAGCAAAACGACGAGATAGGTACAACTGATTGCCTCCATTCTTCAGATGAGGATACTGAGGCACAGTTGGCTGAACAACTCACCTTATGGGCAGGCAGATGACCTGTATGGCAGCCTTCTGGGCCAAGAGGTTAGTTCAGGGTCGGGCCCGTGGCCCAGTAGGAGAGCAGTGGTGCAGGTGGAGAGGTGCTCATGCTGGCTTCCTACATGGATTACCCAGCTGTGCTGGTGGGGGGTCTGGACTCTTGGGTTGCTAGGGAGCAGTATGCCCATCACATGTGAAGATGAAACTGTAATGATATTTATTGAATTGTGGTCTAGTTGTCCCTAAATTCAATTTACATCAGGATGTTTTTGTTTTTTGCTTTAATGTGAGATAGTAGGTTCCTTTTGTTTGCTTAAGCCAATTACACTGGGATTTCTCTTACCAAGGAAAGAAATGTTACTAAGCGATAGCGGTATTTCTAAAGATTCTCAAGTAATGCTGGATGCTCCCCCTCTATCTGGGCCTGCTGTACACTCCCCGCCCCATGACCCTCTTGAAATCCACATTATCCCTCTGATAATGATAGGGTCCACTCACCTAAGCTGTCGGCTTCTTAAAACTAAAAGCCTTTTTGAAATGAGAGGGTATGCTGGCCTGGAATTGTGTATTGATCTTTTAAATTTCAACTTAGAAATTTAAATTTTATCTCAAAGGGAAAGGAACTAGAAATGAATTCATGTTTTCCAGCCACTTTCTGGTGAGGAATCAACAACACTTGGAAACCAATTATAACAACAGACCAGAAAAGACAATGCCCAGGGAACGTCTCTGTCTGGAGAGCTGGTGGGCTCCAACAGAAGGGAAATATTTCTCCTTGGGCTTTCATTCAAATTAGCTCTTTTCTCAAGACCAGACTCTCTCTCTCTTTTTAAAGAACTCTGGCACTGCGCAGATAAGCTGTGTGGGAACGATATAGTGAACATCTCTCATTGCGACCTCTTCCTTGGCCACGACAAAACGCTCCCAGCTGGGATTACGGAAAAGGGCAAAATGATGGTTGTTCGTCTACGGTTTGCAGAGCTGCCTTGTTTCATGGGAGGGAGTTGTGTTGTGATCACTCTGAATGATAGCCCCCAACACAGTGCCTTGCACACAGCAGCTGACTTTCCTGTGATGGTTAATTTTGCGTGTCAACTTGACTAGCCACAGGGTGCCCAGATTAAATGTGATTTCTGGATGTGTCTGTGAAGGTGTTTCTGGATGAGATTAGCATTTGAATGATGGGCTCTGCAAAATGGATTAGCCTCCTCTGTGTGTGCCTCACTGAGTCTCTTGAGAGTCTCCATAGAACAAAAAGCAGGAGAAGAGGAATTTGCCCCCCTTTTTCCTGCCTGCTTCCTGGATATCTTATCTTCTCTTACCTTCAGACTGGGATTTATACCATTGGCTCCCTTGGTTCTCAGGCCTTTGGACTTGGACTGAATTACGCTACTGGCTTTATTGGGTTTCCAGCTTGCTGGTGGCACATCATGGGACTTAGCCTCTATAATACTATGAGCCAATTCTTCATAATAAATCACCATATGTAGAAGATACATATTATATATGAAATGTGTACATATGTTATATATAAATTAATGTATATAATGGATATATATAATATATACACATCTACCTAGATGTATATGTAATAGGTATATCTTATGTATAATATGTAATAGGGATATATATATAAATAATATATACATTTTATATATAATTCATGTATCCTCTTGGTTCTGTTTTTGTGAAGAATCCTGACGAGTACAATTAATTAAGCACTTCTAGCATCAAGACTTCATGCCCATGATTTTGTTTAAACTTAGTTTGTTCTGTGAAATAGTATTACTCTCATGCCCATTTTACAGATGTGGAAACCAAGGCACAGAAGTATGAAGTAACGTAAGCACTTAGCAGTCCCCCAGGTATGAAGTGGTAAAACAAGGATTTGGCCCCTCATTTAGCTCCTGAGGCCCCCGTTAACCACTGTGTGATGCGGACTCCTTTTGCGTAAGGTTACCTCATGAATATTCGATGAACTGAGCTGAAATTTTTGAATTTACATGTGGCTTGACTAGCAAGAAAACAGGCCTTTTGTGTTATGAAAAATAAATCCCCCAGGTTATGAGAAGTAGCCACAGTCAAAATTCCTCCATTCTCCTGAGGCTTTGATGACCTTAAGATAGCTCCAGTCCCCAGAATTACTTTACTGTCATTAGCATACATAATTAAATATTTGTTAGGAAAATTAATATATTTAAATTTGTTTAAAATTAAGCTGACCACTAATAGCTCTGCTCATCAGTAGAGACTTTGTTATTTTACAGCATAAGAACATTTTAATGGCCAATAAAATTGCTCCCTAGATCCTAGCAGTGTTCAGATTTTGAAATTATAGCCGAAGATACTGTTAATCATTCCTAAATTACCAACTGCTCACTATTAACCTCTAAATTGTCTAGCTGATCTGTACATTTGAGGAAAGTAATAAATATGACTTCCCCAGAGGTAGATTAATAGGCAGGACAGGTATGCTTTATATAGTTATATATATATTTAATGCACAGATGGCCAAAGCATGGAGACCAACTGTGATGTCTCTATATGGGTATCTTCAAATATAAGTCTATGTATTTAGCTAACTTGGAGGGAGGGCATAAAAAATTTGACCATTATCAAGTCAACTCCAGTAATGGTATTATTGAAATGTTTCACTGTATAAATAGAGTTGTATCAAGTTTCCAAAATATATCTATTTCTATTTCCCTTACTTAGCGTGTCTGTTTATGGACAGATGTTTAGTGATGCGTTTCCACTATAAAATATGGCAGAACAGTAGGCCTTTGAATAGATCTCTGATCATTTGGAGATTAAACATCAATTAAGACTGTTCATCTAAGCTTAAATTATTCTATCAAACACTTTCTAGCTATAAGTCAAAATGGGAAAAGGGTAAAAAAAGACTGTGATTGGAAGATGTTATGGCCTCTGTAGATGAATATCAAGTAATGTATTCTGAGCTCTCGGAATGGAGAGGATGATACCGTTGAATCATGCTTTCTTTGCAGACACATTTAAATACACCAGCAGCACTGTGTCGTCAGTTCCAGTCTAGCTAGATCCCTGTTGAGATTGGGGTAACTCTCCTATCCACTTGTGGGGATATTTTCTATGATGGTAAAAAATCAGACTAAAGGTCCATTGTTTTCTCTGGCTAACTGTATTGACTCTGAAAATTCCATGATCGTTTTAGAATCCTTTAAATTCAGCTGACTCAACATTATACAATGCCGGTCCCATGCAAGATACCATGCTTGATGCTACAGACAGTACAAAGGTCATCAAACAGAGATGTTATCTTTAGTAGTTTATTGAAGCAGGTAGACAGGCACAAATGAATCACAAAATGCACGTGTGCTACAAAAGCGGTGCCCAATCTATGAGGAACCAAGCCAAGGCAGGGAGTGAGTTTTCCGTTGCAGTGAAGGCGGAATGGCTACAAGGAAATAACAGCAATCGAGGTACACAAATGTTTTCACATGGGAGGGGGTGGTAGCGAGGCGGTCCCGTGGATCTGGGATCTTTTCACATCAACTCCACAAATGTTTTGGCATGGAGGAAGGGGCACCGAGTGTCAAGGTCGGGAAGAGGATGGACTCATGTGGGAGGCTCACATGCCAGCAATTTCTATCTATGTGACTTTAATCCTCACCTCTCCTCTTTGGCTTCTCTCTGTGACTTCTTTAAATCCCAGTAAACACACTCTGTTTTACTTGGCTTCCTAATGTCTCTAAGCCTCCTGTTCTCATTTATGAAATAGCGGTGAAGCCCTTAATAAGTGTCACACGGAAATAGCCGACCCTTAGCAACTCCCAGTCTAGGCCTTACTCTCTTCATCTCAGGAGCCGGCTGGCTTTTCCTGGCAGACATGACTCAGTACGGCCGGCCGGGGCAACTTGTAGTTCAGACGTTAGCACTACCAGCGTGGTTGGAGCCGGAAGCTCACATCTTGAGATCCTCCCACGTTGAGACTGGGCCTGGATCCAGTCTAGGCTTCCAGAATTCAGGGTTATGCCTTTCAAACTGGCCAGCTCCTCTCCCCTCACTGGTTGTGGGATGCTAGTGTGTCAGTAGTTGAAGATGTGTTGGAGGCAGAACCCAGGTGGAACCATCACTTTCTCCTGGTACTGCGGATGTGCTCCATTTATAACCATTTTGTAATTCAGCTGTTGTGTATACGTGCCCTTTGTGTAGTTGTACTAACCACATCATCTCTTATTTATCCCAAGGAATACAACATTTGTAGTTAACCTACAACTATAAATACCCAGTAGGTTATTACTGTGCTAATTGAATTTAATTTGTTATGAATGAGAAACTCTAGCTATCCAAATTGAAGTAATTTCTAGAAAGCTGGCCAGCTGCAGCCAGATTCTTTATCTGGCTCTATATCTCTCCTGGCCCTATATCTCTCCTCATTTGAAGTCCTTAAAGGCTCAGGAATCTTTGAGAAACATCTTTCTTTCTTTTTTTCTTTTTTATTTTTTTTCAGTGTTCCAAGGTTCATATTTTATGCACCGTACCCAGTGCTCCATGCAATATGGGCCCTCCATAATACCCACCACCAGGCTCACCCATCTTTCCATACAATCTGTTCTGTTAGAGTTGGGTTATTAACTTTCTCAGAATAAACATTACATTACAAAAACGATTGTTTCCGTGACAGAATAGGGGGTTTCAGGCTTATAATCATTACTCCCCCCACCTGACTATAACGCCTTCATAGTTCTTTTTCACTACCAGAAGCAATTTGTTATTGTCATCTAAAAATAATACTCAGGTTCATCGAAACTGACAAAAACACAAACTTGAATGCTTCCTCATTTATCCTTCATACCACTTGTCAGAAGTTTCTTGGTCATCTTTGAGTTTGATCTTCCAATTGTACTTGTAGCTCAGCTCACCAATGACAAAGATAAACAGAAGGATAAAATAAGTTGTTAAGAAAACAGTCCATAGTCAAACAGTGCAGTAGCATGTTCTTAGTTACATGGAATATGTTTTGTGACTCAGGCGGGGCTGGATCCAGACGCTGAGAACTTATGGACACCATAAGAATCATTAGGACGTTAGTCAAACATAGAGATTCCTGGCCTCATCCCAAACATATCCAATATGGTAGATTTGGGTGGGAAGCAGGAATTTGCGTTTTAAGTTTTTACTTCATCAGATGGTTTTGGTACAGTTTGTTTGCAGAATATTTTGAAGAAAAAAATGCCAAAGTGGCTACTCATAATTAATCAGCCCCTTTATATCCAATTTGAGGGTTTTTTGTTTTTTTTTTTTTTATTAAACTAAGGCTATAGAAGAAGAGCATGTTTACTTTTGTGACTTGTAATGCAGATCTAAATCTGCAATTGAGAAAAACACTTAAGTGCCCACAGTTTCCTGCGATTTGTCCTTTCATTGACTTTAGGAACCAACCAGAAGCCCTTTGAAGATTTCCAATAGGCTGTGGACCACACTTTAAAAATCACTTTTCTCAGCTGTCTCAAAAGTATGGCAGAATGCCCAGAAACTGATATTTAACAACCATGGAAATCTATCTGCTTGAAATCTTACAAGTAAAAACAACTTTGGGAAGCCAGTTTCCACTTCATTATTTGGCACTGGATGAAAGTTTCACATCCACATTGGAGATCCACATTCAAAGACAGAGACACTTCAATATTCACGTCAATTTTATTTACTTAAAAATAACAGCTAAAGAATGTGCAGCTGACATTGATCCCTGGCGGCATTTGGTTTGTTTATGCCCTGTCTTGGCTGTGCCCATTATCATGTCTGCATCCTCAGGACATACTTAGAGGAGCCACGCAGACTACAGTCTAATTATAGAGAAGTAGAAAAGCATAAATTTCTGCCTGCAAATGCTGAAATCTTACAAAGTGAACAAAAGTTACACTTGCTCAAATTTAAAAGCAATAAGTGAATAAGCAAATACATACGAGAAGATCAAATGATGTAACCTCAGGTGATTTCTACATTTTTATATTCTTAAAAATTTTATCGGAGTGTAACGGACATGCAACAAACTACACAAAATTAAAGCATATAATCGTGTAAGTTTCAACATAGGTGTACACTTGTGCGTTACCACCGCAGTGAAAGTAATGAACCTACCCATCAATTTCACAAGTTTCTTTGTGCCCTTTTGTTATCTCTCCTCTGCTTCTGTTCATTATCAAATAACCACTGATTTATCTTCTGTCTCTACACAATAGTTTGTTTCCTAAAATATTACATAAATGGAGTCATGTACTTTTTTTTTGTCTGACTTATTTTATTCTGCAGAGTTATTTCCAAATTCATCCATGTTGATGGCTATATCATCTGTATGCAGTAGTATACTTGGATTTCTTTTGTCCGAACCCTCATGTTGTTCTTGTCATGTAGCTTACTTTTACATATGTCAAAAGACCCACTACGATATTTTTGTTTTCCTTTAAACAGTTGTCTGCTACAAAGATATAAATGATAAGAACAAAGTATAATTTACCTATTTCCAGATTTTGAAACTTTCCTTTGAGTCTTCCCACTTGACCCATAGGTTATATAGAAATCCATTGTTTAGCTTACAAGTGTTGGGAGATTTTTCTGTTATTTTTCTGTTGAAGGTTTCTAGTTTTGTTCCATCATGTTGGATAATGCACTTGCCATTTTCAATTCTTTGACATTTGTGGGCCAAGATATGGTCTTTCTTGATGTATCCATGGACACTTGAAAAACATGTGTAATCTGCTCTTCTTGGGTGCAGTGTTCTCGAATATTGATTTGATCCTGTTGGTGTTGAGTTCTTCTGTAATCTTGCTAATTTTTTATGTGGCTTCTCCATCCATTGTTGAGAGTCCAGTGTTGATGCATTCATTGTGGGTTTGTCTAATTTTTTAGTTTGACCAGTTTTGCTACTTCTATCTTGCAGCTCTGTTGTTTGTTACATAAATCTTCTTTGTACCTTGACCCTTTTATCATTATGTAAGGTTTCTCCTTGGGGCTGGTAATTTTGTTTTCCCCTGAAAGGTACTGTATATCAGATTAAGGTAGCCACTCTTTCTTTTTATTAATTCTCATGACATATTTTTAATAACCTTTTACTTCCAGCCTGACTGTGTCATTATATTTAGAGTGAGTTTCTTGTAGACAGCATAGTTGGTTGATTTCTTCTTCTTTTTTTTTTTTTTTAGTCTACTTTGTCAGTCTGTCTTTTGAGTAATGAGTTTAAAAACACTTAAACTTAATGTAATTATTGATATGTCCAGGTTTAAGTATGCCATTTTATATTTTGGTTTTTGTTCTGTTTTAGCTTCCCACCTTATCTCTGGTGGTACCATGGGGGGTAGATTTGTTACTGGTTGGTCAGGATGAAAAACCTGGTTCCCTCCTTGGCCTTCTCTGATATAGCCCCCAACAAGGGTGTTGTAGCACCTCACAGTGTTGGAAACCTAGGCTTTCCACTGGGCCCTTGCTAGTGTAGATTTGGTGGGGCTGTAGTTTTTGTCCGTGATGTCTGGCTGAAGCAGAGAGGATGTTATTGAAAGTCTTCGGTCTTGGTATGCTGCCCCTTTTGATCTTTTGGCTAGGAAGAGGAGATTTTTGTTGAATGTTTTTGTTTGTTCCTTTGCACACATTGGTACATTGGGCTTGTTGCTTTTCAGCAACAATTCCAGGATATACGAGGCACAATTGTTCCTTGGGTTGTCAGTTCTGTAGTTGGTCTGCTTTCTTGTTTTTGCTTTTCAGAGTCTTATGTTTGTTTTATGTTTACTGTCCAGGGTTTGTAGTTGAAGGCAGCAGGAGAAATGGGGAAAAGTCTGCATCTGTTTTGATGGAGTGCTTTTTATTATTATCAGGGGTCATATTTTTCTGCTTCTTTGTATACCTGGTAATTTTTTATTGGATGTCAGACTTTATTTTCATCTTGTTGGTTGCTGGATGTTTTGTATTCCTGTAGATATTCTTGAACTTTGTTCTGGGACTCATTTAAGCTACTTGCAAACAGCTTCAGCTATTTGGATCTTACTTTTAAGAGACTGTAGACAGGACTAGAGCACTACTCAGTCTAGAGCTAATTATCCCCCAGGGTTGCTGAAAGACCCTTCTGTGTTCCCTGTGTCCCATAAATTTTGATTTTTTTCCCCTTCTGGCTCATGGGAACAGGCACCATTCCCAGTCCCATGTTAAGTGCTGGGTACTAATCTCTGTTACTCTGTGGGTGTTCCTTTCCTTAGCCTTGGACAGTTTCTTTACATGAATGTATAGATATAGTACTCATTTGAATACTCCAGGGGACCCTCTGTTGATCTCCAAAGTTCTATCTCTACACACCTTTCTTTTGTCTGGCATTCTGACTTGCAAACTAGCCACCTTGATCTTTCTGACTGCTCAGCTCTGTATCCACAATTCAGAGATTTTGCTGGGCTCTCCCTTGGTTTTCCCTCCCTGCACTGAAGCCTGGGAAACACTCTTTGAAGCAGTAAGCTATGGCAGTCATAGGGCTCATCTTCTATTTTTCCCCACCTCTGTGGGATCACTGTTTTTCATTGACTAACGTCCTAGTGAAACTTGTTTCATATATATTTTTTTCATTATTTCAGGTGGGAGGGTAAATCTGGTCTCTGTTACTCCTTTATGGCCAGAAGCTCAATATCTGTTTATGACATCCACCAGGTGTGTAACTGGAATAAAGTATCTCTCAGCCTGCCCCCTAGCTCTTTTATCCTATAATTCTTTGGTTTGAAGTTCAAGTCTATGGAGTGGATGATGTCATTGCTCTCACTTCTTATATGTGGAACACTTAATCATAAGACAGCCTTTTAAAAACTATCTTAAATAGATTTGCTAAGTGCTGGTTACTCTTCTAAGGCCACAATCCCTTATCTGTACCTCTTGAGAGCCAATTTTATAATTTTCTATTTTAAAAAGGTACATGTACCAAATATAACTTTATACCCCAAATTGAGTCTGAGGCAGCACTCTGTAATCAAATACATTCATATTTCTGTAGCAAAACCATGAATATTAGCACTCAGAATAAATAAGGATTATACATAGCCTAATTTCAGTTTAGATGAAGATTTGCTGCCAACTGAGTTTGCCTTTTTTTTTTTTTTTTAAGGTTTGTAGCTATTTGGTTTGAGAATTTTGGATGAGGAATTATATAGATACATTAAATCATGTAATTCTCAGAATCATCCTTTGAAATAGGCGGTATACTAATGGCCACTTTACAAATGAAAGGAATGAAGCATGGGGAATTAAGTAACTTGCCAAAGCTCACAGAGTCAGCAAAGGATAGACCTGGGGTTCAAATCTAGTATCCTGGCCTCAGAATCTGAGGTCTTACCTGTTATACATTACTGCCCCTCCTCAAGGAGCATCCCCCTAGGGCATTCCAGGAAGTCAAGGCTGACTTTGAATACTCTTTGGGGGAGGGGCACTTCTTGGGGACTAGGTAATCTGAACTAGGAGGCACTGTCTGGGCCACCATGGTCTAAGGATATGTTTGTAATTGGCTCAGATCCTGGGTGGACTCTGGCGTGTGCTATGGAAGTTCTTGCATATCCTTCAGGTATACATCAGGATGTTTGGGTGTCTCCTCTGATCTGAACATGAGACTGCTGTACCTGAGTTCTGTGTCTGGGATGCCACATTATCTAATAGTTGTCTAACACAGAAAGTAAATATTTTAGGATGGGTTTTCCTTGTATCCATACTTAAAAGTTGGCTTCTGATTGTCTTTGCTGAAGGCCCAGTTTGTTATAACTCATGTTCCAGGATGTCCCAGGCCCCCTCTTCAGGAACTCCTCTTCAAATCCATTTTGCCTGTCTAAGTTCTGTTCGGCAAAGAACTCATGCCTAAGAGGGTAATTGGGTGCTGGAATGGAGTCTGTGTCCCATATCACAAATCTTGAGATGCCCACCCTGATGTGTTGCATTAAGCCCACATCTGGGGAGTGGAACAAGTGCCTTCTTTTAGTACACCCACAGGCGACCCATGCACTACATGGGATCCTGTCCCAAGGCTTTCCTAACTGTGTGCTAGAACCTTTGTGAAGTTAATTAACTGAAGTCATAAAGGTGGGGCCTTTACAAGGATAGGATATCTGACCTTGCTCTCTCTGTGAGGAAAGGCGATGTGAGGACATAGTAAGAGGGTAGCTACCTACAAACCAGAAAAAAAGTCCTCACCAGTAATGTAATTTGCTGGACCCTGATCATAGACTTGAAGCATCCAGAGCTTCGTGAAAATACACGTCTGTTGTTTAAGTTACCCAGTCTGTGGCATTTTGTTGCTATAGTCTAAGGAGAATAATATACCCGCCTATCATATGGAGTCAAGGTAGAATGACCCTGGAAGGGACTCCCCCAAAATCTGTAGACCACGTACCTACCACATATAAATCTGGCAAGCTGAAATAAATCTTAAAAATTACCTTGACTTGGGGTGCCTAGGTGTCTCAGTGGTTTAAAGCCTCCGAGCTTCAGCTCAGGTCATGATCTCAGAGTCCTGGGATCGGGCCCCACATCAAGCTTTCTGCTCAGCGGCGAGCTTGCTTCCTCCTCTCTCCCTCTCTGCCTGCCTCTCTGCCTACTTGTGATCTCTGTTTGTCAAATAAATAAATAAAATCTTAAAAAAAAATTACCTTGACTTAACCATTAACAATACCATTAAACCATGCAACTTAATACTGAAAAAAAAAATGTAGTTAAAAATGAGTAGAGGACCTGAATAGACATTTTTTTTCCAAAGAAGACCTACTGATGGCCAACAGACACATGAAGAGAGGCTCACTCATCAGCAGGGAACTACAAATTAAAACCACAAGGAGATAACACTTCACATGTGTCAGAATGATTGAACCAAAAAACACAAGAAACAACAGGTATTGGAGAGGATGTGTAGAAAAAGAAGCCTCCATGTATTGTTGGTAGGAATGTAAACTGGTGTGGCTAATGTGGAAAACAGTATGAAGGTTCCTCAAAAAATTAAAAATACAATTACTGAATGACCCAGTAATTCGTTTCTATCTATTTGCCCAAAGAAAATGAAAATGCTAATTTGGAAAGATAAATGGAGTATGCACTTTGATGTTTATTGTAGCATTATTTATAGTAGCCAAGATATAGAAGCAGCCCAAGAGTGCATCTGTAGATGAATGGATATAGAAGATGTTTATGGATAAACACATACCCAGAATGGAATATTACCCAGCCACAAAAAAGAATGAAATCTTGCCATCTGCAACAACGTGGATGGATGTGGAGGTTATAATACTAAGTGAAATGTCAGGGAAAGATAAATACCATATGATTTCACTCACATGTGGAATATAAGAAACGAAACAAAAAAGGAGACAAGAAACCAGACTCTTATCTATAGAGAACAAACAGATGATTACCAGAGGGGAGGTGGGTGGAAGGATGGATGAGATAGATGAAGGGGATTAAGAGTACACTTATCATGCTGAGAACTGAAAAATCTATAGAAGTGTTGAATCACTATATGGTATGCCTGAAACTAACAAAACACTGTATGTTAATTACATTGGAATAACAAAATTACCCTAACTTTTCCTTACTAATGCATTGTACTAATTATTTAAGCTCAATTTTGTACCTCTTTCTTTTATCCTAGCTTGCCCCAAAAGCTAGATAAACATCAAGTGGGCTGTTCTATGTCCTCTTCCTAAAGGTCTGACTTCTGCACAAAGCTCTAGTATGAAGCCTAATCCACATGTAATATTATACATAATTAGTTACTGAGGAGAGAAATAGAGCAAATGTGGACACAGTTAAAATCAGTTCACCTTTGGAGGGCTGCTTGGATTTGGATTTAATTTGTTAGAGGGATAAAGCGTCCATACTCTTCTTTCAACATTTTAAATCAGAAAATGGGACGTATTGTCCTTTTGTCGTCATCTCTGCCAGGAAAATATTAGGTTGGACCCAGTTTTATATTAATCCTTTTGTCTTAACTTTATTTTTACATTTCACTTTCTTTCCTTAGATTCTGGTTCTTTTAAAATTTAGTAAGCAAACATTTATTTTCTTTTGGTTCCTTCTCTGTATCTTAAGGGAAAAAAAATACCTTTTTATATAACTTAGGTTAGGAAAAGGTTAACCCTGTTATTCTGTCCTGAAAGAACACATCACCTGTCATACAAACACTGTGGTTTCCCTCCACCTGTGGGTTTGTATAAAAGGTTAGAGACCTATCAGAAGGGTTGGACAGTGATGTCATATGAGATATGTTGTTGGTATTAAGCTGCAGCCATCTTTTTCAGGTAGAACTGTGATGCCTAACATCTGTTTATTTTAAATTCATCTGACAGGTTCTTGAAAACATACATGTTTGGGCCTTTCAGAAGCCTGCCACATCACATGAACTGAAGAAACACTGACTTAAAATTCAGATTCTGGGGGCACCTGGGTGGCTCAGTCAGTTGGGTATCTGACTCTTGATTTTTGGCTCAGGCCATGAGCCCAGGGTCATGAGATGGAGCCCTACATGGGGCTCCTCACTCAGTGTAGAGTCTGCTGGAGATTATCTCTGTCCCTCTGCCCCTCCCCATCTCGTGCTCTAAATCAATCAATCAGTCAATCAAATCTTAAACACAAAACTCATTCTGAGAAGGCAGGTGCCATTTCTGTACTGTGCCTTATAGCACCTTCATACAGGAAGCAGTTGTATGCATGGAATAGTTGTGAACAAATATTTCTGTTTAAATTTCCTTTTATTACATAAAGGTTAAGTAAGGTGGAACTATTTTTGTTTCATGAACAGTTTCCTTTGGTTCAGACCGACTTGTACAGGTCTCCTAACTTCCTCCTGCATAATTAGTGCTGGAAAATATCCTTTGCCAGCTTGCCATTACTGACCGTGACAAAGAAATTTGCTTTTGAATACTGCTTTATCACGGTATGTGGAAGTGTGTGGAGGGTGGGGAGCAGACCCTTCCTTTGCCAGATAAGGGTGCCTCGCCATAACCTTGACATGAGGCACATTACTTTTGTATAATACCCAGGAGTCTGGGGCCAGGGCATTAAAGCTCCTGCTATTATCTCCTCCAAAGGGCTGATAACCTTCTGGCAGGATGCTCAGGCATGCCAAGACCATGCCTGTGTCATCCATCATGTAATGATCTGTTAACCAGAATGCCAACCCTTGGACTGAACATCCCTAACACATTCACCTCTCTGGCTTCTGTTTTAATGAGCATTTATTTAGCCTTTGGTTAGAAACATTTCAGTAAGTTCAGAGCTTACATAATCAGATTGTAACCTACACTCTCTAATTTTTTTTTATACACTTCCATGTATGTTTCGGTGTAATTTTAACCTAAGAATCCTGTAGTATTGGAAGATTGAGAAATCGTGACCGAATTTCTAAGACAAAGACTAAATAAATCAGCTGCATGAAATAGAAAAACTGAGTAAGTTCTGATTCATTGATTCACCCACCAAAATGTCCATAATTCAAAATGGAGTAAAACAGGCAATTTTATTGTTCCAATCATAGCCCAATATTTACTGAAAAATAGTAACAGATACATGGTAAGGGGGAAAATAGTTAATATTTTATAGGCACTCACTCAAAACGCTTAGCAGTTTTCCACCAGTTACTCAAATAACAAAGCTTTTTTTGAATATCCCTTAGCAGAAGTGCAGCGTGAAGTGTCTGAGATTTCTGGATGGACCATGACACTTGACATGAAGAGCCTAATTATAATTTCTCAGAATAAAAAGGAAGTTAAAAAACAGAGGTATTTAAAAAGACATGTTTATCTCCTCATTCCAGTGTCCAGCGTTAACATGTTTTAACAGCATTCCTTTTGTCTTGTTTTTTGGGGGCTGGATGCTTCTGTTATAAACATGTACTGAATTCTTCTGTAATCCATCCAGAGGCAAGCCATTATCAACATGGCAAAAATTCAGGCCAAGTGTGTATGCCCTTAGTCTGGGAGCAGACAGAATGGTTCCACCAAGAGAAACAGAGATAGCCATCCCCTCAAAATGCATTTTAGCTTTTGTGTAGTTCTGAGAGATGCTTCTTAAAATAGAATTCTTCTTCTTGAAGTAGAGTTCTACTTTCCTTTTTTTTTTTTTTTAAACTGATGAGGTTGTTTGTGTCTCTATTGGATGTGCCAGATGGAAAGGTTTTCTCATTAGAGGCAGCTGTTTTAGCAAATTACCTCACTACAGCATAATGACAGAGTTACACCAGACTATTGAAGAAAATCCTTTCTCTTCCCAGTGAGATCATGAAAACTAGAAACAATTTCAATGAGATTTTTGATTTACTTTGGAAATGGCTCAGTTGGATGCAGGGGTGATAAGATGAGGTATTTTTTTGTTCATATTTCATTCAATATTTAGGAATAGCTGTGTAAATATAAGATATGGATTTACAGTTTGATTTCTTTTTCAGCTAATGGATTCATTATCTTTGGCAGATGATCTCATTAGTTCCTTAAGTATGAATGATTCTACTGGGGGAGATTTCTCCCTTTACAGTATCCCATTTAAAATACATGTATGCCTCACACATGATCGTAGATCTCCCTTTCTCATTGGAGCCTCATGGTTATAGTGTTACTTTTGAGATTCTTCTAAGGAAGAGCTCTCCCACTCAGGATTTTTTTTTTTTTTTTAGAAAAATGCCTTCAGTTCTTCAGATAAAATTTCCACAACAGGATATGACATTTAGGGGTGCCTCGGTAGCTCAGGACGTTAAGCAGCTGCCTTCAGTTCAAGTCATGATCTCAGTCCCAGGATGGAGCCCTGCATTGGGCTCCCTGCTCAGTGGGGAGTCTATTTCTTCCTTTGCCCTTCACCCTGCTCTTATGCTCACTTGCTCGCTCTCTCTCAATAAATCAAGTCTTTAAAAAAAAAAAAATGCAACATTTATATGGAATCTCCACTGTGGCACGTAGATTTTTCATGAAGAGGCAGAAATAGTATTTATATGTATATGTTGGATGTAAGAATTTATCAAGTATTTGTGTGTTATCATTTTAGTCTCATAATTATTCTCATTTAACAGAGGTAGAAATTTCAAGTTCATTTAGGTTGGAGGACTTGTTACGTGAAAGAAGTTGTTAGGTGGTAAACCTAGTCTTGGTAATGTTCAACACAGGTCAACAGTTAACTCTATCTGGAGGCATCCAGTTTGGATCCTATCAGGAAACCTCTATCTGAGATGTGAAGATACTTCATTGAAAAAAAAAAAAAAAGACAGACATGCATATGCATACGGCTCTGGGCACCATGGTGTGAAGTTGGAGAGTCTCTTAGTATGTGTGTACATTTTCATAATTGTGGTCTATTTTGTTTTCCATAACATCACGTGGGTATCCGTGACTAATATCACGTAGTTGATTTTATTTTATTTCTTTAAACTATCACCCAGTTTAGTGGAAGAGTTGGCACCTGGGTGATAAACTGAACATCAGGCATAGCAGGGTTTTTTCCTTGAGTGCTGAACCTTGTCATTCAGGGTCCATTATTATTCCTGTAAGCTCAGTTATTATTGTAATAATTTTGACTCCAACTCTAATTACTTTCTGTGGTGGCATTTAAGAGAACTAAATTTTATAAGTCTTACTCTATGAGGAATTTAGTTTTCACGATCCTCTGCATATGTAGAAGTTTGCTTCTTAACATGTTTCTCAGCAGAGTGGTCTCACCTCCTGCACGCATGCGCGTGCGTACACACACACACACACACACACACACACACAAATGTTTGTAATGGCCAAATGGCCAGAAGATTAGTACCTGAGGATATTAAAATTCTATTATCCTTTGACTCCTTCCTAAGGGACCTTAATCTTTTGGGCTCATATCCAAAGAAATGAAGAGATTTCCAAAGAAACCTCCGGAAAATGTGGAAACCCTCCCCCAGCAGACTCTCTGGGGCAACAGCCCATCAGGAGGGAGCCCTTGCCCACTATATCAGAAGAAGCGAGGGATGTGGTACAGAATCAAATGAATCTTCCATGAAGCACAACAGTTTCCTGCAAATCAGGACACGTTAGCTGGGGAAATTCTCATTCACTCCTGAATGACTGTTATTGCTGTCTCTCTTCTCAAGTTGTCACATTTTCTTATAAGAGAGATGTGAGAGGCCACAGTGCCATGCTCGGAGCCAAGGCCACAGTTGTCAGGGACAAAGAGAGAAAGATGGCTTGCAGACCCAATGGTCACCAAGGTTAAAGGAAAGAAGGGCTCCATTCCACTAGCAAACTCTACTGCTGGAACTCTGAGCAATTAAGGAGGCTCCATATTCATTCACAACTTCAAGTTTCTAAGGAAACTCTCACAGTGCAAGGTAGATGAGCTTCTCCTGCACCAAATATTTCACGCGTGCTTTCCTGTCTTGATCATTCAGAAAGCACAGGGTCTCATCTCTTGGTTCCAAATTTCTTTGATGTTGAATTGCATACCTGGGGTACCCCTCTGAAGATTTTTTGGTTCTGGGTGTCATATTTGGACACAAATTAGCAAAGCTGGAGGGGTAATATGTCTGATAGAGTGATCAAGTTAAGGAAGATTTCTCAAAGAGTGGAGGCAACGGGGCCCTAAAAAAAGAGTCACAGTATGGCTGAAGTTGACTTACTTTCATCTTCTACAGAATGAATGTCTACCAGTTCGCTCTTTGCTTATTTATTAACAGAATTATTCGCAGCAATTATCTGAGTCCTTAATCAAATTTAGTCTGCTCTTGCATATTAGAAGAGATTCTTCCTGAATAATGCATGGTTTCTCTCATCCTTTTTTTTTTTTTTCCTGAGAAACTTCAACACATCCAAGCTTCTTCTTGGTTTTTTACCCTTTGCTTGTTCATTTTAGTTTAATACGTGGTTTCCTTACATTTTTTTTTCTACAATAGTTCACTGTCTTCCTAATCTTTCACTATAGTCATCGACAAATTCAACTACTTTTCATCTCATCCATCTTCCAGGTTGTTAATAAATATACCAGAGGATCATGGTCTTAGTATTGATGGATCCCAAGGGAGCTTTTCTATTAATCACTTCAATCTTAAGGTTACCCATCTACTCTGTGTGTTCTCCCATTAACTACTGTTCATTCTGTGTACAGATTTTAAATATTCACACCATAACCGCTGATTGTTACCATGTTGCGAGTATTTCTCATAAACAGCTGTCCAGCACTTCCACAATTTTTAGGCATCTTCGACTGTGTGACAATGCCTATACTGTATAATGCAGGGGTTGGGCTGATGACTTCATTACCCTAACATTCAATGATCTATCTTTGTCCCAAGTAGAAACCAAACAAGTGCCAGTGTCTGTCACGGAGAAGAGTAATTAGCACATCCATTAACTTGGGTCCCATTAACATCTAGAGTTAACTCTAATTACTGGTAGATTTCAACTGAGCTCTTCTGTCTATAAATGACTGTTGGCAAATTGATAGTATTTTTGGTTTGACATACATCACACATACAGAGGGCTAATCCACACTCAGCTTTCACATAACTCCTCACAAAAAGCTGAAGGTTGTAAGCTAATGGATTAAAAATATGTATGGGTGTTAGTGACAGAAGAACATGGAATTGATGCATTGGTTGTTGCTGTTTTTGATAAATCAAAATGTGGGACTTATACATAATAATTTTTAACAGTGTTTATTAAAGTGGTTCAATTTGTCATTGTTTAAGAAGCTATGTCCTAGTGTTAGACTGGTCAAATGGATATATTAATTAAAAAATTTACATCACTTTTCCCTTATCAGTTCTCGAGATAATATGCACATTTCTGCCATCACATGAAATTATGTTGTCATCAGAAAACATGGTTGGGTTCCTATCATGGCAGTGTTGTGTGTTTCCCTGCAGAGAGGCTCCTGCTTGCCGAGAGTCCTTGTGTGAGAAGAGATGTAAATCACAGACTGTGTCACCCTGGCCAAGAAACAAAGGGTCTCTTAACACCACCTCTTCAAGCACATGTCAGACACTGCCAAATTCAAGGTCCCTCTTGCCTTCCTTTCTGAAGCATAGTGTCCCTTAAAGGAAGATCCCTGTCCTGTGTGTGTTTGCAGCTCTGACCTGTTTATAGTCTTCAGATGATTCTAGCTTATTATAGTCTTCAGATTATAGTCTTCAGATGATACTAGCATGATCAATTTTGGTAGTTATGAGGAGTAATAGAGCACTCTCTCTTTTCTCATCTGCTCATTTTATGACACCAGTTGGCCGGGGCCTTCCAGTTACACTGCTACAAAGACAAGAGTGTTTGTTCTTATGTGAATAATGAGGAGAAGAGGAAGCAGCCACCACAAAGTACTGTTACTCCTTTTGCTTGAACCTGAGTACAGTGACGCCCAGCAAGTCTTCATAACTTGTCCAGAGTTTGCACGTTAGCCCTCTGGGGCTGGGCCTGGAACTCCAGCCAGCCTGCTGTTAAGTCTAGCTGTGTGACATTCAGCCAGACCATGTGGGGCTTTTCAAAGAAAATCCCTATGAGAATAGATGAGCTACAACTAGTAAGAGTACAAGTAATAATTTCCTTCCTTTTAAAAAGTATTATTAGAAAAAGAAGTAACAGGCACCTGGGTGGCTCAGTGGGTTAAGCCTCTGCCTTCGGCTCAGGTCATGATCTCAGGGTCCTGGGATGGAGTCCTGCATCAGGCTCTCTGCTCAGCGGGGAGCCTGCTTCCCCCCTCCCTCTCTGCCTGCCTTTCTGCCTACTCGTGATCTCTCTGTGTCAAATAAATAAATAAAATATTAAAAAAAGAAAAAGAAAAAGAAAAAGAAGTAACATGTCTGTGAAATTATTCTCAAAGATGGGACATACCATCACTGAACAGAGACTTCTCAGGGTCACCCCCAGGGAAAGCATCTTGCCCATGGTGGGGAACCTAGGCTTTGAATCAGAGTTTACTAACGTCCTAGTCATGTGACCCTGAGCAAGTCTTTAACCTCCTGGAACTACAGTTGACTTATCTGTGGAAACCGGAAATACCACCAGTCACTGGGCTGCAGTCTTCTGACAAGGTAGTGAGGTGATGAGTGTCAAGCACCCAAATGAAAATAACAATGACTCTGCATTATTTTAAGTCTGAGCTGCAGTGGTTGTTGCCATTTGCCTTATAAATCCTTTTGTTCTTAGAAGAAAATACAAAGGATGGGTTTAGGTGTTCCGGTGGCAGATCTGGTGAGGTTGAAATACACGGCGGGACTGCTGGGTGTCTGTCACCTGCAGAGTTGTAGAGCACCCAGCAGAAAACGGGTGGGATCCACCTGAGCACCCACCGCCCCTTCAGCTGGATAGCTTGCTCTGCCTAGAGCCAGCCGAGGTGTTTGTGGTGTCAGAGTCTCCCAGCTCATCAGGACCCTCTCATCAGAAATGATTCCGTGTTGGAGGGCGGGGCGGGGGATTTGGAGGATCTAATCAGAGACTGCACAGCAATCCAGTTCAAATCTGTGGTGTGCTTCCAGGTCCACAAGGTCAGTCACAACTAATCCTACTCCCGACAGAGGGGGATGCTGGTCAGTGATCACCCTAATAGCTCAGGAAGTATACCAGAGTGGGGAGGCCTGAGGTCCAGTCTCAGTATTTCTGGGATCTAGCCGTTCAACCTGGGTAAATACCAGTGCCTTAACCTTTCTTCTCTGTGAAATGAGTGCAGTGAGACCCACGTCACTTTGTTGGGAAGAGAGTGTGAAAGGCCCCATAAAGCATAAGTTGCTGTAACAATGAACCCTTTCCATCATTCTTGCTCTACCTGATCCCCTAAATATCTTGTGAGGTAGTAAATTGTTACTATTATGACATCATCAGCTATTTTACAGACTAAGAAATAAGAGACTAAAGGAAATTTAGTAGTTGCTTGTGGTTACATGGTACATTAATGCATGGTTGCTTCACCTGCAGCCCATTTTCTGACCCTGGAGGTGTGTGTGCTCATGTCAGAGCAGGGAGATCCTCTTGATGCTGAACCTTGCACACTTAATCGTCTGACATGTTCCATGTGCACTTTCCCAGAGCATTTGTTTGCTCTGTGCTGCTGATGGAAGCTGTTCCCTTGCACAGATGCCTATGAGCGCTCACCCTGGAGCCCTGTACAGTCATCTTCCCAATCGCTGTCGTAATTAGCGGTCAACCTGCAATATTCACCAGACCCAGGTCTTCTCTTCAACCGCGCAGTCTCCCCCACTGACCCTCTCATCGCCACCAGGCACACGTTGTGCCCAATTAGAATTGACCCCCATTTGAGACCCTGGCTAACTCAGTCCTTCTGTACTAAGTTCTCTTTGTGCCCCCACCACACCCACACCTTCTTGGTGTATGTGTGTGTTCATTTAATTAATAAACTTCATTTTTAGAGCAGTTAAATGTTCACAGCAAAACTAAGCAGAAAGTATAGAGAGGGACCATATACCTTTGTCCCCATGTATCCCTTTCTTTTCTTTTTCAAGTTGATAACAATGCAACTTTGCTAACAGGCTCCTTGTCCATGAGATGCTACTTCTCAATGGAACCACCATCACACAATGCAATAAAGAATCCATGACAAAGGCTGATACTGTACATGACTGTGCTAATCCTCTATTTTATTGGAAGCCATATACCTCTTGGAGCTGGCATTTCATTTGCCTCCTTTGCCTGATAGAAACTCTGCTGCTGTGACAACGGGTAGTAGTGAAGCTAATGGTCTTTTCCAAATTCCTTCGTAGATTCCGAACAAGAACGAAAGCATGCGCGTGAGAGGGAGAGAGAGAGAGAGAGAGAGAGAGAGAGAGAGAAATCACACAGTCATTTCCTACCATTTGTGTTAAAATATTTGGTTTTAGGCACATTCAAAAATGGTATGCCAGGCAGCCTCCATTAATATTTATTTTGCCATTAATATTGATAAGAAAGTACTTTGTAGCTGGGCTTTGTTGCCTCCCCTGATGTCCTCAGCTCCCTGTTCTTCAAGCTGGTGGCCATTAGCTCGCATCTTCCTCTGTACCCCAAGCCTCCAAGAGCCTTGGCGGGCCTCCAGCTCACTTACGCTTAAATGGACACTCAAGCTCCGATGGACACACAGCTAAATAGAGGCCAATAATTCAATACAGTATGACTGTACTGGGGCTGCTAGTAAATCCATCAAGCAGTAAATATCATCTGAAGCCAATGCAAGCTTTTATCTTTCCAATTTTTTTGTATGTCTGAGCGAAGCCCCGGCATTCAGTGAATCATGTAATTTATTCTGCAGTGCTGAGCCTGGGCTGTCTCAGACATCATATTGACTTTTTTTCCCCCCCATCTGTCAGGGGCAGTCAGCAGCTCCGCTATTGTGAGAACGCATCACATTACACGTATTTATATATTTATTTCTGCGGCTTCTTTGTAGCATGATTGGGTAAGAACACATTATCTCAGATCAACGAATACTAAGAAAAGCATCTGAACATCATTACGACAGCATGTTAAACATTTGTCCTACCCAGTTTGTTAAATCAGCAAATGTATTTCCAGCAAATGCTTGTAATTGTTCATAAAGGGCTCCCTACTGCAGGATTTTATTAAGCTGAAAATATGGCCTGTTATTTTCTTCAGCTCTTTAGGTCAGCAGTGATGCCAGTATATTGTAAATAACACTGAGCAGCTGTTGTATTGACTTGCTTGGTATGGGAGTGCACACACACACACACACACACACACACACCCAACTTCATCTCTGAATGTTGCACACATATTTTGTGCACGTGTGTAGGTCCATATGATGTCAAGTACTGCATATTTACTTGGCAAAATTAATCCAATGATTAGGTTATGGTTCAGGCTGTTTAGAAGATCCCTGGTCTCCTAATGAACCCAAATTTGGACCAAGAACAGACCTCTTGTGGTTACTGTGGCCGTCTTACTGAAAATTTAAAAATGTAGACCCAAAATTTGAATGTTAGTTAAAGCTCTCTCGGTCTGCCTTCTGTGTATCACACCTAACTGGAAAGAGAAGCAAGAGGAAGATGGATGAGTGCAGAATGTTTGCTTCACAGTGGGATTGGAGACTGCTGAGGACACGTGTAGTTAGTTGTCTACAGAATGGCTGGATGAGGACATCCCATGTAGAGCCTGCCTCCCCCTGAAGGGAGGAGGCCACTAGCCCTTTCTTGAAAGCCACTTGTTCTCCTTTTAAGTTTCAGCTTGACTTGGAGTTAATTCAGAGTCTTAGGTTTGATTAGTGTTGCATTCTGGAAGCACACATCACAGAAGCATCGTTTAAAACTTAGTTTCATGGACCTCTCTAAGTAAATAAATATGCATTCTTGGGGCGCCTGAGTGGCTCAGTGGGTTAAAGCCTCTGCCTTCGGCTCGGGTCATGATCCCAGGTTCCTGGGATCAAGCCCTGCATTGGGCTCTCTGCTCAGCAGGGAGCCTGCTTCCCCCTCTCTCTCTGCCTGACTCTCTGCCGACTTGTGATCTCTGTCTGTCAAATAAATAAATAAAATCTTAAAAAAATATATATATGCATTCTACATTTAGTTCCTCTGGGGTGCTTGGGTGGCTCTGTTGGTTAAGCGTCCAAATTTTAATTTGGGCTCAGTTCATGATCTCAGGATTGTGAGATCAAGCCCTTTGAAGGGCTTCCTGCTCAGAGGGGAGTCTGTTTGAGATTCTCCCTCTCCCTCCCCGCTCTAATACATGAGGGCTCTCTCTCTCTCTCTCTCTCTCTCTCTCAAATAAATAAATACATATTTAAAAAAATAAAAATAAAATTAATTTACTTCTTCCAGTTATCAACACAGAATGTACAAGAGGAGCAGCCCCTTAGAATGAGCTGTGCTGTTTGCCCAACTTATGCTTAAAAATAATGTCTAAAACAGAAGAACAGACCTTTTTATATACGGCTGTCAGTGAGGTGATTCATATGTTTAAAAGTGGCGGCATCACCACTGTTTCAAGAACCCGGCTCCTTTATACGTACGATGAGATTTTTACAAAATAACATCCCATTCCTTTGGAAAGCTTTGCATTCTTTGAAATAAATAGTCTTGCCTTGTACTTGAGAGAAAACCTCTCCCTGTGGACTGATGGTGAAAAATGACTCCGTATTTCATACTCCATTATTGCTGTCACTACCTCAGAAAATACCAGTGGGGTTTCTCCTACCACATCGGACCTGGAGGATCTGGGTAAACGTGAGTCCGGTTCCGAGAGGGGATAAAGTGCTCACATCCTGAGGTGTATAGTTAAATCCACCCTTCGCCGCCGCCTGGCACACAGCATCAGTGCCTATGTTCAGCTCCCCTTTATTAACCTCCACTTAGAAAGTCCTGCACCGTACATGAGGCTTTTAGTATTCCGAAGAGCAGCCACACTGTCTTTCTAAAGAAACACATTAAAAGGCAACGCGCTGAGCCATTTTCTAACACCTGAGAGCAATTAATGTAAGCAGAGACAGGAAACATCATCAATTATTTAAAATAAAATGAATATGTAATGCTGACCTTCTCCAACTGCCATCCGTTTTCTACTTACACCTGAATCAACTCTGGGGAACACAAAACCCACAAGGCACTTCACACTGTAGTATGCGGCGAGTCGGCTGCTGGTCGGTTGCAGGCAGAGCCGCCCGGTGGGGTGCGCTCAGCCCTGGGAGGGTGATGGAGGAGACCTACAGCCCCACGAGGGCTGGTGGGACCTCCAGCTCCATGCACGCGCGGCCACCTGGGGCCAGCAGCTTAGTGTCTGAACTTTCCATGCCCTTTAGCTTTCCTGGCTAGTTCTCTTGTTTCTGAGTCCTTTATTTTATGTTCCCACCATCTAAACAGCTAACGTTTCTGTGATTACATATTTCTGAATGTGTGTGTGTGTGTGTCTATACATATATTTTGTTACATCTCTTTATCTGTTCACAGAAAGCCATTAGCCTTTTCCTTTTCTGTTTCTGCATCTAGCCTTGTCTGCCCTGGGAATGGACAAAGTGGTCCATGTGGGCCATGCTTATTTGGGAAACCCAGAGAGTTTATATAGCTGCAGTCGTGAGTTGCTGGAATTAAATGACTCATCTGCTGTCTGAATAGAGGGTCTTTCTACAAAGAGGAGAGCCCAGACATTCTCTCGGGGCAGTGTCACCGGCTGGGGACAGAGGAGGGTCCACCGAGGGGCCGTGGAGTTTATTACCTAACGTCATGGCTGTGCGTGACGTATGGCATGAGCCAGGATTTGGCAGAGTAATGGCCGGAGATTTTCAGAGCAAAGCCTATTAGACACTGAGTACAAGAAGTCCTCTGTGACCGTTCAGGCTAAACAAGGCTTGAAAGTGCTGGTGTCTGTTTTTCCCCTGACTGGAATTAGTGATTCCACGAAAACAAACAGAGGGCCTCTTGCAGGATGACCCGTGCTTCTGCCTCGGCTGTCAGCTTAGGATCCTCACACAGATATCCTGAGACTTGGCCTAATAGTCTTGGTGGCGAGTTGCACTTTGACTCCGGAGACAAAGTTGATTACTAGTTTCTGGGACTGGATTTATCACAGAGTGACTCCTTGGGCTGTTATTGGGAATCTTCCTGACTTGCTGTTATAAAGCTTTATTTTTTATTTTTTATTTTTTTAAGGAATGGACATTCACGTTGGCACAGAGCCTAATCACAAACCAAGTTTCAGTTGAGAAGCTTAAAAAAATAGAAAGGGAACCATTTGCTAATGCTAATTATGGATGAACAGCAGTAAGTTTTTTAGTGCCATCTTTAGAATCCTGTGGCCCAAACTGGCTTTGATTCTTTGAACATGACGTTGTCCTTCTTAAATTTTAATGCAAGCAAATGGCTTTAGGGAGGAGAGCTGCCATGAAGCATGTTTTACTGCTTGATTTCTTTATCGCCACCATATCAGACGTCCCTTTCTCCTGCAAAGAAAGGATGCTAGGTTTGGGCACCTGGATGGCTCAGTCTGTTAAGCATCTGCCTTTGGCTCAGGTCATGACCCCAGGGTCCTGGGATCGAGTCCCACAGTGGGCTCCCTGCTCAGCAGGGAGTCTGCTTCTCCCTTGGCCCCTCCCCAGTGTTTGTGATCTCTCTTTCAAATTAAAAAAAAAACAAAAAAAAACAAAAACAACACTTTTTTTTCTTTCTTTCTTTTTTTTTTTTTAAGGATGTTAGGTTTTAGAAATCCATGCTGAGGAGTTGAGCTGGGATAGGTAAACAAAATTCACAGACAGCATAAAACTACCTTTTTACCCTGAAATTCCTGACTAATTAGCCATCTGTGCAAACAAAGAGACAGGGATGCTGACGACTGCTGTGTTATGAATTGCTATGGCCAAAGGTGGAAACACAGCTTTGGGCCAAGTGGTGGACTCTTGAATATCATAAATCTGATTACTTTACTGACCTAAATGTGGCAGTGTTGATATCTGGCATGAATAGTTAAAAAAATAAAAATAAAAAACTCAAGGTTATAAGGAGAATAAGTAGAAAAGGAAATGTTTAAGTATATTAGAAACAACATGTTCACTATTCTGGGATATTGGGGAGTTTTATTAAGGATAAACAATTGGGAAGCTAATACCCCTATCTAAAAGCCAGAATTTATATAAAATTCTCTTACAGATCTGTGTCACTCAGAGCTCCTGGTCCCAGAAGGCCTCAAACTGCAGACAGAGATATTTCACAGGTCATGGAGTCTCAGTGAGAATTTTAAGGGGCAGAAATGAAAACTCAGCTTTTTAACTGCTCTCATTGCAGAAAGCTGTGCAGGAACCATTACTTAAAAGCACAGGCCCGGCGACTGTGGCCTTGAGTCAATTTAGAGCAAATGCACTTGGAGAGATGGGGAATTCTTTGTCATCAGGATCTTTGCAATGCCCAACAGGAACGTGGAAGGCAGGCGGTGTGGGCCGGCACCACACGATGAATGGATGAATAAGGTGAAGGACAGAGACATTGTCCAAAGTTAAGGAAGAAGAGTCTTTCCTGTAATGAGAAAGTGTTACCAAAAGTCTCTTGCCAACCAGAGAAGATACTTAACTTGGTCTTCAAATCAGGGGGAGTAAGACGGGGCAGTGGGGAGATGGAGTGACAGGACTTTCAGGGTCAGAGTTTAGTGTCATTTGCTTAACGTTTATGGAGGAACCAGCACATCAAAATACACAATCTTTTGTACTGTCTTAGATTTGTTTCATGTAATAATTTTTGTCATCATAGTCTTAATGTTATATCTGTATATTTGTGTTTCATTACTTTTTTTTTTTTTTTTTTAGTGCTGTTAGGTTTGGAAAAGATGTCCCAGCCCCTTCAGCTATCAATCTGTTCAAGAAGTTGCATTCCTAAAAGGTATTCTGGTTGGCCAAGTCACCTTGACAAGATCAAGGTCTCCTAGAGAATGAGGAGATAAAGGGAAAAACAAAACCCATAACGTCCTAGAAGTCATCCAGTTCCAAAACTAAATGACCTTAGAGCACTGTGAATCTTCTTTCCTTTTCCAGTACTTTTCTTTACTTTTCCATTCTCCTTCAGCTGTCCAGGAACCATGACGCTGTTGTTTGATCAGATTTCCCTCAAACTGTAGATTCTAGGTGGGCTAAGACATTTTTAATGTTTGCAAATATGATGACAAATCGCACCTTTAACATTTTGGTACAAAATGTAAAAGTACATGGTCTCAAAACCACCACTAGTAACACTTTGAGCAGATGGAAGATGACTATACGTCATTGGTAATTGTGCCATAAATGCCTATTCTCTGCCAAATACACTCTAGACTATATTCATCATTATATTAACTATTAAACTGATGTAGTTAGTTGTCTTTTCAAGATACAATTTAATCACAATTAATGATGCTTTACAAAGTTCTCAGTTGGCGGCTTCTTCCAGGTATTGCTATACATTTGAACATCCATCCTTATGTAGAAGTAATCCAAGATCCTGAAGAGCCTATGTGGAAACCTGTAGAGGGAAATAGAATGGTGTATTGAAAGGACTGAACAAAAGCCAAGTGGGCTAATGGTCTCAGAGTGAGGAGAGGTAAGGCCTGAGCAGTAGGCAAAGTGGAGATCCTGCCAAGTCCAAACCAGATTTTTAACAGCAATGGGAGAGTGTTAGGAGAATTGCAGCCTAGGCTGAGAAGGAGGCACGTTATTTTGGTAGGACTGGGTCATGGATTGAATATGGGAGGGAAGGAAAGAGGAACGTCAGGGAAGAGTGCTCAGATGAGGTTTATGGGACAATAGAAAACCAAAAGCAGGCTTTCAAAGAAAGGTCCTGACTTTGACTTTGGATGTGGTTGGGTAGCTCTGGAGTAGCCAAGTGGAGATGCCAAGGGTACAGTTGGAAAACACAGAAGCATGGTGGTCCCAATTACACACAGAGCTATATACATCATGTAACCTGCTGGACTGATGAAGAAAAATTTTCCAGGAGACAAAAACCTTAATATTTGACTAATAATTTGGGTGCTTTCAGAAGAATAGCAGCTTCCTTTTCACATAGCTCTTTGGAAATTTGCTAAAATATAGGTCTGCCCTTTCCTTCATTCCTGAATTATTACCAGACTCTGGTTCTCAGCTCTCTGTCCTTCCTTGCTGACCTCAAGCATTTCTCAGAGGTAGTAATGATTTTACCTAATGGAAGAGAGGCAGTCATTTTCAAGAAACTGAGGTATGATACTCATAGAACTTTTGGCTGGTGGCAACATCCCTTAATTTCAATTGAGATTTAAATTCTAAATCTGGTCTGATCTTCCTAACAAGAAGCAAATCGGGCATGAATTTCAGAAGAGACAAAATTTTTAATCAACTCTAAGTAAGTGGTAATTCTTGCTGTGGCATGGTGGAAATCGCCAATGGGAAGGGACTCGTATGGTGAGGAAGACTGTTCTCTCTGAGTTTATTACCACCAACTTTTAACCCTTACTGTTTAAACGGATTGGTCCTTGCATGGGTTTGACATGTTTCCATGCTGAATTTTAACCTTTGCTCTAGTTACTGTCACCACATGATGCCAGCTTAATGGACTGACTTCTCTTTTATGAAGAGTATCAAAATGCTTATGTATTTTATCAAATTTCCTATACTTTGGTCTCCCATTTCACGGAACAAGAGGAAGCATACAGCTGCCACAGCTGCCATTAGATTTATCTTAAATGAGGAGTTTTAACACTAGTTAGATGCCAGGATCCTGTTTCATATATACGCCAACTGTTGGCAAATTGAAGAATGGACTGCAAAAATGTATCTCTTATCCTCTCAGATGAAACCTTCTTCTGAAAAACAGACACAGAGAGCATGGATAACATGGAAATTACATCATCCATTCCAGGATAATCAAGAGGTGATGGTATAAACAAATATGAAGGATTTTCTACATCCTTACTCATAAAAACTCAGTCTTTGAGCTTTTCAATGAGTACATTCTTCTGTGCATATATTCATAGGAAGTCAATGAGAATCCTCTCAGCTCTTCTTTTGCAGGAGGAAATAAGGAAGGCCTCCTTGGTCACAGAGGGAGTTGACCATGAGTGGAGACCAAAGGCAATAAAAGAAACATTGCTCCGAAGAGTACTTTCGTGATCACATCTACCTAAAGCAAACACAGTCTATAACAAAATTACTATTGGACCTGGATTTTAGAACTGAGTCTGCTAAAATCTGAATGAACTGGTCCTTATACAAGCATTTCTGCACTTGGATTTTCATCACATGATGGGTTTTTGTTCAAAAGATCTTTAAAGACCCTTAGTCTGGAGGTTGTCCAGTTCAAATCCTATAGTACAGAGGTTATTTGGAACATTCTAATGGGCTCATTAATATTATAGACCACCTTACCTGCCCTCCTTTACCCTCATGTCTGAGCTTCTGAGACCTCAGACATTTGTGCAGCTGGTTCTTGGATTGACCTTTTATGTCCCTTTCTATCCATGTTCATGGTATTTTTGGTTGATATTAATTTCTGTCTTAGAAGATCATTTGTGATTTTAGGATTACTGGTCCAGATAACCAGAGTCTCTGTATTTACTGTGATTTCTTGATCAAGCCTAGAATCATCATTTTAAATTCTTTCTGGCTCCATTCTTTCCATATTGCTTCAATTTTCTCTCTAACCCAAATATTACTATGCTACTCAAAAATTTTAATCAGCATCTCAACTTGGGAAAAGAAAAGGAAAAATTCCTTGGCATAGGTCCTTCACTTTGAAATTCCAAAGTACTTTGAATGTTTCTGACACTCTTGACCTTAGGAACCCTTACAGAAACACTATGCAGGGCTCCTCCCAATTCCTAAAATAAGGCCTTCAGCTGTATATCCTTTCTGTCAGCTCCGCCTGGAGTGTTCTTCTCCTTTCTTCCAAAAGCAAAACTCTGCTTAATCTTCCAGGTTCACGTCAAATATGGAGTCTTCTGTGACCCTTCCCTTACTCACCCTGCAGAATTAATTTCCCCTATTGTGGTTTGATACCACTTAGCTCTCACATTCATCCTTCTGGATCATTACTCATTACAGTTCAAGGTGTCCTACATTTACTCTGCTGTGACTGTCTCTTCCAGAGGAGTGTGTGTTCTTTGGAGACAGGATTGATGTCTTACTCATATTTGAACCCTCAGCACCCAAAACAGGGTTCACAAAAAGTGAATGTATTGAATTCATTCAGGGTCCTAAGAGAGTCCTTAGAGATGGGCTGAAGTTTTCATTTCATTTGTCATGGATGCTATAGGAAACACTGGAGAATGAAACTTTCTCAAGGTATTTACTGACTCTTACTCTGAGGAAGTTATTTATTGCTAAAGCTCAATTCGTCATGGCTGAAATGATTTCAAGATGATGCTGTTCATGGATTTCCCAGTTCTTGTCTAATTCTTTGGGTACGATTGAGTTTATCAGCCCCTACCTAGGTTAAAGGAGTCACATGTCCAATACTGGATGGGCATTTGTTAAAGGAAGGAGCACGTGTTGTTTCCTACCCACACCTTTAGTTGTTGGTGCAAAGCCCTCAGAGCTTTGTCTACTTTTTGTCATAGCAGCTGGCAGCATTCAAGATGGAGGCCTTCAGAAGTAAGAAACCCTGAGTAACAAAGACAAAAATCACTCTCTGTGTTTCTGTCTTGGTTATTTTTAAACCACTGATATGTAATCCTTGGAGATCAGCCTGATAGAGCTCCTTTAGTCATGGCATGGTCTCCTTCCATATCATCCTGAATTCCTCCCATGATGAGACTCATCCTGCTTCGTAAGGACTTGTTCTAACACGCATGGATACATGTGCTTGGTTCGCTTTTCTCTGTGCTTTTCCTGGGCCACATGCATTTGTATCATCTGGTAAAGATTCAGTGCTTAAGATTCCAGGGCTCCAGCTTAATACAAATGAGTCTAATTCTTAGGAAGTCTGGCCAAAGAATCTGTATTTCCAATAAGCCCTTTCACTGCTATTACAAATTTTATGAGGAACTATGTGTTTTATTGGTTGAGTGGAATTAAAAAGAGAATGTCAGCTCCTGGAGAGTAGGGCCTTCTTTGTCTCGTTCTCATCCTATCCTAGCCTGTAGCACACAGCTGGGCACATGGTGGCTGGGTAATTAATAAATATTTATTGGATATAGATGGAAAGAAGACTAATTCCTACCTCTCCTATCTCAAGGGCATAAATGAGGGTAAAATGACATAATATATGTGAAATCACTGTGTACAGAAAAGAAATACATCATCACACCCATCTATACAAAGTAATCACTTAAAAACATTGTTATCTTTGAAACCCATAGTGGCTTATCTAGAGCTAAAACTCATTGATCTCTTACTGTTAGAGAGGGGAAGGAAAGAGAGAAAGAAACTGTTATGTACTGCTCCCCCTCCACTTTTATAAGTGAGAAAACCAAGGTTCAAAATTATTGTCATGGTCAGGATCATGTATAGCTGATAAGTACTAGATCAGTGCTTTTTAAACCCTAAAAAGGACCAGAATCATGTGAAGAGTTTGCTAAAACAGGTTTCTGGTCACCACCTCTAGAGTTTCTAGTTAAGTAGGTTTAGAGTTGGGCCTAAGAATTTACATTTTATTTAAAAAATTTTAAAGATTTTTTTATTTATTTGACAGAGATCACAAGTAGGCAGAGAGGCAGGCAGAGAGAGAGGGGGAAGCAGGCTCCCCGCCGAGCAGAGAGCCTGATGCGGGGCTCGATCCCGGGACCCTGAGATCATGACCCGAGCTGAAGGCAGAGGCTTAACCCACTGAGCCACCCAGGAGCCCCAGAATTTACATTTTAAATAAGTGCCCCTGTGTTGCTCAGTTCTTGATCTTGACCATGGTTGAGAACCATTATATTATAGCTAAGTTTGGATCCAGGAATTTTACTTTGGGGCCTCTATTCTTGATATTTTCTTGTTTTACTACCATTCTTGTCTTTATGGACATATTCTTTATGAACATACCCCTCATATGGTAGTCTTTTCATAACTTACCTTTATTAGGGATACTAAGTTTGTAGAGAAGCTCAGAAGTCAATAGCAACTCCATTTGGACACTTCTTAATACTGTTTTACAGTTGGTAAATGGATTTCTTTCTCATGGAATCCCTGTAGGTGAACCACCTTGGAAGATTTAAGAATAGATAAGTTTTTGGAATTTGAAAGCCAAAGTCAGTTTTGGGAACAAATTCCTAACTAGGTATTCAGCTCTCTATGTTGCACTTGGTCTCACAGGTACATCTGTGCTATTCGTGCAATACCTTCAGCCTTGACGTGTTTCTTTCCCTTTGTTTCCTCCATGTGTTCTAAGCACGAGAAGGCTCTGTGTTCTGTAAGATGAAGGAGACATTAATAATGTGGAGCTAATTTTATAAAATTTGGAAATTGTCGGGGCGCCTGGGTGGCTCAGTGGGTTAAAGCCTCTGCCTTCGGCTCAGGTCGTGATCCCAGGGTCCTGGGATCAAGACCCGCATCAGGCTCTCTGCTCAGCAGAGAGCCTGCTTCCTCCTCTCTCTCTGCCTGCCTCTCTGCCTACTTGTGATCTCTGTCTGTCAAAAAAAAAAAAAAAAAAAAAAAAATTTGGAAATTGTACCTGAATCCTAAAACCTGAAATAAAGTGGGATGTATTTCCTGTTTTCTCTTTTCTTCGTTGAAACAAATAAAACACTGTTAAAAGAATAACTTATATATCAGTACGGTTGGAGATAAAAATTGAGGATGACTCTTTTAAATTTAATACTTAACAGCAGGCCTTTGTTGATAGCAAATGTTAACAGATGTATCTGCCAGATTCAACTTCCAAACAGAGACTTTAGTCGTCTTTGCAGTGAGTGTCTAAGAAATTTCAACTTAGAAGGAAATTAAACGTATCTCCTACTATATATCCATGTTGGTTGTGGCCTTGATTATTTATAAGCTGTAATGAATTAAGACACACAACGAATTGGGTTTTTGCCACTCTGTTTAATGAAGTCAGATTGTTCTAAAATAACAAGTACATCATTAAAAATGAAAACAAAAAACCAAGGACAATTAATTCCTTTAACATTTTCTCATTGTATACTCTAAGTATTGAACAGCAGCCTTCTGACAGAGGAGCCATTCTGCCCTTAGGTCTATATAGACTGACACTCAGGAATCTTTTGTGGTTCCAAGAGAAGACCACAGAATTTTCCCATTTGAAAGCCACTGCAAACAGGCATTAAGACTATAAGGTGTTATAAGGGGAAACCTTTTGATCAAATAAAACTAGAAGTACAGGAATTGAAAAACATCTTGTAAAAGTGCATTCATTTTTTTCTAAATGGCAAGGCTTGATTCATATTTTCTGTGTCTCAGCTGTTGGAAAAATTGCATTGTTAAAGTTAGACCAGATTTCTGCAAATAGTTTTGATCATAACTTTAGACCAAGTTCAGGGAGAAAATGAAGTTTTAAGAGGGTATAATATGAAAAGAATGTAATTATTGATTTATAGTAATGTGTTGCAGTCTGAAAGTGTGACTAATGTTAAGAAAAACAATTTGAAAAATTTTCACTGTGAGTGGAACTAAATTTATCACTATATTTTAATTGTATAGTTTGTGTAATTAAAAATAATTTGTATAAATACAAAAAACTGAAAGAAAAAAGTTCTCTCTCTCTCTCTCTCTTTTTTAGAGAGCATGTGTGCAGGGGTGGGGAGGGCCAGAGAGAGAGAATCTTAAGCAGGCTCCACACCAGCGTAGAGCCCAATGGGGGGCTCAACCTCCTGACTGTGAAATCATGACCTGAGCTGAAGTCTAGTATTGGACGCCTAACCCACTGAGCCATCCAGGCGCCCCACTAGCTTTTACTTTATTTCTCCTTGTTTTCAAGTTTACAATTGGGAGCTGCTCAAAACAAGCCAGATGAAACTAAATAAGGGGCGCTCAGTGGGGAGTCTGCTTGAAGATTCTCTCCCTCTGCTCCTCCCCTTATTCATGCACATACATTCTCTCTTTAAAATAAAAATGCTCCTGAGCTGTTGCCAGGGACATTACTGTCATAGGAGTCACCCATGTTAGAAAAACCTAGAGATGCTGCACAGATACAATTGGATTTTTTTGCAAGTAACGAAGTTCCCTACTCAGAAGCTTAAACATGTCAGGGTCAATATTCTTCATGCGACATGACATCTGAGGGTAAATAGCCCAGGAGTGGGTCAGTGGCCCGATGGTACAATTCGTCCACTAGGCTTATTAGAACTTCCTACTCGGTCATCCACATCTCACAACTCTTGTTCCCAAACATGCAAGATGGTTGCTGCGATTAAAAGTATTGAGTCCTGGCTCCAGGCAGGAAGAAAGAGAATGGATGAGAGAAGTGATGTCATCAAGCACACATTTTCATTTTATTTGATGAGGAACATTCATCCCAGGGCGTGGCAGGTACTTACTGGCCATGGCTCTCATTCGTGTTCACCCCTGGCCACGCTGGCAACTGGGAAGGTGATATGTCCATCCTTGAGCCCCTTCAGTAGAGGAAGGCAAAGGAGAAGGGAGTTCTGAACAGCTTTCGTTGGATCTACAGCGCCCATAAGGCCAGTGGCTTCACTATGGTACCCTAACTAGAGCCCTTGTTACTGGAGATAGCTCTGTTTCCTGAAAACTTCGGCCAGTGGCACCCCTGCATGGCATCCTTTTATTAAGGGTGCATGCGTGAAGATACCTGGTTAATGACAAGTGTTCTTGTGAGCTCTGTGCAAGAGACAGAAGTTTTAAGGACACTCCTGCTTAGATATCTCTGCTGTGGTTACACCAGGCACCCCTAGAGCAGTCAGACTCAACACACACACACACATCTCTGGAGTTCCCCGGGACACACGTGAATTCCCAGAGATACTGCAGCCTGAACTCCATTCGCGGAGAGAGTAGTTTTCCATACACTGCTAAACCACCTACTCCTTAATGACCTCTTCTCCAAATACACAGAGCCTCAGTCGAAGCTTTGAGGTGACAGTTAATAAGTATTTGACGGAATCTTTAGCCGCGGGCCCTCCAACTCCTTGGTTTCTGTCCAGCGGAGGTGGGTTTTTATTCCCCAAGTTACATTGTATTCCCCCCAGTAATACATGTAACTATCCATCTTGCTTAGATACCTATGAGCTAAGAGGACTCTTTGGCTGATCTCATTCAAGTCTTGTAGTGAGATTGATCAGCTTTCTGGCTGTCCAGCATCTTCCTGTTCATGAGAATGTCAGAAGGTGTGACTCTTGATGGAATTCAGAAGTCTGCGTCCAGCCAGAGGAAGCTGCGATTCTGCAGCAATATTCAAAATGCTAACCCACTCATAGAGCCCTGGCACCCCCCAAACAGAGTAAACCCTGGTGGCAACAGCGTTCACCAGCAGAATTCCCCACTTGGGGCAGGGGTAACCATTTCTCCCACCTAAGGCAACTGGAAGGTGAGTACCCGGCATTGGTCTTATGTAGGACGTCCTGTTTTGAGTGAATCCCAAAAAGGCACAGGGTTAATTTGAATTCATGCAATCAGTAGTGTCATGTCCAGGGAAAACAGTGTCTAGTGGTGGTGGGTATCCTGCAGCCACCCTTCCATGCTGACATCTGTTTGTCCTGGCCAGACTATTCTCGTTGAAAAGATCATTTCACTGCCTCCTGCCTCTTGGTCTTCCACAAATGCCTTAGTTCCTGCCCTTTACCAAGCCTGCTTCTCTCCTCCCCTTATGTCGCTCATAGTAAATAATTTGGCTTTTAAAGAATGACTGGTTAGGAAATACTTACTGAAAATTTAGCTATGGGATCTTATTTACTATGGCACCCAAGTAGATAATCTATACAAATTTTGTTTTATTCCCATATATTCTCTTTGTGACAGAAAGGATGCATACACTCCATAAAAACAAGATTAATTTGAAATAAGGAAAATGGGGGCACCTGGGAGGCTCAGTCAGTTAAAGTCTACTTTCAACTCAGGTCAGGGTTCTGGGATCCTTGCTCAGCAGGGAGTCTTTCTCTCCCTCTGCCCCTCTCCCCCAACCCCTGCTCATGCACACTCTCTCTCTCTCTCTCTCTCTCTGTCTTCCTTTCTCTCTCTCTCTCTCTCTCAAATAAATAAATAAAACCTTTTAAAAAAGAAGGAAAATGAGGTTGAGGAAAAATGTACACAGCAATAAAATTGGCACACAAATGATAAACTAAGAAAGCCTACATTTTCTAGAAGTGAGCCATGAGTCCTGTAAGTCATTTGTAGAACAAAGTGTAGTGTGATAGGCATATTAACTTAACAAAATCAATTTAAAGATTTAAGTAATAGATATTTCTTAAATAGACTCGGCAATTGGTTTGCCTTTTCCCTACTCCTAGGTAGGTAATAACTTCTGGCCCTCACGTTGTCTGAACATTTTCCAGCTCTGTCTATAATCTTCAGCTGTCTAAAACATTTTTTTTATGATTTAACAGTAGTACTTAGCAATAGCTTTAAAGATCTCAAATTAAAATTGTTGTCGCAGTGTCCATTTGTGTGATTCAGACATTCGGGTGTCTCGTATTAGATTTCTTTGGGGGTTCAGAAAGTCTAAATAGATTAATGTCACCTTTCCCACGTGAGAATCCCATAAGTTAAATAAGGATGACAGTTGTTTCTGAATTTTAGGCATGTGTTCCCTTGCGTTTAAGGAGCTGTCAGTTAAAAGTTACGTGAACTGATAAGAAAGGCACTTTATTAAGCAGCAAAGTTGGTTTTTGTCATTTTGTCTGCATTCCACCCGTCTGCAGTGGTGGACAGCGCCCCCATCCGAGGGCCCACCCTGCCGTGCTACCCCGACCAGGGCACACAGTGTGGGCTACGGCAGCAGGCAGCCCTGTCCGTGAGTGTGACCCAAGGCAAGTCACTTTACCCTCTGAGCCTTGGTCTCTTTATCTGCAAGCGAGAATAATAATGTATATTTCAGAGTTGGAGGACTGAATGCGGTCACGTTTTAAAAATGGCCCTTCACAGTTCCTGGCACATAGTAGATGCTCTTGGGCTGTTTCATTCTTCTCTCACCTGAGGGAAGAAACCAGAACTGCAGAACTTCCCTTACACCTAACACTTTGGTTCTTTTGTGAAGAGACTTTAATGAAAATAATAGTAATTATTACTGTAAAACCAACAAAACCTCAAACCTCTCTTGAGAGTAGTATCATCAAATCTATGTGGAAAATGTTTAGGTCTGGTAGTATAATCTCTTCAAGTAGGAATTGAAACTGACCGTGACAGTGGAGTAAAAAATTTGAATGTGTCCTGAAGAAAAGATGCATTATTTCATTAAAACAGTGCCATTTGTGTGTGTGTGTGTGCGCGCGTGCACATGCGCGCGCACATGCACGCGCGTTGATCAACCTAAGTTGGGGTCCTGGGCTTGTGTTCTCTCTCTCCTTTTTATTGCTTGGCGTGTTCACTTTAAATGTCTTAGTGATTTAAAACTCCTAGAGAATTCTAGTAGCATTCTGAAGAGAAAAATTAATTCCAAGAGTGAGTGACTGGCAGTACTTCATTTAGAAATTCTTCTTTGCCTTTGCCTCAGTCTGTGTGTCTGTACAGTAGCATCGCTGAAGGCATTTCTGAAGCACTGATGCTCGTGTCCCACCCTCAGGGATTCTGATAGAAATGGCACGGGGCCCGGGCATTTCAAAATTGTCAAGTTCTTCAAAAGGTTTCTCCTGTGGGGCCAGGGTGGGAATACACCACCACGTATGTTTGTGATTGTTTATTCTCTTTTATGTCTTGCTTTCCGGATAATTGAAGGAACACTGTCCCTTTCAGAAGTTTCTCATGAGTACATACCCACACCCCTCCAAGTAGGTCTGGGCCAGGCACCTGTGCGGTGGGCTTTCCTGACGCCCTGCACGCCTCCTTTCATAACATTTAATACATTTACTTTGAGTGGTTTTTCCCACACTAGGCTGTAAGCTCCCCGAAGGCAGGGTTCTGACTGGATTTTTCATCATTATCTTCCTGGCATGGAGGGGAACTCAGTGACTACTTATTGATGTTTATCGTTGAATAGTGGTGCAAATGCTATTTTCTCAGAGGGGTCAGAGTACTTCCCTGTGTCCCTATTTTAAAGACTGGATGCCAAGGAGAATGAAGAGGAGTTGGAGATGTGGATGGGATGAGGCGGAGGAAGCGGAGATGAGGGGGAAGAGGATTGGAAGGTCGGGTGGGGGGTTTACTACTGACCTGTCTGGCTTGGAAAAATAGAGACATGGACAGGAATTCTTCACTCATAACATACTGTGCTGGAAACTATGCTTTATATTCGGCAAAACGAGCCCTATGGAAAGTCTCAAGAGTTTTTTTGAGTCCATATCTATGTTTGTTGTGAATTAGGATAGAATGAAGTAGTGAATTTTTTATTACCTACCTAGGTGCCTTTCAATATGTTGATTTAGAACTTAATTAAATCTGTTCCACTTTACAAAGGAGTCACCAGGGACGACATCAGGTCGGTTTATTAGGGACCTTGCTGGTCTATTTGATAGTCAACTATTGACTCTCCCTCATCAAGGGATTGAATTTTTCAATGTCTCAGTTTACCTGTTTATTAAACAGTCATATGTGCACGTAAACTGTGTCAATTCAATTCACCGTTGGCAGATTACCCATAGAACTTCTGACAGATGGGCTCAAAAATTGAATAACATTTTACTGATTTGATTGCAATTTAGCAGATACACATTTAACACTTCAATTATATTAATCAGAATGAAAGTTTGCACATGACTCTTGCAAGCCAACAGTCTGAGGATTTTGAACCTATTTCACCCTCTTCATTAGAGTGTAGAGTTTGAAACTACATGGTTATAAAATAAAATGAGGGAATCCTGTTTCAGGGTTTTGGTTTTTTGGTTTTTTGTTTTTGGGGTTTTTTTTTGCCTTTTTGCTTTCATTTAGCTCTTCAAAGGAAATGCTAGTGTATTTCTATTTTTTCTGTGAAGAAAAATGATTCTCTTCCTCACTTTTGTCGCACCTGTCCCGTGATGCCCTGCTTTATGTTCTTTCTATGCACGTTTGTCTTGCTGACTCACCCAGAAGTTTTTCTAGGCAGCATTTCATATTTATTTGCTTGAATCAAATGTGGACATCTTCTGTGACTCCTCTTTGCTTCCCCGTTGCTATATCCGATCAGTCATAAAGTCCTGTCTCCCCACCCGCCATTTTTATTTGGTGACCTCCCCTCTCTCCTGGCCTTCTTACAGTTCTCCTAGTTAAGAACTTCATCCTTTGTCTCCAGAAAAGTTTCAACAGCGTAATTGATTCCCCTGCTTCTGGTCTTGCCCCTTTAAGTTCATCTTCCACAGACAACTCAGAAATTGACCAATAATAAAAATTATGGCATTGCACTATGGGTGTGTTAGTGTGAAAGTTCTGTCTTTCCTCCACTTAACAGGTTTCTGCATTAGCTTTAGTGGGAAGAAGGGCACTAAGATTGAGACGTTTGATAATCCCAGCTTCTTGGCCTAACACCTCAAATGGGCCAGTGGACTATTTCCTCCTATTTCTTGGTCAGCTAAGTGAGCCTCCCATTGATACCAGACTGCCCTTCATTGCACACATAGCCCTCAAGGCTCATCTCATTCCCTCAATCCCTCTGCCTAGAAGACCTTTGCCCTCTTTCCTTTGCCTTATTCCATCTCCCCCAATCACTCAGCTCAGGTAAAATGTCTTCCAGAAAGCTTTTGATGTTTGCCACTGCCAGAAACTCAGACAAGGTCAGATGAGGTCAGTCAAGGCCAGGCAGCTGTCATCACACAAGTGCATGTCATTACTGCACTTGACATATCATATGGAAGGTCTTGGTGATCCACCAAGGTTATCCACTAGGTTATGCATTCCTTAAGGATCTGGAACCGAGTTTCACACTTCTTGATATCCCTAATGCCTAGTACATGGAGTTATGAGTGTCAAAACGAGCCAGGCTTGTCATCCAGAGTGTCTAGTGTCATATGTCCATTAGTGTTCAATAACTATTACACCTTTTAGGTTTGTAGATTTTGCATAACCTAAGAGAGCTCTTTTGTAAGGAAATGGCATGTCATCAATAATGTTATATTGGGATCTGGCATCCATTTGTAAGGAATGGTATGGAGGAGGGTATATTGGGGAAGTTCACGGTAGGTCAGTCTTTGGTTTTTACTATACAATTCTTTGGGTCTTGGAGTATTCCAGATTGGAGGATATTATAATCAGCTAATTAGGCTGTATCTCTCATATTAAGAACAATATTAAGAAAGCATGTAACAAAGAAAGCCCTTGTACACACGGAGGAAAGTGGACCCTCTCTCCCTCTTCGTTCTCGGCCCATGCTCCATCACAACCCCCCTGCTGCTCTTCGCCCCACTGACCTTTCTCCTTCAGACTTTTGCGGGCTTCTTTCAGCCCCTGAAATGCTAGTGTTTCCCTCTGTTAAGCGTACCTGCCCCCTCAAGAGATTCCCAGTCATTCCTTTGGTATCAGCCAACATTTACACATTGGCAACTTCTTAATCTAATTCCAATCCCAGATCTCCAGCAAAGCACAAAGGGGATATTTAACTGTTTCAAGTCCCACAAGCACCACAGACTCAACATGCCCTAAACTGGACTTCAGTCTCCCCTCCCCACCCAACATTTTCCCTCCTTGACTTGGTCCCTATGTTTATGACTGGGAGCACCATTCATTTAATTCATTTCCCTTCTTTACTCCGCTACTCTAGGTAACTTTCAAAGTTCATTAATGCTATTTTCTTAACCTTTTAATTTCCTTATTGCATCATTATGCCAGGGGTTGTACACTGGTGATCCTCTGGCTAGCTCTGGCTCCAAGACAAGTTGAGTTTCAAATTTATGCCTTGATGTGTCCCAGTGGGCATAAACTCTTCACCTTGCGCCCGCCCCCTCGCTCCTTGTGGAGTGACCCCAGCCCACTCCCTTGCAGTTACGCCATCTACTTACTCACTTTAGGTTTGCCCTGGCTTACACCCACACTGTCTCTCCTGGGTGACTTCAGGACACCAACAGGATGTTCAGATCCCCCTGTTCTCTTATGTAATACTTGTCACAGTCTTCCCAGTGCCTTAAACAGTGGTCCAAACACACTCTGCACATCTGAATTATCTGAGGGAATTAAAACATTTTTTCACCCTAGGCCAAATAAATCAGAGTCTGGAAGGGTGGTATCTGTGATTTTAGTGTTCCCAAAGAGATTCTCATTTGGAGCTGGGAGTAAACCATGGACCCAAAGAATAGATTTCCAGTTCCCAAGTGACCCAGTGGTTGCCTGCAGTATTACCCACATATACATTCCTATACTGTCTTGGGATATCTCTCACCTACCATGACTTCCCTGTGGTTTCCAAGAGCACTGAGTTGTTTCAGGACTTTACCAAGGTCAGGCCTCATGCTTCCCTTTTTCCTAGGTTACCTTTACCTCTTTGCCTCCTGGCACACATCTGTACCTGGCATAGGACTGAGCTCAGGCATCACCCCCTATGAAACATTGCTAAAAATAGTTCAAGCAAATAAGCATACCTTCTCTAAAAGGAAATTTGTGTATAACCCTTTCTGCAGTATTTTGAGTCACGCCAGAAATTATAATCTCTCCAAAAGCACCTTCTTTCTTCCCTCCAAAGGAAATATTAGCAATGTTTCTGAGAAAGAAGTACTCTGGATTATGGAAATCAAGGACTTTAGAGCATAAGGTATTTTATGGCTCTGGAAGAAAAACATACATTGCAAGAAAACATGAATGGTGATAAGGTCTATGATGATAGCTCACAGCCAGACAGCTACATGGCCAGCATTTTTAAGGCAGTGTCTTCATTTTGCCCTGAGGGGTTCCTCACCTACTATGTGTTGATGTGGGAGAGACAGCGAGGCTGGGCTGCCCAAGGTGCCAGCTTTGGTGCCCCTGCGGGGTTTTTGATTCAGTAAACTATTACCTACGTGATGTTGAGCAACTTCCTGTACCTATCCAAGCTCCTCTTCCTCTATTTACAACGGGATAGTTTAACATCAATATTAAAAAAATATATATTAAAGAATTGAGTGAGTAATACACGAGATGCTGCATGCAAAGGGCTTGGACAGTTACTGGGTATATTAAAAAAAGAAAGAAAGAAAGAAGGAAGGAAGGAAAACAACTTCCAATAGATGCCAAGATGCTAGCTGTTAGGATCCACAAATGAAGACCACACTGATTCCTCATTCGGTATGTATATACAGGGGGCACACTTCAGTCAAGGATGGGCTAGCACTGGGACAAGGGAAATCCAAGCTCATATACTGATCTGGGCTGTTTAGTCACTGTGTGACCGTGAGCAAGATACTCAAGTTCTATGAACCTCAGTTTCTTTACCTGTGCATTGGACAAAATCGTACTTAACTTGCTGAGTGGTCACCAAGGTTTGATTTATTTGTTGGACTTGAAGTTATCATAGGAAAAATTGAGATGTAACTTTCTTGCTACTTACAAAGAAATAGCCTGAGACATAAATGAATATTATAATACAGATACTGCACCAGATGATAACAGAAAGGGTATGTTCAGTACATAGCGATGATTTTAAAAGACTGGTGACTGTGCTAGTAGATAAACTAGTAACATATTCGGGATCTCTGGTGAACTGAACAGGAGTCAGCAAACTGTGGCCCATGGGCCAAAGCTAGCCCACTATGTGTTTACATAAAGTTTTATTGGAACATCATCACATTCATTCATGTCTGTATTATCTGCAGCTCCCACCTTGAGAAAAGGAAGAGCTCGGTAGTTATAACAGAGATCATCTGGCATGCAGATCCAGAAATGTTTACTCCTCTTCAGAACATTTTGCTGGCTCTTAATCTAAATTAATAAAGTATAATGAAATAGTTCCATAGCTCAAAAAATTTGTGGGTCGTAAACATTTTAAGATTAAAATTCCCAGGACACTGATACTGTTTCAGGAGATCTAGCTATCTAAGAGCCTTGGAATTCTGCATGAGGGCTCAACCCTGCTGTAGAGACACTGATTTTCAACCTGTCTCAGAATTCTTCGCCTATAGACGTATGAAATCAAGATACAGAGAAAAACAAAAAATACACAAAAGGCTACTAACCTTTTATGCTGCCGGTGAAAGAGAAGGGAATTCAGGAAAGGAATTACCTAGCACAGACATTTCTATGAACCTTCCAGTTATTTCCTGATTGATCTGTTTAGAAAGTAGGACTCTTCCTCCCCTCTCCACCCCTGCCTTGGGTACCAGATTTCCTTTTATGGCTAATTCATATTAAACGGAGATCTGTCCATAAATAAATTTATGAGACTGACGTGCTACCTACTGCGCCAACGAGGCATCTTCATAAATAAATTTTAAAAAATTAAGTTCCTAAAATTGCTACTTCTGTCACTTAGAAAGTGACTTCTTTCTTTGTGAATAGACAGACATTCATCATCACTAATGATCGGGGGAAAATGCAGGTTTAAATCAAGAGACTATTTTACCCACGCAGTGGGCAAAATTAAAATACCTGACAGATAGCAAGTATTGGGGGGCTTTAGAACAACTGGATCTTGCATGCGTTATGAGTGGGTATAAAGGTTGGCCCAGTCACTTGGGAAAGTGAGCGTTCCTGAAGTTGAACTCTACTGACTTGTGACCTGGCAATTCCACACCTAGGAATCCACACATACTCCAGAGAAACACTTGCATACACAGAGCCGAGTAAGATTTGTGGCATCGGTGTTCAGGGCAGGGATTAAAAACAGCCTGGAAGCAATGTACTGTCCTTAGGGGAAGAGTAGATAGACAAACTTTGGACATAGGACTTGATAGCAGCTCAAAATAAATGCAGTGCAGTGTCATGCAATAAATAGAGCCATATCTTATCAATATATGGAGTAGAAAAAGTTCCAGAGGATGATCCATGCCATGATACCCTCTCATAAGGTGAAGAAGAGTAATATGAAAATATTAATTTTTTAAGGAGTAAATATAGAAATAAATCACACAAAGAGAAAGTTAGGGGCTGGTGATCAGGGAATTCAAGGCAATGTTTAGTTTTGGGGAGCTAGGGGGAGGGGAGGGGAGCTGGTTTTTGGTTCTTGTCAAGAACTTTGCCTTTTTTCCCCCTTGAATAGTGGAGTTACAAGTGCTTCTTTCATGTAAAATAAATGGGCAACTAAATAAGTCCAAAGCAGCCACACACTTGGACAGTAAGAACATACTCTGAATCAGGAATGATAATTATCCATTCTGTGCGCTTGAATTAAAACACCTGTACAATGGTCAGAGCGTCATCTGGTTAAAGTGCTGACTTTGGACTCCACAAGCAGCAGGTGGGCACTTTGCAAGCTAAAGATTGGTTTAAAATATAAAGTATTTTATACCTGAATTTGGAATTGCACTTTCTACCCCCAACCCCATTATTCTTCCTATCTTCTGACAACCCCCCCAACTCAAAAGGCAATAAAATATAAAGTCGAGGCGATTTAGACAAAACCGTGTTAATTCTTTTGATTATGTCTGAAACTATCTCCACGAACCTGAGTTAATGATGACCTAAGGTAAAATTTGTCTGCACTCCTGACCTCTTTCAGATGCATTTCCCAGAGCAATCAGAATAATGTCATTTTAACATCTGTCATTTCAATCAAGTGCAAGGCTAGGGTACATCGTATGGTTTTCTAACCATCACTCAGCAGTGTCACTCCATAGTCAGTAATGATTTCCATTGGCATTCTGTCAGTAAGGACACAGACGGTTCAACTGTGAGACATTCATAACTACTTCCTACATTAGTCAATTAAAGACTGTGTCCCACATTTTTTAAGGAATTAGGTAGTCCGAGTGTTCTCAGCTTGAGCTGAACAGAAAGCTGTATACAGCTCATTGGAAATGCAGCTTGAAAGTTTTTGGTACTTGAGTTTTTGGCTTCCCTTTCTATCACATAGCATCACAGTATCTTAGGTATAATAATGTTACAGCTTTTAAAATCCATACCAAATGTTATCACCAAGACAACAGATTTAAAAACAGTGAGTAGTAGCTACTTGCTTGGACTCAACAACCACCCTGATTGAGTTCAAATCCTGGACCTGCTTCTCACCACCTTTGGATTAGGAGGCTGTCACTTATTTCTCTCTACCTGGGTTCCTCATCTGTAAAATTGGATAACAATATCTACTTCATCTGGCTACTCTGAGAATTATGTGACTATATATGTACATTATCATATATGTCTGCACGTATGTATGTATTACATCTTATACAACAGTCCATATTCTCTGTTTACATATGTATATTTGTTTATATATATCTAAATTTAGATATATATAAACAATTTAGATATATTTAACAATATATAACAATTTAGATAAATTTAGATATATATAAACAAATAATATATCTCTATATTTCATAGAGCAGTGCCTAGTGCTATCAATATTATATAAATAATTATTATTAAATATCAGGTTTCCTTTTTTGAATTTTTTAAAAGATTTTATTTATTAGAGAGCACAAGCAGCAGGGAGTAGAGGCAAAGGAAGAAGCTGGCTCCCCACTGAGCAGGAAGCCCCATGCAGGGCTCGATCCCAGGACTCTGAGATCATGACCTGAGCTGAAGACAGATGCTTAACTGACTGAGCCACCCAGGTTCCCTGAAGATAAGCTTTCTGTTAGCTCCTAAAATATATCTAAAAACAAACTTAAGGATGGAAAAATGCCACTGTTTCTAGACATACCAGGAAGGCAATGAAAACATGGGGCTACGGTAAAGAAAGGAATGCGTGTTGAGTACCTGCCATGTACTGTGTGTTGTGTTTGGTCACTTAGGTTGTCTTATTTAACCCTCCTCACCGTTTTGAAGAATCATAAGTGTCACCCGCATTGACCGATGGAAAACGTGAGAGCTGTAGAGGTGTTGTGCCTTCTATAGCGTCATCTAGTGAGTTAGTGGTGGCACTGGAAGTTAATGAGCTCAGATAACCAGATTGTTAAATCAGGCATCAATCTTTTGTTTTTTGTTGTTTTTTTTTAAATGCAGTTTCAAGCGCATTGTTATTATCATGAGTGAGGATCATAATCAAGTGGCATTTTGGCACATGGTCTCTAAAGTCAGAGATCAGTGCTGGAACTCTGGAGGTGACAGGCACTGTGAATTGGGCCCATGACCTATTTTTCTGAGTTTGGTTCCTCACTTTTAAATTACTAAACCTAAGTTTCAAGGCTGTTGTGAGCATGAAATGAGCTAATACACGTAACGTTTTCAGCAGAGAAATAATGCCGAGTACTTGGTAGCCAATTGTCTCAGTTTTAGAATCACTGTTGTTCCTGCAGCTTTATTTCTGAAGAGGTACCCACAGAACCACTCAGACATGCATATGTGAATACACAAACCCCCACAGCCTCTTCCATCAACGTGGAAAACTCATGCCTCATAGGCATAAAATAAATAAATAATGCATGGTCGGGCTCTTGATGAGGGAAGATGTGGAATGACACCTCGTAGAGATGTTGACATTAAAACTCTTTTCAGTTCTATTTTGCTTAAAAGTTGCTGTTTTCTTATCAAAATCCATGGCTAAAACTATGTAAATATTTTGGAAAAATTTTTAGGTTATGGAAAACTTGCACAAAGAGTTCCCCTATCTCCTTCTCCCACTTGCTGTAGTGTTAACACCTGTATGATCATGGTATATTTGTTAAGACTAAGAAATTAATATTAGGACAATATTCTTAACTAAACTGTGGACTTCATTTGGGTTTCACCTGTTTTTTTCCACTAGTTTCCTTTTTCTCTTTCTGGATTCAATCCAGGGTACCACAATGCAATAGTGTGATTGATTTTGAATCATTCTTTTCCTTCTGTCTCTTTCTTCCCCCTCCAAACTGCTTCCTGGCTTTTCAGAACAGAGAGTACCCAGTGCAGAGACAGGGAGCAGCACACGGGGAATGAAGAGGTCCTTCCAGAGAAGATACCTAGAACTAGTGCTTTGGATTGGCTTTATGTTGTAGCTTTTGTACAGAGTTTTTTTTCTATAATGCAGTGTTAGGAAGAAGGCTAATTGGACTAAAGAAATGTGATTGAAATAAGAGAGGTGGGAAGAAAAGAATATAAATATGAGTAACCCTAGCTAGTATTTGTGAAGTTTGTTTGAACATGTATGTTACAGAAGTCTATAGGTTAGTTGATAGTTAAGCTTTTAGTTTCACAAATATACCATGGCTATAAAGATGTTAATGTTAGGAATGATATCAAACTCAGATGGTGATATATACCAGTTGTATTTAAGAACCAAATCTGAATGTTTCTCTGTTGAATAAAATCTTCTGTGGCATGGAAGCTGAAAGAAAGCTTCTCAACCCTTTTCTGTGAGTGTCATGATACATGCACACTAGGGAAATCTCACTTACAAAGAAAGATGCAAATACCTAAATAAGTTATTAACAAATTTAAGAATCACATCGTAACCACATCACATGTTTTTCAGGAATATAAGGATGGTTTAACATCAGGAAACTGATAAGTACAATTCCTTAATTCACTGATTAAGTAGACTATTAACTGGAAAAATCCATTTGATTAAATGGATACCTAAAAAACTTCATTTGATAAAGCTTACTTCTCATTCTTAATTAAACAATATTCACTAAGGAGTAAAACAAACCCATTCCCAAAAAGTGACAACTATCTACCAGAAACCTATAGAAAACAAAATATTTGATGGAAAACAAAATATTTGATGGTAAGTCGTTAATACCTTTCCCACTAAAGTCAAGATGTACAGAAAAATATCTATTCTCACCACTAGTCTTCAACACCGTACTCAGGGGCACCTGGGTGGCGTAGTTGGTTGAACATCTGACTCTTGGTTTCATCTCAGGTCATGATCTCAGGGTCAGGAGATAGAGCCCTGGTATAGGTTCCATGCTCAGTGTGGAGTTTGAGATTTTCTGCCCCTCCCCCAGCACACTCTCTCTTTCTCTCTCTAAAATAAATAAATAAAATCTTAAAAAACAAAACAAAACAAAACTGTACTTGAGGCCCTAGCCAGGGTAATAAGAAAAAAGTACACGAGTAATGATACCAGAAAGGAAGAGAATAAACTCAGTATTTGCAGACATAAGCTTTTTGAAGCCAGTAAGTTGCTGGATATAACATGCATATACATATGCAACAGTTTTCTTGCATATCAGAAATAATCAACTTAAAAATGTACTGAAAAAAGAGCCTATTTATAATAAGCACCCCCTAAATTCCATAAAATATGTGCAAATAAACCTAACAAGGAGGGTGTAACATATATAAGGAAAATTGTAATACTTTACCAAAGAGCTTAAAAGAAAACTTGAACCAATGGAAACATTTTTCCTTTTCAATATTCATTCTCATAAAATTCTGTATATTTAATGCAAACCTTATCCAAGTCCCAACAACTTTCCACAGTGAATATTGGCAAATGGGTAAGTTTATATATTTGAGAAGATATATAGTCAACAATATATTTTTACACTGAAATACAGTTGTCATATAGCACTAGCTTTTGGTGTACAGCATAATGATCAATATTCATACATATTGCAAAATGATCACCACAGTAATCTAGTTAACTTTCATCACCATACATAGTACAGAGTTTTTTCTTGTGATTAAAACTTTTTATGGTTGGGGCACCTGGGTGTCTCAGTTTGTAAAGCGGCTGCCTTCAGCTCAGGTCGTGATCCCAGGGTTCTGGGATCGAGTCCCACATCCGGCTCCTGGCTCAGCAGAGAGCTTGCTTCTCCCTCCCACTCTGCCTGCTGCTCTCCCTGCTTGTACTCTCCCTCTCTGTTAAATGAATAAATAAAACCTTAAAAAAATTCTTTAAAAAGTTTTTATGGTTTGCTGTCTTAACAACTTTCAAATATCCAGTATTTTTAACTAGAGTCACCATTCTGTACATTACATAGCTATGACTTATCAGTGAAACTTTGTACCTTTTGACTACTTTTGTCCATTTCATCCACACCCTGTGGTCAATAATATTTAGAAACATAAAAGGAGGAATTGTCCTTAGAACAATCAAAACATACTTTAAAATTATAGTAATTTTAGTAGCATTTGATCTTTGTACATGAATAAAAACATAGATCATACTAGAATAAACATCCTGGAAGTACATTATATTATGGAAATAATTTTTCTGATAAATGTAGCATTTCATATCAATGGGGACAAGAAAAAATATTCAATAAGTAATTTGTGGCAAATGGATGATAAAATTAGACCTTTAGCTAAGCTTCACACAGATATCTGATGAATAGAAGAGCAAAGCTTGAAAAAAATACAAAAATATAGGAATATCAAGAATTTTAAAAAATTATCTTGAGATGTATATCATCTTGAGATGAAAAAAGATGGTAAGAACTTCCTAAGTAAGGTAGAAGATCAGAAAATAAGGTAGATTTGACTTGACAGAAGTTAAGAATTTCTTTACCAAAAGTAATATGATCAATTTAAAAGGCAAGTGAGAGATGGACAGAGAAATAACTTCAGCATACTTAATGGACCCTGGATGAATTTATAGAGTATGATAGAACACCAAAATTATCAACTAGAAAAACACACACAAAAATTTTTTTTTAGGGGTGCCTGGATGGCTCAGTGGGTTAAGCCTCTGCCTTTGGCTCAGGTCATAGTCCCAGGGTCCTGGGATCGAGCCCCGCATTGGGCTCTCTGCTCAGCGGGGAGCCTGCTTCCCCCCTCTGCTCTGCCTGACTCTCTGCCTACTTGTGATCTCTTTCTGTCAAATAAATAAATAAAATCTTTAAGACAAAATTAAAAAAATAAAAATTTTTAATGGACAAATATTTCAAAGTACAATTTGAGGAAGAATTATGAAGGAATGGCAAACATATAAAAATTTTTCTCAACTGTCTTCGTAGTCACAGAAATGCAAATTAATAATGAGTTAATGACCCCATCATATTGATTGATAGTATCATGAGCTGGTGATAATGTGAGGCAACAGCACTTCACAACACCATTGATTGAAGAAGCAGAGCCATTTGGGAAAAAATCGGCAGTATCTATCAACAGTTGGAGACTGTGACTCAGAATTCTCCTAACAATCTCTTCTGTGGAAAACCGTGCACTAAAAATGCATTCCCAAAGCTACTCAGATGATGTCATTCAGAACCATCGCTTACATTGGCAAAGAATTAGAAAAATTGTCAAAATATATCAATAGGGATTAAATACATTCTTATATTCCTATATTTGAAATAATAGTCCATCAGTAAAATAGTGAGATTGATCTCTATGTGCTGATATGAAAAGACATCAAAGGCGTTAACATTTAATTGACAAAATGTCTACAACAGGATTCTATTTAAGTTTCTTTAAAAAAATCCCATTGCTTTTGTACAAAAGAGACTTCTAAAAAGAGGTGCCAATTGAAAGCAGGAGGTTGATGGGCAGAGGTATGAAGGGGGCCATCGTGTTCAAAACTCCCATGGTGAGAGGATATTTCTGTAATTTATTCCTCATATACCTTTCTAAATGTTCTCCACAAAGCCCTTTATACTTTAAAGCTAGCATAAAAGACATTTTTCCCATGGTGTCTAGTCAGCCTAAGACCTTTGCAGCAAGGTGGTGGAGAGGAGGGAGTGAGAAGGTTGTCTGTTTCTAACTACTCCCTAGGTGCAGAAATTATGAAATTTGTGTTACCATCCATTGATAACTTTCTTTTGCTTTACTGGCTACCAAGTAAAAATTTTCTACCTGGTTCGGTTACAGAGACATGCACACCACAGTATCAAGCAAGGATGTCTAAACAGAGGGGCTGTTTTTCAGGTGTTTGGAAGTTTTCCTAAGATGCAGCTTCTCTCTTAGCAAGGACAGATTACTTAGGTATGTTGTATTTAAGAATTGTGATTCTCCAGGTGCTTGGGTGGCTCAGTTGTTTAAGCATCTGCCTTCAGCTGAGGTCATGATCTCAGGGTCCTGGGTTCGAGCCCTGCATGGGGCTCCCTACTCAGTGGGGAGTCTGCTTCTCCCTCTCCCTCTGCTGCTTGCCCTGCTTGTGCGCGCTCTCTCTCTCTCTCTCTCAAATAACATCTTTTTAAAAATTAAAGATTAAAAAAAAATTGTGAATCCCCTTTTGTGGTCTGCTCTATTTCCAGCTGTCTCAAGATTTTTACCTGGTGGTACTACTTATTCCAAAAATCCCCTGTAATAATAGATATTTTTTAAATTCAGGACACATGTCTTATTCACCCTCTATCTCTAGTGCCTGGTAGATGCACAACAAATATTTGTTGAGTACATGTTAATGAAAAACTGGATAAATGAGAAGCGGCAGATGATGGAACCTTAGAAAATGTATTTATGGAATATAGTTGTATAAACATACGTATTCATATGTCACTGTGGATATAGTGTACTATGTTGGGTGAACTGTATACAGTTCATTCCACATTTATTGTCTTCCAAAATCATATGCTAAAGAACTCCTTCCAGGATTGTTAAAGACTGCTTTCTTGCTCAGGCATATCAAAGGGAGACGTGTAAGGCAAATTCTCATACTCAGAGTAAGGAGGTGAGATGAGCGGTACTCCTCACCTCCAGGAAGGGCTAAACCTTCCAAATGACCTCAGTCTGGTGACTTTACATTTCATAGAGTTCACATTTTCATAATAAGAATGTCTCCCACATTAATATACCAGATATTTTCCTGTTTTCTGTCTTTCTCTTTTCTTACTCACTTGAAAAATTTTAACAAGACCCTATTTTCCTTGCTTAAAGCAGCACTGGCAAAGGGAAACATGGGAATAACAAACACACGTGATTTCTCACAGTTGTATTTTAAGATACCTGTGGGAAATGTTGAGCCAAAGGGGTGAGTTTCATTATATTCCTAACCACCTCTGCACTTACCATCTTATCACCATGTGACTACTTCCCCTAATGGACAGTATAACCAGTATCAGAATTGTGGGAAGGGTCAGCCTGAACTCCTTGCATTGTAAGTTTATCTTGGCACCCACCAGCCTATAACGAAACCCATTTATCTCTGAGATTCATCAGAAAGCATTAATGACGTATTAGCCATAGATGTTAGTTCTGAGAACTCAGTAAACACCTTCTTAGCTCAGTGAAACAGTCTAGGAAGCTTGAAGAGAGGTTTTACCAAGGACAAGAATCTGCGCATTTGACTTGGTGAAACAGTGGGCCATTTGTGTCTCACTTAAGTCCTTTAAAAACGTGATCCAAGGAGTTGTTTTGATCCATCTGGATAGATTTTTTTAAAAATAGGTCCCAAGCTACATCTTAAGATGAAGAAAGAAAGAATCTTGAATTAAAATGACTTCAGAAGTCATGTTGCTGAGGAGCACAGAGAACTGAGTATTGAAAATGAGTATGCATTGAGGCTTAATAACAATGGACATGGTCAAGGGGTCTAATGATGGTGTCAGTAGCACTGATTAATAAGGATATTTATTGAACCTCAAGTAATATGTATGAGGCTATTCCTTAATAAAGTACAATTATACAAACAATAAATTTATGATTAAATTTCTATAATAAGCTCATGTTTTTAGGCATCTTTTTTTTAATAAGAAAGAGGCAAATTAAGGTCATGGGGCGATATTCCTAATACAATAGATATTCACTGTTATGTGTTGTTATAGTATTAATGAGAGTTAGACTAAATATGTCCTAATGGCATACTAATTTGGGATTGGCTATAGAATAATGAGATTGGCCTTTATGCCAATAATATCAGAGTATTTAAATTTGCTCGATGTAACCTACAACTTTTCTACTTTTCACCTAATGCTTTAGGACTCTGATCTCACAGTTGAGCCTTAAAAATGCACCATTCCTTCCTTCTCTTAGCCAGTAAGCTGTTGTTGCTCTACTAACTGCTAATCCTTGCACAGTGATACAGAATATACAAAGTACTTAAAAAAATTCTTAATTAAAATCTTGTCATGTAAACTTTAATCAACACATTGCATTATATATAAAGGGTATAACACAACAAAAACGAATGCCTCCAATAAAATATACCATGCTTCCAGAACTCAAAAGTATTTTTATGCTGCTTTTATGAAATTTGTTTTTGTTTTGTTTATGCATATATATATCTATATGTACATAATAACATATTTCTTGTAGTACTTGTATTCTCAACCTCTTTTAACCATAAGGTTTTTTAAGGATTAGGACTGACTCAGCCTGGCAACAGTATAGTTTCTCGAATGGTATCTTCCAAAGAATGGGAGGTCAGTAAATATCTTTGGAGTTAAATAAATGGTTCCAAGTATTTAAGAGATAAAGCTATAGGTGGGACTGTCAAAGCAGTGGCTGCTTTTTAATCAACGCCCGAATACTTGGGTCTTGCACAGGTAGATTGTATCTTTATTCCTTTAACAGTTTAACTACATCTGAGTCAGATCAGAAGGCGTGCTTTCCAGTGGCAGTCCTGATTCATTTCCAACTCTGTGTGTGTGTGTGTGTGTGTGTGTTACACTATATCTATGCATATCTATAAAATCTGCTGGTTTCTGCTAATGAGGACCCTGAACAGAGAAGAAATGTTTCTCTAAGTCCAGCCGGAGACTGAGTTATTTGGAATTGATGCCTGTTTTGAGTCTCTCCTCTGATGTGTAAGGCATTACCTGATTTAAGATGCTGCTTCCTCCAATTGGTTGTCAGACATTCTCAGGAGACTGAACTCTGATAACTGCTGGAGAAAAAGTTTCTCAAAAGTAGAGCAGTGTGTTTGTAAAAGAGAGTGGGGAGAGGGTGGAGAGGAAGAGGGAGCTCACGTAGTAGACAGAATTTCTCCAATTAAATGGAAGACTCTCTTCCTCATTGTAAAAATACACAATTAGGTAAGACCCCTGAGCCACGTGTGCACTTGCCTGTTACTGCAGGTGAGTTTCTGACAAGAAACACAGTCTGACACAAGGATGACTTAGGTCAAGATCATAAATAATGAAGTTGAGCCGAAAGACCTTTCTGTGTTCTTACTCTGTGAAACTTACCAGCATCTGGTAATTGATGGCTCATTTCAGGCCCGGAGTCGGAATGCACACAGGTTTTCGTGTGATGTGCCCAGAGGAAGGTGGTTACGGTAAAACTGAAGCAGCAGCAGATAGAGTGATTATGAAATGTATCACGTTCTGTACAAGATGAAGAATAACTGACAGAGTCACCCAAAAGGAGAGGGTAATGGTAGCACTAGGCTTGGTGGACAGATTCAATTATTTGGCGACGAGTGGACATGACCCTTGATGCTCTTAATGCAATACCCACACATCCTATTCACAGACAACATTTAAGTGTTGTTATTAGACATCCGCTGGCTTCTATTTTGCCACCTTTTTATCTGGTCACAGTTCTGGTTGTCTTAAGCCCCCAGGAGTCCAAAGCATTCAGAAAAAGGCCCTTAAAAAAAGGCGTAAGCCAGGGTAGACCAGGTACAACATCACTGCTGTGTGTTTCAATTCCTGTGGAAGAACACCAAGGCCCCAAACTAGGACAAACCCCTTTAATGCTCAAAATGAACAGAGATGAGAACCTTTTCCTAATAAAAGTTGTGGTTCAGCTGCACTTGCTGAAACCAAATAAACAATCTTGAATTGACACTCCGACAGAAATGTGTATAAATTATTCAGAATGAAATGTTCAAGTAATATTAACCTAAAGGTATAGTCATCAATTTTACTCTGACGGATGGCATTGGGTAGTTAGTATTCAAGTGTTACTACATAAATAAAATTGATTTATGCTAACTGAGAAGACGGAGAAAAATTTTTATCAGGATGCCCAAATTCTCTTCCTTCTGGCTTGATCAATCACCTCCCTACTGAACTGTGTACCGTTTTCTTGCAAAAGTCTTAGCCGAGAAATTGGGCTCAGGCAAAATGAATAATACATTTGCTGCAGTGTTAGACTAATGACCCTTAAGTGCTTTAAAAAAAAAAAAAAACCAGCAGTGATGACTGCTTCCCTTATGAACAGATTCTGGCTTTTTTTCCTCCCTCTCGTGCTCTCCTTTTCTTAGAAAGAAAATAATTAAGTCTGGAGTTGGCTGCCTGTTTTGGAGGTAGAAGTGATGAGCGGGTGAAGGAATCGATAAAGCCAATCGAAGCCCATATGGAGTTCCAGCCACTTGGTTTCCTTTCTTACTCTCCCCCCACCCCACACACTCCTAGATTGTCCTCTTCCCCCCACTTGGCAGGCCTGTTTCAGGTTGCAGAGCTGGCATTTGTGTTAATCATCTTCATATTTCCTTTTACTGTTTTCATAATGCTATTGTGTTATCATAAAGACATTGATCAAACAGTGACAGGCAAGACAGAAATCTATTTACTTTGCAAAAGTAGAAGGGCTCTCTGACAGGGCTGCGTGGTTAAAATCTGTATCAGTGGGCGTCGGTGATGCATGAAGGATCTTTCTCTCTTCCCGAGTGGGTTCCTAAAGAGACACAACCGACACTCAAGTTTCTGTACCCGAGTGTCTTTTAAAAATTTACATATGGCAGCAAAGGAAAGACAAATGCCTACATGAAACATGCTTTTTAAAAAAAGCTTGCATAAGGATAATTAAAGGGAAAGGCAAAACCTCTGCCTGAGTAATGTAGAATTATTTTGAATGAACATATTCTAAACCCCTGGGAACAGCTCTGGTGGTGGAAATGGACTATTTTGTGATGTAGAAAGGGAAGAGGCACAGCCCCCATGTTCTCTGTGTGTGTGTGTGTGTGTGTGTGTGTGTTGAGAATGCCATTGGTAGGCAGCTAGCTGCTGAAATGGAATTGTTTGCTAAGAAAGTAGTCATTTACAAACTAGCACGGGGTCAGGTAACCTCATTATTCTCTTTGCTGTTCCCATTAGGTCAACACAGCCACCCTCCCTCCATCCCTTGCCTCTTAAGAAGCGTGGGCTAGTTTTGCCCTTTTAACTTGAGCTCTTTATTCTAAAGAAAGCTTGAACTCTACATCACCACTCTTTCTCTTTCATTTTATTGCCATTCTGTCTTGAGGGGAAATCAGTCGCACATTGTGTGATTCTTACGCCCCTAAGTAATGTTTCTTTAAAAAAAAAAAAAAAAAGATGAATCCTTTTCAATAAAGCAGCCCGTTTGATGGACCTACCAAAGTAAAAAGAAGGCATGAAAATGGTTAGTATTTGAAAAGGGGCACATGCCATGATGGCTGTCACATCCCTAAAGTCTCATGGTGAAGTCACCGGTCCATTGTTATTCTTAGGCTCCACTTCTCTCAAATAAAAGTGTAAAGGGAATGATTTAAAGCCCCAGTGACATCACTGGACAGGAGCTAAAGTACTCATCTTGCGTGCAGCTCAGAAAACATATAACCTAAGGTACACGTAGCTGTCAAGCCTCCGAGTCCTGTTTGTCTGAACCGGAAGCGTGCATATGTGCACACACCCCCAACCAGTCAGATGCCTGCTGTGCCTTCCAGACGGACTGACTTCCTTGTCTTCCCAGGTTCCACTGGTCCACGATGTGCCTGTGCACGAGGAAGAGAAACCGATCACTATGTCTCAGGCTGGAGGCATGGTAAGACCTTCCAGCTCCTAGGAACACAGCAACTGCCACCAGCCTTTCCACGGAGCTACATAAATGCCTTCCACACACCTGTTTCCTTCTGCTGCTTTCTCATTTTCATCTGTCATTATGGTCTAATGATTATATCATAAGGATGAGTCTTCCTGCAGAGGTTAAGTGGCTCTAATTTACATATAATGATAACATGGGGCTGGGGTTGGCCAGAAGTGCTGCCATGAGTAATTGATTTCCTAAAACCCCCTCCAGAATGCCAAATAATATAAAGTTCCTTTGTGAAAGTGATGACCAACCAACAAATATTTATTTACTGAAATAAGTAAAATATTATCTGACTTGGATGACAATTTCCTCTTATGATGTATTAGAAAATGTCAGTTGTATTTTGGTCTCTGGACACAGTTCTCTTTGGAAAAGATAGATTGTAATCAGATAACAAAATCAGTTGTTGGTTACAGCTGGTGATAGGAAGGCTGAGCTTTCCAAGTGTGTGGGGGGAGACGTAAAAATATGGCATAACTCAACATTTCTAAGTTGTGTTTTGCAGCTGAGCTCACCCCAGGAGGAGGAAGGTCAGTGTGTCTTCTGTGAGTGTGGGAGGGAGGGATGGTTTCACCCAAGGTTTTAATGTTTAATTAAAAAGAACACATGATTAAGTATAAATCAATAATGTCCCAAGAGAAAGCTAAATACCTTTTCTTATTGTCATTGTTCTTGTACTTTTATCAAGGGAGTGTCCTAAATGAATATCTTGCCTGGTAGTGACTGGAATAGTGTTCTTTGTCTTTAGTAAAGGGAATACAATTTTAGCGCCTAAAATGTAAGAAGAAGGAGTACTTGCTTCCCTCACGTGGGATTTTTTTTTAATTGAAATATATTTGACATAAACCTTGTGTACGTTTAAGGTGTACAACAAGTGAATTCGATCCATTTAGGTATTGTAATGTGATTGCCCTTTGGAAGAACGATATCCTACCATTTGTGCAAATGTGGATGGACCTTGGGCATATTATGCTAAGCAAGATAAGTCAGATAGAAAAAGAAGTACTGTGGGATCTCGGGTGGGAGGGGTGTGGTGGCAAGAGTGGCTCCTGGTAATGTGATCAGTGTCTGTTTCAGAGGAAAGCTGACATAGTCATGTGTGTCCATTCCTCCCCACCCTGCACGCCTTCATGCAGAAACTTTCTGTCCTGGATTTATCCTCTTGGTAGACATTACATGGGTTTGGTTACATCTTATTTTAGCTTAATATTTCCCAGAGGGAAATTACAAAACCTGGCAGTGTTGATAAAATATTGGGAATGCCTTGGTTCTAGCAGCAAAAACATTCACAAAGCCCCTCCAGGAGCATCGGTTACTTTTCCTAAGGCTCATTTTTGCCACTTACATGTTGACGTCCAATGCTTCAGTTTTAGAGGAGTCTTAAAATCTTGTTTCCACTTAGAAGAGCACTCACTGTTGTGCCTTCTATTTTCCACTTCACACACAGACGCACACACACACGTGCACGCGCACAGAGCTGTTAGAATAAATGAAATAATAATTGGAATACTTTATGAAGCTTGGAGGCAGAAAGAAAAACATGGAAAGCATTGTCGGTGTTCTTTGTGGATCAGGATTCAGTGTAATTTTTGAACCTCCACGTGGCTTCTCCAGTAGTGATAGCCTCAGCCTCCCACTGCTCTTTTCTGCATACCCAATTTTGCTGTTAATGGTCTCCAGCTGTAGTTGGCTTACTTTAATGGTTTAGTCTTATGCTCTCATCTCTCATGTCTGAAGTAATTGCAAAGACAGTGGAACCTGAGACAGTGTTTAAGAGAGGAATCACGCTAAGTTTGTCCCCTGGCTAAGTCGCAGGCCACCCTCCAGCTCTACCCGTTTTCATAAATTACACAAGAAATCAGAAACATCCAAGTAACAATTCTCTAGTTCTTTCCTGACCGCAAAATGCGTATGAAAATAGAATGTCTAGCACTTTATTATTTAGAACAAACTTGATTTATGTATTCCTTGGCCAGGTATAAGTTGAACCTATTCAATGAGCGAGGATGGACATTTACCCCTGTTGAAGCACAAATGGGCTCAGATTTTTTTTTCCATGTTTTAAGACTGTACACCATTGAATATGAAGTTTTCTGGACTTCTTTTTCTCTTCTAACACCTGGAAAATCATTGACTCTGTGACTCGGACATTTATGTATTAGCCATTTGTGGATACTCTATTAGGGGCCCGGGACTATTTTCTGTATACATGGTCCAGAAGTGAACGAGCACCCTCCCCTGAGGTGGCTCACAACATAGGGCATGCGGTGACCTAATAAAGGTAGAAATGGATACAGTGGAAAATCATTGGAAAATGAAAATCATTGGAAAATCATTGACTCTGTGACTTGGACATTTATGTATTAGCCATTTGTGAATACTCTATCAGGGGCCCGGGACTATTTTCTGTATTTTCTGTATACATGGTCCAGAAGTGAACGAGCACCCTCCCCTGAGGTGGCTCACAACATAGGGCATGTGGTGACCTAATAAAGGTAGAAATGGATACAGTGATTTCCAATACTGTTAAGTGCCAGGGAAGAAATAAAATAGGCTGATGTCTCAGAAAGGGACTTGCAGGGATGGGGAGTGTCTCCTTTGGATTAGAATGTCACATTGTGCTAAGGCAGTGATATTTCTCTTTGAAAAAATGACACCTGAATGACGAGAAGAAGGAAACCAAGTGAAGATCAAAAGAGAGAGTCTAGGTGTAGGAGATGTCTATGTGCACAGAGTCTAAATCAAGAAAAATTGGAGGAAAAAAAAAAGATAGATGGCTTTTGAGGCAGGATTTTAAGTGGAGAGTAATAGAAAATGAGGTGGAAGAAATAGTCAGGAACCAGATGATGTCGGTCCTTGAAGTCTTGTTCAGGAGTTTTGAGTTCTACTTCAGTGGAAATGAAAAGCCATTGGAGCATTTTAAGTAGAGATGTGCTATGATCTGAATTAATTTGGAAAATGCAGTGACTAGCAAGACACTGCAGGCTGATGACAGACTGTTGAAGTAGTCTGGGCACAGGATGCTGGTGGCTTGGACAGCAAGTGGTGGGAGCATAGCGGGACAGAAAGTGAATGGATCCGGACATGTTTTGGAGTCACATTCAGAGGGCTTCTGTTTGGTTGGAAGGCAGTACCATTTGCTGAGGGGAAGACGAGGGGGAGTAACAGATTCGGGGCTGGAAGGGTGGATCAAGACTTTTATTCCAAATATGCACATTTGAAAGCACTCTTAGAGATGAGATCCTTTTTAAGATTTCTCTTTACTAATTCTCTGTATTTTTTCCTCACCCCATGCCTAGCTTCCTCCATTTATACTCAGGATCCTCCTGAAAATTCCTTTTGTTCCTAAAGCTTAGCCCAGATTAAATGGGAGCAAAGTGGTAACTTCCATCGCAATCTTGATGACAATGTGGCCACTAGTCATCCATCAAACACCAAGACAGTAAGGTCTAGATACATGATACTCAGTAATTATCCACATACCAGGTCTTAAGATGCTCCAGGTGGGTATTTATATACCATTCTGGGCATCTTTTCTGTTGCAGTTCGTGTGTGATCCTAGCTGGCAGACACATGTTTACTTTCCTTCGTGGAGACTGGTACAGTCTTGTGTGAGCAAGTGTAATAAATATCATTTAAAAGACGATGATAAAGGAATCTACATAAATAGCTTACATTTTTCAAAAGAACCTTCAAAATATTGCCTTTATCAGCTATAAAATCCAGTTTGTTTCCAATATGGTCTTACTTTAAGTTGTTGATAGTTTTTATTAAAATTTTGTAAAATAAGTCTTTTATTCTCACATTTGGAGGAACAGAATTGTTTTTAGGTTACTTACTAAAACAGTCACTTGTGTACTTTATTGAGCAATGACTTACTCCAAATCAGTAGGAGAATAAAAAGTATTGTAACACCTGTGTCTTTTTAATGAAGTTAAGCAAACTGATAGGTTTTTCTCCCATTTTAAATGTATTAAATGCCATTCATTTCTCCTTGTTGTACTGCCCCACCTCATCTTCACTGAGTATTTCTAATAAACATCCTATGGATTGTAATTTTGTCATGAAGAAATTAGCATACAACATTTCAAAATAATACAAAGCACACATTATTTTTAAGCTGTCTCCCTGCCCACCTACTTATTTGCAAGGCTAATCTAATATGGTATCCGTGACAAATGCTCAGGCAGTAAAGGATTTAGTATAAATTTCAGCTGAGGTGGTTGATGTAGGAAGAATTAAGCGAAGCAAATATTAACAAATAAAAAACTTCATGTGCAACAACATGCATTTCAACCATGGCAGTAGGTAATGCCCCTCCAGAGAGGATGCTGGAAGAGGTAAAATGCAATGGAGCCAAACCACTCGGTGAAACAAATCATTTGATTTACAAATAAACAGTCTGGTCTGGAGACTTCCAAAGAGTTGCTAGATCTTGGGAGGTTTATGGGACATAGAGTTTGTAAAACCATCATATGTGTGACACGTACTTGCAGCTCGCATGAGAACACTGGAAATGTCCCAGTTTGGCAGTAGAAGGAACTAAATGTCAGGGTGGACATTCTGAGAAAGATTTGGAGATCTTTGGCCTGAAGCCAGCAAAGCATTTGGGTTAAGAGACTGCAGTTGCTGTTTCACTTACAGCAAAGTCTTTCTGCACCCTTTAGAACCTCACTGCCTCTCTCACATGCAAGGTAGAGGGAGGCAGTGCTAGTCCTTAGTTCACAGATTAGTGTGATGGTTAAATCAGACATTGCAATGAATTGCCCACCGCTGCATCACATGCATAATAGTCACTTATAAATGTTATTTATTACTGTCATTGTTAATTACGTTGATGGGGCAATAAAAGAGGCATGATTTTCAAAATGACCTTAAAGCTGTTGAGCTGTAAGAAAATATGGAAAACCCTAGGTAGGTGGCATTTTTTAAATATATGTTATGGAGATGTTTTTGTTTCATTGTTTATTGCAGACTTCCCACTTGCAGCTTTTCTTGACTGTCACCAAAATACAACATTTGTTCAATTAATATTTATCCATCTGCTCTGTTTATTAAGAAAGATCAAGTGTTTATTCCACGCCCAACTTGTGATAGACCACGATAATTCAAAAAAAAGCAACATAGTTTCTACATTGAGCAACTCAGAGACATGGAAGGATTTATTTGGTAATATGATAAATGCCAATAAATTGAATAAATTTAATACACAATGGTTAGGGAGCACAGAAAGGCAGGTCCTTAATTCTGCAAAGGGAAGTCAAGAGAACCTTCTAAGGGAAGTGATATTTAAGCTGCAGGTTGAGGTTTTCCAGGTAGACAAGAAGAAAAGGCCATTTCTGATAAATATCACCTACAAAGGTGAAAATAGGAGAAGGTTACTGGTTTGACATAGCTAGAGTCAGGTGGGGAAGGAAGAAGGAAAACCAGAAAGATGAGCAAGGGCAGAACTGTGTTTTGCTTGGGAGTTTCAACTCTGTCCTGAAGCCGCTGAAGGACTTGATGTGACCAGTTCTGAGTTCTGGAGGGAGCAGCCCAGCCACCGAGGAAAGCTGTCATTGGAGAGAAAAAGCTAATGAGCGCCAGGAGACTAACAGGGGAGTCCAGATGAAAGTTTATGAGATTCTAACTGAAAGCTATGGTGGGGATGGAGAAGGAATGGTAATTGAGGTAAATTTAGAGAGCAAATGGACAGGATTTAGTCATTGTTCATATAAGCTATTTGACAACATGGAGAGCCCAAGACCATTGCCTTCTTTGTTGGTACAAGTGCAGCAGGTTACGGGGAAAATAATTGCATTGAAAATTGTTTTAACATCGTTCCTTCTTGATTTTGCCTTTGGTGCTTGATTATGCATATGATAGAGAAAAGCAACACATGTGCAGAATCTATATTAACATGTGTTTCCTGGGACTATATGTTCAAAAAAATTTTACTAATAATGATGCACAATTGAGAAGGCTTAGAGATCACTGCTGTAGTCAAACCTCTGTGTTTGATTCATTTTGGTGTCATTAAGGGAAACATGTTTCTAATTATCATTCTGAAAGCTATGCAACATATTTTGAACAGTTATTCTCCATGCCGTCAAAATCTCATAGCATAAAATAGGCATCTCTAACTTCTCGCTGTCCTATTTATCTTATGCTTTAATGTAGACGGTAAGTAGAGCAGACAGATGCTGTTTCCCTTTGCCCAGAGCCTGGCTCAGCTCCTCATTGTAAACATCAACCTGAACTATTGAAACTCGAGTGTTGGTTACTCCCCCCACCCCTTTCCTCGGTAGTTTCAGTAGACACATGAACTATTCATTTTGGCCAAGCCTAAAGAACTCAGTCAATGCACAGATTAAATGAATAGAATATAAACTTGTGTACACATCATTAGCTAGCGGAGTGGGAGAAAGTGACAGGCCTTAACATCATCGTTGATTCAGGAAGGTGGGATGGACAGTAGTGCTGGGATTCAAGTTGGTCAGTTTAAAAGGAAAGGGGGTTATCACTGGGGAAGAGTCAGAGGGAGATGAGTCTTTGATGGCCTGCTGAATGGGATTCTGCAAAAAGAGGGAGAAGACTGGCTGAGACTTGCCTGTCATTTAGATTTAATTCCCCAGCCTGTGCTCCAGCCTCCGTATTTTTCTTTGCCTTGCCTCTTCTCACCCTGAAACAACAGTCAGCTTTTGACTTTCCCACTTTAAAAAGAGTCCTAGTAGAGGTTGTCCAAGCCCTTGGGAATTCCCTAGGCTCAGCTTGCTAATAAAAGTAATAATAAACATTAAATACATAGGCTACAGAGAAAAGTTCTAAATAATAGAGAAAGGTGGTTGGTATTGCCAGAAGATAAATGAAGAAGAACTTTGCAGTAGGTATTGAGAAAAAAGAATGGGTTAGGCCAAATTATTCAAGAAACTTGAACTCTAGTTCAGGACCATAAGGAGAGAGTGAATAAATTAGTCAGGAGTTGACAGAGTAAATGGTGCAGGGAAAAAAATACAAAGGAACTTTGTCTAAATGACTACATATATGAAAATCTTGATTGAGGAATTCATCAAGGTAATAGACCAGAAATACAGATGGGGAACATCCACTCTACAAACCTTCCAAGAAAGTATGTGTCGGAGTATAGGGATCCATTTCCATCAGTCTTCTTTTAAAAAACAAGCCCTAAGCAAAACTGCCTGAGCTACTGGGACATAGAGTGAGATTTGCTAAATGGATTCAGTGTGAAGAAAATTCAAGCATCTCTTGACCGAATCAACTAAAGTGAGAATGTCAGAAGTAAATGACCCCATTTATGTATAAATAGACGTTTAAGTTCTTAATACTCAGACAAGCGAGAACATTACCGGAGAGTTGAGAGAAAAAAAGTCCTAAATATTAGGAGCTTGTTACTTTTCCGAGTAAATACATGGCTGCTGGGAATTAAAGTTTGTAGAACTCCACCACAAATAGTACTGTGCTTGGTAAATTTTGACTTTGACACAGATCTGCACCTGACAAATGAAAAAAAGAAAGAAAGAAAGAAAATGAAAAAAGAAAAAAGGCAAAATCTTTTTTTTTTTTTTTAAGATTTTATTTATTTGACAGAGAGAGAGGGAGAGAGAGAGAGAGCACAAGTAGGGGGAGCCCGAGACAGAGGGAGAAACAGGCTTCCTGCTGAGCAGGGAACCCCATGCCAGGCCCCATCCAAGTCATTAGGTATAAACTGTACTGTGGGAGGAGACATTTAGGGTAGCTCTGTATTCTCTGGCAAAGGAGGCAACAGATAGTGATTTGAACCTCTGGAAATCACATCCATAGGAGACAATCAAAATGTCTTTAAACCTTGAACAAGGGGCAAGAAAAATGCCCAGGAAGTGCTTTGCTGCCTCATACAGCCTCACCATAAGTGCCGACGTTGCTGATGGTGCCAGAAGGTGAGGAACAACAGAAACACGAGCTTAAGGTGGATGGAATGAACTCTTAATTCATTCACCGGGATGGAATTACTTTCATCTAAAGAAATCAACGAAGCCAACATCTCTTCTGAAGCTTTGAAGGAAAGCCTTTAAGATTGTATGTCTTAAGGCGAAGAAGCTGTTGGTTGCTCATACCAAAGGCTCCAGGAAGTCATTATGAATTCACAGAGGTACATCCTCCAGACGGAGAGTAGGCATTCTGTGACCATGAGATTGTCCAAAATTAAATGAGTGAACTACCTGATTTTTAATAGAGGTGGACCTTACCCCTCCCAGGATAGTGACATCATCCCCAAAGTAAATGTTGTATTTCCATGAACACAGAGACTGATTTTTAAATTGCTGTCTGTATGAGATATGATTAGCACTTCTTTGCAAGCTGAGAGGCACCAACTCAGGTGCAAATTCAAGTGGAAAATGCTGTGCCATTATGGTAAGTGTTGATTCATGTCAGATTAGTGATTACAGTGCCACCCGTCCCACCTAATATTACAGACTATAAATATGGGGGGAGCGAATTGTCACGGGCTCCTGGGCAGGACTCGCATCTGAAACATGCAGGTGGTGCACGGCATCCCTTCCATCATGTGCAGGAAATGCTGGGGGTACCAGGTATCAGATGGGGGAATAAGCCACATTCTGCCAGTGACTCAGTTACTCCCTTGCTGCTAGTAGACAGTACAGGGAAACAGCTCGTAGTTCCCCAGTTTACCCTGCCAGCATTTAGAGAGGTTTTCATTTGAGCCAGTTGCTTTTTCGGTGGACTGCATGGTACCTGGGAGATTGGAAATACTGAAGAGAGCTTCCTCGAAATGTCTTGTTGATAATCAGGTAGGAACCAGGACTTTGCAAACATGTGGGTCTATTGAAGAGCGACGGAACCAGGTTGTAAGAATGACTCATCCACTTGCCCGGTTTCAGCCCCCCTCAAGAAGGAGGCTCCCTCTTCCTTCACTCGTTTCTTCACTTCCTCCAAGTGTACCGCCAGAACGTATGGCTCTACAGCTAAATTCTCCAGCTTTGCGTCCTGGCACCATTTGGAGCCAAGGCAAGTATTTATCCTATCTGTGTTGCAGTTTCCAACTGTAAATAGAAATCAGAAGTACATTCCTGAAAAAGTTACAGTTGAAATTAAACTGGTTAACATATCTATGGCTCTTTGAGCATCGTGTTTGGTGTTCCCTGTTGTTATTCATTGACGAGGATTTACTACGTACTGACGGCATACATTTCCTGCAAATAAAATAGAGTCTTTAGAACTCATGGTGGGTCTCCCTTCAGTCATGATAACCATGCCTGGTCTCATGTAAGTGTTGTAATGTTTTAAGAAAAAGATCTTAAAATATGTAGAACAACTGAGGTAGCCTGTCCCCGAAATAGAATTCTAACTGATAATAATTTGGGAGGGCAAGAGAACTAAAGATAGAATTTTATAGTAAAAATGAAAACTTGTCATCCTCATTTACGTTCCCCTCCCTCATATATATAACTTATTTCATCCTTTCCGTTATTACTGTCTTGACATCTTTGGCCACGTGTATATCTTCATGAGTTCACAATCAAGCAAGATTCTTTGTGTTGCAAGGGCCAGGAAATTCAGCTTAAGAAAAGCATTTCCTGACAGGTACTTATGTGAAGTCCAAGGGCAGGGTGGTTCAAGGGCAGCTTACATAATGTCGCCAGGACCCAAGCTCTCTGTCTTTGTCAACCGTATACTATATACTCCATGCTGGCTTCATTCTCAGGCTTCCCATGGTGGCAGAAATAGCTGTCAGAAAATCTAGGTGCACTTCCTCCTAGATCTGGGTCTAACAAGAAACATGGTTTACCTTCCTCTCAACAGTATCAGTGAAAGTCCCATCGACTCTCATTGGCTGTTGGGACTACATCACCATTCTGAACCAGTCTTGGTGGCTGGGAAAGTCATCCTTTGGGTGTCACATCCTCGTTGCAGTTGCCCCTGAATTCTACCTGAAGCATAAAGCCTAGGATGGGGTAAGGAAAATATTTATAAAGGAAAACTTATTGTATCAGCAGATGTATCAATTTATATAAAGGAAAACTTATTGTATTGTATCAGCAGATGGCCTAGTGACAGCAAAAGCCACACTGACTCACTTTACCCATCCCATAGTTCTAATCCCGCCAAGCCATTCTTAGATCACCTGAATGATCCTTTTTACCTCTTGCATAAAATCTAGAGTCTGTGTGTGATGCTCAAGGCTTTTGACCATCCTAATTTATTTCTTACCATACCCTCTCTTGCATTCTAGGCTCTAGTTTATTTTTATGTTTGCTTGAATTTTTTTTTCTAGTTTACTTTTAAAACATTTCCATCCTTTTTTAACTTTGGATTTCCTACCTATCCCCCCACTCATCCTGTTGATACCTTTTCTCTTTTGTAACAGTCTTGTGAAGTCAAGATCATTAGCATTCTCATTTTATAGATGAGAACATTAAAATGCAAAGAGAGTTAAGGAACTTGGTCATGGTCCCGCTGTTATCGGTGCCCAAGGTTGGATTCTCCACAGATAGTCTGGATTCATAGTCCTTTTTCCTAACTGCGCTCTCTCGCCTTTGTTAAATAAGGTGGATGCATCATCACACATGAAAACATGCGGAAATCAGTGTTATGTTTGGGATCTTGTTTGCCCTGATTTCCTTTATAAGGACATGGGGATTTCTCAGGGGTATGATTGTTTTGTTCCTGTTTGGGCTACACTTTGCAAAATGTGACACGAGGATTAGAGAGAATTTTTTAACATGGATTTTGAAAAATTAAGATGTGGTCCATATTTTTAAATTTCCCCATCTCACCAATTTGAGTGTAAAGGTAAAAAACATTATATAAACTTTCTTTGCTCTCATGTGTTATATGTCTACAGAAGAACAAAACGCAGTCTCAAGTTGCTTGTTGTTTAGTTAAGGAAAGAGAATTACATACAAATTAAACATCCTTCAGGGTCATTCTTATAATTTGAAGAAGGTATTTGGTTTTAGCTTTTTTTGGGGGGGCAGGTTTCCAGCAATAACAACCAAGATTTAAGATGCTTTTACTGTTTCCAATGAATAAATAAGTATTTTAAACCTATACTTAACACCAAGTCATTTTCCCATTTAACAGCTATTTCTGGTCCTGTGCTGGGCATTGGGTATTAAATGATGAACACAGTTGACATGGTCATTGCCTTCATAGCACCTCTCTTGGAGGAGGAGGCTACTATGTGAAAACAGAGCCAAATTTGTAATGTAACATGCTATGGGAAGCTGCCTAGAGGGAGGAGACCTGAGGACAATGACAGAGAACACCAGGGGGCCCATCAATATGTGGGAGTCACCTGTTCTCCAGGTGAGCTGAAGACCAAATAGAAAGGAGCCAGTGGAGGACAGGGCAAGGGGGGCAAGATGGAAACAGCGTTCCACTTAAAGGGATGAGGGTGTATGGAGAAGGTTTTGATGTAGTAAAGAACATTAAAGGATGGCCAGAATTTGCAGAACAAGGTCCATGTCAGGTGAGTGACTGGAAAAGAGGCTGGAGAAAGAGGAAGAATTTTAAATACAGGGTCTTGCAGCCATGGGAAGAAGCATGGATTTTAAGTACAGCGGGAAGCCATTGACTTTGTGAAGCAGAAATGCCTATTGAGGTTTTAACAAGATGTTTCTAGGTGCCAGGTGAGTGGTGGCACCCCTGCAATCAAGAGAGAGTTGTCTTGTGGAAGGCTAGAAGGGAGAGATGGGAATGAAGAGAGGTGGACACATGTGAGAACTATTTGAGAGGTAGCATCAAGAATGTCTAAGCTCTTTTGTTTCTAGGAAGTTCAGGAGAGCAGTTATGAAAAATTATTATTAGGAGTACTCAGATCCCTTAAGGAGTGGGGCAGGTAGATTCAAACCAAAGTTACTTCAGAACGAATGTTCTCTACTGGATTCCCCTTCTGGTTTTGAATACAGATCACTCGAAGAACTTCCTGTTGATTCTGTGGCTCCCTCAGTGGAATCTAATCTTTCCCAAACTGATCCTTTCCTGCCTCCACATTGTTTTTCTTATAATTTCAGGCTGAGAACCAGCTGGAGAAACAGATGCTCTCTGTACTGAGAGGTTTCTGTTGCAAGTCATGACATTTACTGACAGTCCGCCTGGTAGAGTGGTCTACACGGCACCCATCTGTGGACTAGGCCCAGAAGAGGCTGTCCCCAGGCTTTCTCCAGAAAGTTTAGTTCTGTGTTCTCAAGCACTCTGTCTTTTATTGCCTGGCTTGTCTCTTTCTCTGCCCAGTAGGAACAGATAAGTGAAAACTCACGGTTTGGTGCAGTTCTGAACTTATAACCATACGTTCTTTGCACAAAATACTGATAACCTTTCCCCATTTCCCTCATTGTAGAGATGAGCACTTGTGGACTGATGTTGCTCTGTCTGAGAAATCCTGATTTCATTTTATGGGGAGATTATCATGGCTGGTACTTTGAAATAGCATCTGCTTCTTTTATAACTGGTTTTGACTTTACAAGATGTAACATTGTCAGAGAACAGTGAAAATTCCCAGCATTGTGAAGTTTATAAACCTCTCTCATGTTCACTGGTAGGTTATTGATGATCTCCACAGTAATTAGTGGTAGACATTAGTATTGCCAGTTATATGAGTCAATAGAGACTCAGAAGGTCTAAGTGAACTTTCCAGTGTTAGGCAGCTAGAAAGTCATTTCAGATCTTACATTCACCACCAACTCTGATGTCCTTGTTTTGTTTTGTTTTTGTTTTTTTATAACCACTCATTTACTGTAGGAGGTCGAGGTGTTATATTTGAAGATATTCTGCTATATTCTATTTGGATAGAAAGTTTTTTGTTTTTGTTTTTGTTTTTAATCAAGGCTTCCAGAAGTATTTATAGCAAGAGCTCTAATGTTTCCAGCAGAATATTCAGGGCATTAGAGAAAAGCAAAAGATGCCTTGTCTCAACTCTTCAGGTAATTTGTAAATTTGTTTCTTAACTTCCTATAAAAAGGTAGGAAAAGAATGTAGGCTGCGTAATCCTGGGAGCAAAATTCAGAGTAGAAGCTTTGCAGCCAGTAGGTCAAACACTTTCAATTAGCAAAGGCAACAATTTCCATACCAAAAGTCATGGCTACCGCTTCAACTCAAGGGCACACATTACTGATTAGGACAGTTTCTGCTGTACCATGCAGAACATGGCTCCGGGGGAACCTGGGTGGCTCAGTGGGTTAAAGCCTCTGCTTTCGGCTGAGGTCATGATCCCAGGGTCCTGGAATCGAGTCCCACATCAGGCTCTCTGCTCAGCAGGGAGCCTACTTCCTCCTCTCTCTCTGCCTGCCTCTCTGCCTACTTGTGATCTCTGTCTGTCAAATAAATAAATAAAATCTTAAAAAAAAAAAAAAAAGAACATGGCTCCGGGGAAATCTCATGAACCCTCTTCCAATAGGAGTATACTTTTTTTGTTGTTACTCACGCATTTGAAAGCATGTTGTATGAAAACAAGGAAACTCTTTGGAAATAAAGCAATATTTAGTTTCGTAGCATCTCCATACACCTATGTTGTTATTTCAAGGTTTGAACATTATTTTAATGTTACAGCGGAGTGACAGAAAATGCAGAGACAAGAGTCTGACTCTGGGGTTATAGAGATGAAGTAATCTGTCTGCAGAAGAAGGTTGTGGTAGAAGGTGAGTCCAGGCATTCTGAGCTCCACTTGACCAGTCCAGAAGGGTTAGTGTCCAACAACAATGACTGTGTTCACAAAGACGCAGTATGCGTTAGCTCCTCAACTAGCAGATGGACGAACCTGGGTGATCTCTTACCTTCATTACTTGCTTTTAAAGATTTTTATATATATTTCAGTTTAGATCTCTCCCTTGAAGTGTCCGCTTTAGATTGAGATGAACTGTTTTTAGAATAATCAGGATGTGGGGCACCTGGGTAGCTCAGTCAGTTGGGCATCTGTGTTCTGCTTGGCTTGTGATCCCAGTGTCCTGGGATAGAGTCCCACATCAGGCTCCCTGCTCAGCAAGGGGCCTTGCTTCTCCCTCTTCCACTCCCCCATTTGTGCTTGCTTGCTCTCTTTCTCTCTCTCTCTCTCTGTGTCAAATAAATGGATAAAATCTTTAAAAAAATGAATAATCAGGAGGACTTAAGGAAGGTTCACCCCTGGCCAGACTCAAGCATAATGTTCTCAGAAAGGCTACTACTGGTTGTTACCTGTTGTGATGATTACTTTTTATGTGTCAGCCTGGCTAGGCTGTAACAGCTAGTTACATAATCAAACACTAATCTAGGTATTTCTGTGAGGATATTTTGTAGATTTCCTTAACACCTACCTACCTACCTGTCTACCTATCTATCTTATTGGTTCTATTTCTCTGGAAACATTGACTTAAAAAGATCTTGATACTAAGAGTGGTTCTAGAAGAACGGAATGTTAGAGATGAATTTTCTGTAATGGTTCTGCAGTTTCTGGAATTGGTTCTCTAATTTGATTAGATTTGAAGACAATAATGACTCTTTCTGGTAAAGAGGTAAAGAGGACAAGTAAAGAGGTTAACAGGACACTGATGGTCCATGATGTAATATCGAAATAGAGATACACGAAATACCACCATTAGCCTCTCCCAACCAAACACTCATAAAAGGCAGGGTTCTAGGTGACTGCTGATCTCCTCAGGACCCATCCCCACTGACACTCCCTCCCCCCTACTTTTTGACTTACAATTTGATTCAGGTCTCAGGAGGTCCCAAAGGGTGAGGTACAAAGAGTAACCCATGATGGGGTATAATATACTGTAGAAGAACTGCATGTGTTTCCAATTTATGCAGACAGAAGTCTGGGGAGTATATGTGGAAATGGATATGACGGGTGTGGAATAATGGTGGAAGGAACATGAGGTTGGATCAGGCTGACCTGGTTGCTGTGGGAACATGAGGCAGAGATTGTGAGTTAATGTTGCAGCTTAGGAATGCAACATTAGACCTCTGATTGGTTTGTTGGTTGGTTAGTTGTTTGGTTGGCTAAAATATGCACCAAAAAGTGGCCTGTTGTAAGTGAAGTTGAAACACTGACCTGCCTCGGTATTCCATAGAGAAGAGATCCAAAGGCTTACAAAGATTAAATGTTAGAGTAGGTTTATTATTTTATTTATTTTATTATTTTTAAAGATTTTATTTGTTAATTTGTCAGAGAGAGAGAGAACACAAGCAGGGAGAGTGGCAGGCAGAGCAGGCAAGAGGAGAAGCAGGCTCCCCACTGAGCAAGGAGCCCAATGCAGGACTCTGTCCTGAGACCCTAGGCTTATGACCTGAGTCAAAGGCAGATGCTTAACCGACTGAGCCTCCCAGGTGTACGTGGATCTATCATTTTATACTTGCTCTGTCACCATGGGAGTGTCCAGAGGACGCACCTTTCACTATGGCTGTGAGAAATAAATTTGTGAGGGGAGCTCAATGTATTTGAAGTGCTCTGTGATTACTCTTTTCTTTTAGTAAGAGATTACAGTGGGAGCTCCTGCATTTGATTTGGGAAACCTAAATGCAGCAAGTATAATTGAATCCTAGGTTGGCAAGTCCAAGTGGCAATGTTTGATAGCCAGGGGCAAGGTGGGCATAGTCTCTATACCAGACAGCAGAGTCAAAGCAGCAGTTAGAACAGTCTGACCAGCAAAGACCTATGGCATTGGTTAGTGGTTTGTGGTATTCCTAGAAATGAGATAGATAACAAGCCTACTCAGTTGTTACTTGATCTGTATCGGTGGAACAGTTCTAGGTCAAGGGAGCAAAAGTCTAACTTGAATCACAAAAAGAGTCAGGGCTCCTCAGCCAGTCTCCGGACTAAAGCCAGTTCTCAGACCCCCAGAACCCCTTGAATGAAGGGCAGGCCAGATCCCTTTGAGGAAGGCTCTTAGTGCACTAGCAAAAATCTCGATCCCAGCCTTCCCAAAGGGATCTACAGCCTTTAAGAGTGATTGTGTACTGGCAAAAAGGAAATAATCGGGCCTTTGAGGTATTAGTAGACAGTGGCTCTGAATGGATACTAATTCTACGAGGCCAAAAATGTCAGTGTGGTCTACCAGTCAGACTAAGGGTTTATGGAGGTCAGGTGCTCAGTGGAGTTTTGGCTTAGGTCTGTCTCACAGTGGGTCCAGGGGGTCCATCTTGTAGTTATTTTCTCAGTTTTGGAACACATAATTGGAAAAAACATACTTAGCAGTAGGCAGAATCTCGCCTTGGCTCCTTAACCTGTCAGATGAAGGCTGTTAGGGTAGCGAAGGCCAAGTGCAAGTCATTAGAATGTTTCGTTTCCACTTCCATTTATGGATCACCTTTAAGAAAGTTATAGCAATGTATTGTCCTGCCAACAGAGGGTGTGGCCCCATGTCCTCACCAGAGCTGGTTGTTAGTTTTTAATGTTATGAGTTTAAAAAAAAAATGGGCTCTTGTGTATATTTTGAATTTCCTTGCTGCTAAAATGACCACCTTCTCATGTGGTGAAGAGTCAGCCCACATTTCTTTTTGTATCACTTCTTTCTTCATGTCCTGTGCCTTTTATTTTTTTTTAAATATAACTTTATTTGCCTTTTCACACAAACACCATCTCCGAGACTTTGGTCTTTGTTGAATATGGGCTTTCAGTCTACATAATGTGTCCCTAAGCATGAAGTCAGGTCAATGTGTCTATAGATCAGTGCAGTTGAACTGCCCTGACACCCTCCTGCCACCCCTCAGGGAGACATCGAAGGACCAACAGGAAGGGGAGGTGGTGGCAGACCTTGAAATTTCTGTTGGTGGCACAGCCACTAGAGAAATTCGGGAGACAAATCATTCTGTCACCTTCCTGAAACGAGAAAGGCATTTAGGCGGCAATACAGATCTAATACCCAGCTTACAGAAGAGCAGAATTTTCCAATTTGGTGTTGCTCCAGGTTAAAAAACATACCAGCTGAAAAATGTGAATTGGAATCATTTGCCATCCGTCCGTAATGTAATGACTGATTTCCCACTCCAGATTCAGCGAGCTGCAGGCGGTGGGTTTGAATGGAGTCCAGGTGGAAGGGGGCCAGACATATTAAATTTAAGGCCTCTATTGCCCAACTCCCTACAGAAATTGTGCAAATAATGTAGCTGAAGTGCTCTCTGCGTGCTGGGTAACCCAGCTCTTTCGGCAAACTGATTAATTCCTTGCCCTTTTCTATAGGATGCCCAGTTAGCAAATACACAAAAAGGTGACAGAATCCATAATAGGATCTGTCAGTGTCCTCCTCTTCATTTTCAGTTGAGAAAAACATTTTTTTTTTTTTCAAAATAGTCCTGGTGAAGGTAGGATATGCTAATTACCCGCCAGTGTTATTTTCCTTCTGTTAACCCCGCTAATGTCCGTAAAACCAAAGCCCTACCCCCCAAGTGGATGGTTAGTCCCCATTGATGTTGTATTCTGCAGCATGGAAGACAGATACCCAGGCTTCTTAAAAACAGGGTCTCGTCGGTACAAAACAGCTTTTAATTGTATGTCTTGAAATTCGACCACCATGTCAGTGTGGACTCCTCTATTTTGTTTACGTATATATACACAGTCTTCAGAGATCAAACTTCTGTGAACCCTCAGCCTGCTTTATGTGCCTTTTCTCAAAAGGAGACTGGGAGACGGGGGTAACTTGTGGCCACAAACAATGAGATACATTTAATCCAAGATTTGCTGACTCCCGTGTTGGTCTTAACAAAGCTGGAGGTGTTGATGTTGTCACTGTTCCAGTGAGAAAGTCATGCCAGGAATGGCATACCAAACTCTACTCAAGCCATCCAAAGCGAAGGCTTCTCAAAAGTATCTCATGAGTTACCTGGATACTATTTTTTTTTTTCCAAGTGGAAACATTTTAGAGGTGACTCCTATACTATTCCTCTTTCACTTGTAAATTCTTTTCTAATTGCACACCAGGAACCAAGGGATAGTTCAATATTTGGCCTATGAATTCGAGCATATGACTTGGAAGTCAATTTGGCAAACACGGGGGTGCAGTGACTTGGTGCGTTCGCCGTCAGGGGTAATGAGCATCTCGGCAGCTTGACTGAGGATTGTGTTACAAGTGCTGGGAGGATTTAGCACCATTGGGAGCTGAAGAAATGAGTCAGAATGGATCTTATGAAGGCAACATGGAGTCAGAGTCCAATATTGCCTTTGTTTTCTGGATTTTGCTTTGTAAATGTTTCCTTCGAGCAGGTAACTTGGTTTCAATGGGAGTGAACAAACAGCCCCAGGAATTAGTTACCAGTTTGCTTTTCAGTGTCATGTTTCATGTTGCACTTAACAGGTATACATGTTTTTGCTGGTCTTTTCTGTATGTGGACGTTGCTTAGGGGGAAGAGGAATGCCAAATAGGAAAGCACAGTTCTTTGAGATGGCGGGCATAAATCACGCTTTGCCATAACATCGGTGTATTCCTGAGATATAATCATAGAGCATGCCGTGAAATATTTGTGTGCACTGTGTGTGCGTGTGTGTGCTGTTCATGTCTGAAAGTGTTCTTTTCATGCAGTGGTCTAGCTGTGGCCTGCTGACCTAAGGAAAAACATCTGGCAATTAAATGGGAAAAATTGTAGGGTTAATTGATAGGGGAAGACTAATAGGATTCTGGCTGTGCTTGGGGTCACAGGGTGACCTCTGAGACATCAGGAATTGGAAACTAGAAAACATTTGAGTTCTTGCACTTGAAAAAAATACTTGAAGCGGCCCGACATGCCACAATTAATCAGCATCAAAATGGATTACTCCACATCTTACTCTTAGAGGTAAAATGTAAAGGAATGAAAATCAGTCTGGTCTGTTGTTACAGATGGAATTGTGTCCCCCAACACCACCCCCACCCCCGACCCCAGCATCACTGAAACCCAAACTACCAGTATGATACTATTTAGAGATAAGGCTTTTAAGGAGGTAATTATGGTTAAATGAGGTCATGAGGGTGGGGCCCTATTCAAGTAAAACTGGCATCCTCCTCTGAAGGAAAGAGATGCTGGGACATACACACAGAGAACAGTCCGTGTGAGGACAGAGGGAGGAGGCAGCCATGTGCCAGCCGAGGGGAGAAGCCTCAGGAGAACCCTTTGTGGCCAACACCTGGATCTTGCCCTTCTAGCCTCCTGAACAGTGAGAACATATATTTCTGTCACTGATGCGACCTAGTCTGTTGTATTTTGTCATGACAGTCCTTAGCAGACTGATCAGACGAGTATACTCTTTATCAAATTGCCTGAAAATAAAGGGTCGGGCACTATGGGTCAACACAAATGTATTGCAGGGATACAATCATAGAGCGTGCCACACTGGCCAAAATGAGCTGCCAAAATGGCCGTCTTGTGTTGTCGTGAATTATCGGGGAGCAGACACAGCTCTAGCACCCATCTGGAAACTCTCCTGAGAGTGTCTGAGTTGTCTGTAAACATTGTCAGGGTCATCACCGTGGCTTCCCGAAGGAATAGGTCCTCCCTCACTCTTACTCCCCATGGTGTCCTGTGCATGTGGCTGACCCCACTCTATGTCACTGAGCTGGGCAGGTGACTCAGACCAAGGCGGGAGCACAGTAGCCTCCTGCCAGAATGACAGTTCAGGAGTGGCTGTAACAGTCACAGCCATTTTGCATCACTCCACACACACACTTCTACTGTAACTCCTACGAAAGAGATGTGCACATTCTACTGATGTCCTAGACCCTCTGGGGGCCATTTCTCAGAGAATCAAGTCAGAGGAGAGGAAGCCCAAGCCAAGAGGAGAAAGGTCTGTTTCTGGAAGCATTCTTAGAGAAACAAAATCAGGTCCTTCCTGGGCTTAAACTTGGATTTTCCCATTACTGGAATGGATAGGTCAGTCTGTTTGTACTTAGGCTGTTTGAGTTAGTTTCCTGGCTCTCACCAGTTTCTTAACCAAAGGAGAACATTCTGGTCCCCACTGTAGCTACAGATTGAAAGGGAGATTTAAAGCTTTTGCCTCACATGTCCTTGCCCTTCATCCACCTCATCCAAATGTCTATTAAGTTCCCTGTAAGGCTGAGTTCAGGTTCATGCCCTCTGCTTGTCTTTCACTTTGTGGTATAGCCCCTGAGGTATCCATCCTGTGCTCCCCTCCTCGGGTATTTTGCATGTGTATAAGCTCTGAAATCTACAACCTAGAGTCTTGGAAGATTAGCATTTAGACCATTCTCTGTGGTCTAGTGAGTCGGTTAGTTGAGGACACATGGAAAGAGTAAGCCATCACTGGATGAAGAGGCCATTCTCAGGGCCTATACAAATGATCTGGAAGCAAAGACATGAGAGGCAGGTAACCATTAGTGTTGCAGGAAATAAAGGGGGTGGCGGTGCTGTAGTCGATCTCCTAGATGTGTGGGGTGGAGGACACAGCAGGAGTTCAAGGACTTCTATTAGGAATAGACATGTTTACTAATTATAGTGTGTTGAATGGTGACTCCTCCCAAACTCATGCAACCTTTGGAACCTCAGAATGTGACTTTATTTGGAAATGAGGTCTTGGTAGATGTAATGAGGATTCTCAAGATGAAATCATCCTGGATACCGTTGGCACTAAATCCAATGACTGGTGGTGTCCTTATAAGAGACAAGAGGATGCAGAGACCCAGGGAGAGGGTCACATGAAGATAGAGTCAGAGACTGGAGAGATGCCGCCACAAGCCAAGGATCGCCAAGAGCCACTAGGAGTTGGAAGAGACGATGAAGGATTCTCTCCCACAGCTCCCAGAGGAAGCACAGCCCTACCCACACCCGGATTCCGGACTTGTGGCCTCCAGTACTTAGGGAATATAAATGGCTAGCTTTTGAAGATCCCAGGTTTTTGGTAATTGATTCCGGCATCTATAGGAAGCAGGTGACCTAATGAACCTGTAAGTATGGGAAAGAGGGAAGAAGATTGAAAATGCTCAGAGGTGGCTTCACTAGAGAAGCAGTGGTTCATGTCAAATTTCATTAGCACTGAGATCCCAAAGAACGCTGCTATTCCCTGTGTTCGTTCTACCCCCTGCCTTTCAGCCTCAAGAGTCAGATGCTGACAAGCCTTGTCTGTTACCTGCTGGCCATTCCCTGCCAGGAAAAGCAGAGATTCACTGAGCTGTTTGCATTTTGCTGAAAAGAGGAAGAGATCCAATACAAGGGAGCACGGTGATTTTACTATGGATAGTCTGCAATGTGCTTTGGCATTATGACAATTTGGCCATCTGCTTGGTGGAGGTAGCCCAGCTCCATCAAAGAGACAATATCATTTCTGTCAACTTCTTAGAAAAGCATCCTTGTAACACAACAGTCATTTAGCAGGTTCATTGTCCAGCTGTGTAGATGTGCATGACCAGGGTCACCGCTCGTCCCATTTGCCCTTGACTGTCCCAGTTTACCGGTGTTGTCTCTGCCTAATTAATTATATCTCACTATTGGGGTGGTAAGTCAACCTGACTTACGATACAGCCCTTTATTTTTTAAAAAGCTCTAAAACTTGACAAATCGGTTTACTTTTTTGTTGTTGTTGTTGACTTTTTTTTTTTTTTTTTTGAGGGAATTTTGCTGGGGAATGGGAAAAGGGAAGATTGGTTTCCTAAAGACTGATCGGCTCCCCTCTTCCCTCATCCCTCCCCAGCCCAGGCTCCACCCTTACCTGCTGTTGGCTTAGCAAGGCCTCCATCCAGGAGGAGGAAATTTGGCCTCTTCAGCCCTGCGTCCAAGTACACACGCACCCGTGTCTGCCGAGCAGGTGTAAGCTGGCATTTTGCCCAAGCTTGGCCAGACAGCTTCATAAATCCTGCCCGACTGCAGCCCCGAATTACTTTTCATGACACAAAGCCAAGCTGTGTTATTCACCTAATGCCCCGATTTACAGTTCCCAAGACAAAAGAACATACAGATAGAGTTTCAGGGCTCTGTTTGCCTTCACGTTTATCTAGAGGTTAGTTTCAGGTCAAGCTCAAGAAACCTGACAAATGGTGGTGAATAAACCTAAAAATAAATTAAGTGCAAGTGGGAAACTTACACATTCCTTGTTCTTGTGCCAAAAGCAAACTCAACCCAATTTACGTTCTTTTAATATCTGAAACAAGCAGCTGTTCTCTTATTTGTGGTGTGCTGGGGAGTTATTATGCTCCCCTTCAGCTCACACAAATGTGCGTGTGCTTATGCACAAGGCACTCACACGTACACGAGGTCCCCTGTGTCTTAAGTTAGTCTCTCTCCCTCCCCTTCCTCCGGTCCATCTCTGCTCTCAGGATACATTCAGGTGATAAGATAATGAGAAATAGGAAGTAATTAACAATACAGTATTAATTAGTGCTTTCTCTGGGCAGGGCTTATGATTTTATAAAAGTAAATAAACAGAGGCCTGGCAGGGAGTGAGTCTCTTATAATTGGTCTCCCTGGCCAAGAGCAGTCCCAGTTGGAAATGTCCCTGCAGGGTGCCTGGGTGGCCCAGTTGGTTAAGCATCTGCCTTCTGCTCAGGCCAGGATCCTGGGTCTTGGGATCAGTCCCCCATCCAGCGCCCTGCTCAGCAGGGAGCCTCCTTCTCCCTCTGCCTGCCACTGCCCCCACTTGTGCTCTCTCTCTCTGTCAAATAAATAAAATCTTAAAAAAAAAAAAAAAAGGAAGAAAATGTTTCTGCAGAAACCTCAGGATGCCAACAGAATCCATGACCAGGAAGTCCACCCCCCAGGGGCTGCTGGGACAGCCCTTAATTCTCTAGGCCTGGGTCAAGGATATTTCTAAGAAGAACTGCAGCCAACCAGAAAAGTCTACCTTCCGTCATTCTGAGAACTACAACCAACTTCAAGATTTACCCTATTCCTGCTAATGTTTTCCAGATACAAACTTTCTCAGGATATAGAATTCCCCTTATTCCACCCACTCCCCCCACTCTGCTTCATTTTTCTGTTGATGGGATTGGGTTAGAAATCTCACTAAGGGAAGTAACATTCCTAGGGGATAAACACATTGATCCCTTGGACATTTCACAGTGGGTTTATACAGTCTAGCTTTCTTTATTAGTTACAGAAAATGCCCAAGATGCTTTCTAAAGACCAAGTCAAGGGGCATCTGGGTGGCTCAATTGGTTAAGCATCTGCCTTTGGTTCAGGTCATGATCCCAGGGTCCTGGGATCGAGTCACACCATAGGGCTCCCTGCTCAGCAGGGCGCCTGCTTCTCCCTCTCCCTCTGCCTGCCATTCCCCCTGCTAATCCTCTCTCTCTGTGTGTCAAATAAATAAAATCTTAAAAATTAATTAATTAATAAAGACCAAGTCAACTAAAACCCATCATGGTCAAACTTCTGAAGGCCAAGAGGAAATGCAGAAGGTAAAGGTGATTCAGTGACAAATCTGCCAGATGGCTGGTAGACAGCATTTAGATGGTTGAGGTAAAAGGAGCTTGTTGAGTGTCCTCTGACACCACTAACAGCCCCATGTGCTCTTCCCCTTCTGTCAGATCTCACGTCCTGCACCTGCTAATGGGGTTCTACCGCAAGCTCTCCTGTCTGTCCTCCCAACAGCTTCCCTTGATCCACAGATAGGACAATGAATGAAATCCCCAGGGAGCAGCCTTTGGCCTCTGGCTCGTGGGAGTTGGAGGGTAAGCACTCCAAGTGTGGATAACTGAGGTATGTTTTGCACATGCTTCCGACAGACCCCAGTAGGAGTGCATCTCCACTGCCTTGTTAGTAACTTGCTCTGTTGTATGTCCTCGAATGGCTTCTCTGCCTTCCCTGCCTCATTTCCCTGCCCCACTTCAGGGATCCCCAAACAAATAGAGTTCCAGTACTCAAACCCTTGTCTGTGGTCAGCTTCTGGAGCTTTGCAAACTAGGAAGACCCAGCATGAGGAAATCAGTTAACGGGTGGAACCATGGGAACTAGGTGCCTGGCTTGTGTAGAGTGATCCTCTTAGGAGATTTGAAAATGGCCCAGAGGGTGGGGCAAACTCAAGCGAATTCTCTCTTCCCTTCAACAGATCATTTGCTAGGTGACTTTCCAGAATAGGGCAAGAAGGTGGGTGGGGGTCCAAACCCACAGGTGAGGATCGTAGAATGTTCATTTCCAGATCCAAACATGCTAATAAAAAGCACAGTGTGTGTGTATGTGTGTATGTGTGTGTTCATGTGCACACAAGGGCGGGGGCTTCCTTGGGGGAGAATAGGTAAGGATTTCTAGTCTTCTACTATTAGCTTCATGACGGGGAGGACAAAGCAATGCTTTGAGATTTGTCTTTGTGTTTGAAAAGGCAGTTGAACGTTATTAATGTATTCCAGGAAGTAGTGAACACCAACTTGAAGCTTTTATCAGCTTTTCTTTGCTCTAATTTCTAAAGCCAAAATGCCTTCCCTCCAAATAGTCGATTAAAAGAACATATGAAATTAATGAAACATATCATTACTTTTACAATGGCCAAATTGTAGATTTGTCACAGTACAGAGACAGAAACTCATTAAGCCATTGTGCTTCTGCTTCACATTTTATAGTGTATTAAAAGAAAAGGAATTTTCTAAACGCACCAAACCTTCTTTTTTTTCCCTATTGTTTCTCTGAAACTTCTTTTATCGTCTGAGCTGCAAATCATCTGACTCGTCTCTCTCTGCCTCTCATGCTGGTGGGACAGAAATTAAGACTGGCTCTGGCTGAAAATGAGAATCTCAATTTGGGGTTGTGGATTTCATGGTTTATTTGAGGAGTAGGCTACAGTTGACAATCCTTCGCCTCCTTTGAAAGCGGACGAGGATAGCAGCATTCTTCTCTATCAGCTCACGAGAGCCCTTCCCTCCCATCCTTCGGGGAAACTGAATTATTTATCCCAGGGGGCTGAGCATTTTAGCAAACGTCAGCACACCGGCAGTGGAACGATCCAGCTAATCGTTCAGTTCCCCTCTACGTTATATTGAACAATGCTGCATCTTTTGAGTGGATGCTCTGAATACAGGAAGGAATGATAGGAGAAATCAAGTGTGAATCAAGGTGGAACCAGTCCGTTTTCCTTGGAGACTCCATCCTTCCACTTAGCTGCCATGGAGCTCTTGGAAAGAACGTGAAAATCCTCTCATACCTATGCAAACCATGCTTCTTCATGGCCTTTCCTTTGTCAAAGTCGGTCTGCATTTAAAAAGGTCTATTGCAGGGGCGCCTGGGTGGCTCAGTGGGTTAAAGCCTCTGCCTTCGGCTTGGGTCATGATCCCAAAGTCCTGGGATCGAGCCCCGCGTCGGGCTCTCTGCTCAGTAGGGAGCCTGCTTCTTCCTTTCTCTCTGCCTGCTTCTCTGCCTACTTGTTATCTCTGTCAAATAAATAAATAAAATCTTTTAAAAAAAAAGTCTATTGCAGGGACAGTTGGACACGAATAACTTGTAAATATCTACATGCCCTTTTCGCTTTGGGGAAAAAAGGAAGCCAACAAAATTTCTCATGAGGCATCTGACAGAAAAAGTATCTTTATGGACCTTAATCATGGAGCTTTGTCCTTCTTGCCTTATTCTGGAAAGTCACCTAGGAAATGATCTGTTGAAGGGAAGAGAGAAATTGACTGTGGTGCTTTCCTGGGTTCTCTGGGTGGCCTTGAGTTACTTTTGTATCAGTGAGGGTTCTCCAGAGAAGCAGTACATAGGCAGAATTATATAGATAGATACACTGAATATCTCTGTAGATATGGAGAAAAAAAAATATGTGTATATATATATACACACAGAGATATGTAGACTGTTTATATATATGCAGACTATATGCCTATGTTTCTTCTTCTCTCACACACAGAAAGACAGATTTAAAGTAATTGGCTCATCTGATTATAGGGACAGGCAACTCCAAAATCCATAGAGGAGACCAGCAGTTTCAAAACTCAGGCAGGATTTCTGCATTACAGTCTTGACACAGAGTTCTTTCTTCTCTGGGAAACCTCAGTTTTTAGTTTAAGGCCTTCAACTGATTAGATGAGGCCCACCATACACATTATGCAGGGTCATTTTCTTCAAGTCACCTGACTGTAAATGTTAATCATATCTACAAAATACCTTTGCAGCAGAATTTAGACAAGTTCTATAGTAGTCACAAAGCCTAGTCTAGCCTCGCCAAAGTGACACAGAGAAGTTACTGTCAGACTTTGTAAAAACAAAAACAAAAACTATAGCCTTTATGCCTCATGTTGTATTAGAAGAACATAGTATTTTGGGTGAGAGAGACTTGGATTCAAACTCCGGGTCTGCCATGTACTGTATGTCCTTGTATGTCTGGCACTTACTGTATGTCTAAGTGTACCATTACCTTGAGCCTTTGTCTTCTTACTTACAAAATCATGCATTTCAATTAAGATTCTTTCTATTGCAAGTTGCAGAAAACCCAGTCCACTCACACTTAAGAAAGAGAGAATGGGTTGGTTCAGGACACAGCACATTTGAGTTGGCATGATTTTGGGATTCTTTTTGGTCCAGCCCAAATGTGGTGTGTCATGGTAACTCAGTTAGGATCATGTTCGTCTCTCTCAGATATCAGCTCCCTTTGCTCTGTTATTATTTCCTTCTCATATGGTTCTCCTGGGCTGGTGGTGGTCCTTTACTGGAAGCTTCCATACACAACCCATCAGGTTAAAAGTCATTTAAAGGGCACATTTCTGCTCTCCCCAGTCCTGCCTGTCCCCAGTTACTTTCTATGTCCTGTGGCATGAGGTGTTTAGCAGGGCAGGGGTTGGCTACACCATTTCCTGGAGCTGAGCATGGAGCCTTATCTGAACAGATGGACTGAGCATAGGAAATGGAAGGATACCAGTGAAATTTTTGCTGCTGTTTGTCCACAAAGGGGGAGTAGTAGATGCTAGGGAGGTAAAAGCAAGTGTCCCCTGCATGACGATTTTCGTGCTGAACTCACAGGGTGGTTATCAGAATTTTCTGGGTGCTTGTAAAGCCCAAGGAGCATAGTAGGAATTAAGTGAATGGTCGTTGCTCTTGTTGACCTGCTTCTAATAGTACAAGCTTGGAAGAGATCTGAACTGTACCTCAACCCTGATTCTCCCACATCTTTCCCTTCCTTCCTCACTGAATGTCTTTCTGAGAGGTCTAGCTTTGGAAGTTCAGACTCTTTCTGGTCAAATCAGCTGTGATTGGTCTATATAAGTTGCTTACTAAATATTCTCACACATTGGGGCACACTGTGTTAGGACAGGAATGGATTTTAGGGAAAAAATATCTTAGATGCATTTTTAAAATGATGAGCTATTAGGGGATTTGTCTTAGATAGTTTTATCTAAAGATGGCCAACATCGTCTTGGTATATCATTTGTGTGTAATCAACCTGTCCTAAAGAGAATGAATAGAACTGATTGGAAGTGAAATTTTGGCAAATTGAAGTGACAGTAGAGGATAATTTTTAGTTGAGATTGAAATGAAGAGAGTTCAGAGCAAGGAAAAAATGAACCATAATGGGAATTCTGAAAGGTTCTGTAATCAGCTTATCTTGAGCAGAAGAATTAAAAGCAATTAATGGAACAGATTGGCTCCTGGGGTAGACTTCAACACAACTCCCACTCTCAGCTCTGTCTTTCCTTCTTTTAGTTCGGTGCCCAAAGTTTCTCCCTTCTTCTCTGCAACTTCTTTTTTAGCATTTGTCTTCATATTCCACTTCTAGTCACATTTTCGGCACCTGTGCCTGTGACCTCGTCTCATTTTGCCTCAAGGAGAGATGAAGGGTGTGTGTTGGTGTGTGTTTGATGATGGTGATGGGGTGTATTAGACCTGCTAGTGTTTGAGATTCTGAAAATAAAAAAAAAATTATTCTTGTGACAATATTATTTTGAGTATTTTAGAGTGAGAAAAGATGGTAGCTAAGAATATTCCTGAAGGGGCGCCTGGGTGGCTCAGTGGGTTAAAGCCTCTGCCTTCAGCTCAGGTCATGATCCCAGGGTCCTGGGATTGAGCCCCACATCGGGCTCTCTGCTCAGCGGGGAGCCTGCTTCCCCCTCTCTCTCTGCCTGCCTCTCTGCCTACTTGTGATTTCTGTCTGTCAAATAAATAAATCTTAAAAAAAGAAAAGAAAAGTATATTCCTGAAAATCATCTGTTGGCATGGCAGGAACCCAGCAAAACCTTAGACCCTAACTTTGACTGAGACCCAGAGGTAAGTCTCACTGTTAATGGGAACTGAAAGGGGTGTCCATTTTTAACAACCACAGCTAGAGGAAAGAAAGGAGGATGTCACCTTTAGAAGGCAGGGGAAAAGATGAGGTGTGGCGAAAGATGATTCATTCCTCAGAAGAGTCTTAGGATGGCGACAGAAATTCTTTGCCAGAGTATTTGAGTATTTTTTCAAGTCATTCTTTTTTTTTTTTTTTCCCAGTTTATGAGACTTGATGGCATTTGCTTAGTGAAATGTTTTTCTCTGCTGTGCCAACAGCCTGGTTAGATGGTTGAGGATTACCCTTGTTTTCCTGCTGCTGGCGTCAGCCTTCAGATGTAGGGAGGTGAGTGCACTGAAATCCTGACTTGGAAAAACACGGGAGTTTTATGAAAAAAATATTCACAAGTAGATCATATTTCATTCTTCCCAACCTTGGCAGAGTTCCTTAGACATGCAACTAAATTAAAATCGAGAATAAATCAAATGAGAGGAAAAGAAAGCAAAAGTGTTCAAGGAAAGAGCTGTGTGGGTATTGGAAGAGTCATACTTAATAATGTCTCGTGTACGTCTTGAATCCTGAGTAAACAAGGATTAGTTTAAATTGCAGTCTCAAAATGTTAGTCTGCTACCAAGCACTTCCAGTATTTTATTTTTTTCTAAATATCTCAGCAGGACTCTTTGTCCATCAATACTGTTACAGGGCGCCATTGTGAACTCTTGCCAACTTGGCCTTGGCACCTTTCATTGGAACAAGGCAGAGAGGTTGGTGTATTGGCAATAAGTGAATTTTACCATGATCACAGCTGCCATCCAGGTGAAAAGGCAGAGAAATGTTTTATTTATATCAACAATGACAGTATTTATGGTGTGCTTCCTAAGGACTAAGTGTTTTTCGTAAATTATTCCAACCTATATTTATATCAACTGTCTGAAGTTCATAGAACTATCCTCATTGCTTCGGATGGGGAGTCTGAGGCTCCACTAGATGAAAGTGACCTGGCTTCTGACAGAATTCCAGCCCATGAGCCTGTGACTCCAAAGCTCATCTTTCTAACCACTTGTGCTATACCCAAGAGTAGACCTTGGCTGATAACTTATTTTTAAACAACCCAACATAGTTGTGGCCTGATGGGGAAATGAGACAATTAGATATATCCTTCGAGGTCATCCCACTCTTCTTTAGCTGTGGAGTGAGGGATGGAAGCGCTTTTTCCACCTCACTCAAATGCCTTAAAAGTCCGTTGATTGAATGTTTTCATTGCATCATCCTCCAATTTTGCTGTAGTGATGCTTCTGCTTTTTTGTAATGAAATCTTGATCAGATTTTTTAAACCTTCCAGACGTTTTTGGTTTAAGACCCTCTCCATTGCTGTTGAAAATTCAGTCTCGTCCATTTTCTAAGACAGATCTCGAACTCAATCCCAAGCTTGCCTTCTCCCCCACTTCCCCCCACCCTCTCTCACATCCCACCAGAACTAGCCTTGACTGTGGACACAGTGGCTGGAATTAGGGTATAAGGAGAGGCATGATCTCTTCCTTACCCAATTCCTCTGTCCTTTCTCTGGTAGACCTCGTTTCCCTCCTTGCTTGAAACTCACTCTTTCTGGTGCCACCTCCTTGTCTCCCTTCAGTGAGTAATAGAGGACTCTGTTTATGAAGCCACGGCCTGTCACCCACAGGAAGTGTCTCTGGCTTGCTCGAGTTCAGTCTGGTCTGTTTGGTCCTGGTGGCCATGGTTGAATTGTAGTCTTGGTTCAAGGAACAATATCCTTTTCTCTAGGCTACTCTGTTGCTGAAGAACCTTCCTCCCCTCAGAGGGGCAAGGCGCTACCTCTTTCCTCTGCCAAAGCCAGTTACTATATTACACAGTCCACTTCCTGGGTTGGGTGTCCCTTTGCTAGACCCAGTGACCATCTAGATGCTACACAGTTCCTGCTCTTTGTCACCCTAAACTCTCCAACATAAGGGCGCCGTGGAGGTATTTGGGTTCCTATCTGTGTTCTTCTGAGCCCAGTGAAAACTGGGAAGATGCTGTCTTTTAATCAGCTACCTGATACTATAGTTCTTTCAAACCCTTAGGGAGTGAGCTACTCCAGCAGGTGTCACACTAGTAGACATTTCTGGGCCCAGTTCTATGTCTGATAATTCCCCCAAAATGTTATGGTATAATTTCATGCCTCTCTTCTTCTTTCCCCTGGGATGGAGGGTATGACGGATACTTGAAATGACAGCAGATACTTAGAAATGAGGCTTCTAAGTATCTTTCCCAAGATGGTAGTCTTCACACTCCCCTCTGCTGGCCGCCCCAGGGTGTGGGTTCTGTAGCTCAGCAAGCACTCACCCAGGGCGTGAGGTGCCAGTGTCCCCCTCCTTTCAGCATCCTTCCTCTCTTTATGAGGGACTCCTGGGGATGGCCCTCCCCACTCCCACCTCCAACACATACCTGGTTTCACAGCTAAAAGTACCTTGTTCACAGACACGCCACTCAAAATCCAGCCACGTGCCTGCCTGGCTTATATAAACTGAGCTGAGGTTGAAGGCCATCGCACTGGGAGTGGACACGTACCAGCCCCTCTCCATAGGTGGATGACTAGTCCTAACTGCTGCGGGCTCCCTGGTGTCCCTCCAGCTGAGATTGCGAGATAAGAAACATCTTCTCCTGCACCTTTGAGCCCCTCTCCCAATACAATAGAAAAAGCCCAGTTGGACATCTTCTTGCACTTGGAGATCCATCATTCCTTGTAGACTTCAGTCTTGAAGCATCACGAAGCTTTCCTGTTAAATTGCTTTCAGAGCCACAGCCTGGTTGTGTCAGTCAGGAAATACCTATTAGATATTTGCTCAACATGGTACCGTCTTTAAGGAGATAACGTTTTAGGGAGGTAGATGAGTCTGAATTTAACTGTGTTTTGGTCAATTCTGTAATGATCGGCAGTCTTGTAATAGTGACATTGAACAGGATGGTACCGGTGAACTAGCCCTTGACACGATTCTTCTTTACCCAGGAAGACTTGAAAGTGCCTCTCTGACTCACATAGATTTTGGCCCTATTCCCTAGTGCTCTTTGTAGAGGGAACCCACATCAGGTCTTCAGGCTCAGTTAAATGTGCACCTAACATTGGAACTTGTTCTTTATTATGCTCAACTGCGAGTAATGACCCCAGAAAACATGCAAAAGCTGGGAGCCCTACACTTGCAAGGGCTTTCTCTGTAGATCTTCTCAACCATCAGTAGAAAACGATTTATCTTGAAGTTTACAAGACTTCAGGGATGGTTTCCCCCATGCCTTTCAAGTTACCTGCCCCTGCTTTTAAACTGCCTTGTTTTCATTTGAGGTCACAAGTGTGTTTTCCCCCACTCTCTGCTTGTTCCAACTCTGGCTTTCCATTAAGACACAGGTCAGATGTGGCCACTATCTCTGCATGGTGAATAGAAGCCACTTCTCTGACAGGGTTAGTGAAGTGTAAATGGAAGAGAAAGTGTAGAATATTTGTTGGGAAACGTCTTTGATCAGGGGAGTCACTGCAGTTCTGTATAAAGGAAAGCACACATGTACATACCTGCATGGCATTTTTGTCCTATCGTGGATGATTTTTTTAAAGCATTCCTTTGTAGAGAAAAGAATGATGTGGTACTGAGCAACACATCAGAGCTCCTAAAGGCTTCTGGGAAAGAGACAAGAAAAGAATAAATGGGTCAAAATACAGGAAAGGGGACTAAAAGGAAGAAGGAAGCCTGAAATGATAGAAACGACAAGGAAAGAAGAACTATTAATTTTTATTTAAATTGGAGTGAAGGGTCCCAGGGACTATCAAAAATATAGAAGCATTAGATAAAGTTGAGTTTGATAGGGAAAAAAAATGGGAAAGGAACTTGTTGGATTTAATCAAATGCTATTAAGATGAAACAAAGATTTAGAACTTTGAAAATTTATAAACTGAGAGATTTGTGACTACAAAGGAAACAAGCGGTTAGTAAAAATCTTGTGGAGTAAAAAAAATTTCTTTTTAATTTACGGGAAATCAGAGGTTTATTCCCATCTAGGTAGGGAATGGTAAACATGTTGGCATACAAAACTCAAGAAACAAGACAGCAACTCAGACTGTTTGGGGCACTTGGAGGGGGGCTCAGCTACGTCTGCTGATGTCTGCAAATGTATCTGACCCTTGTCTTTGGGAAGCCACGGGGCTGTCTTGTCTAGTGATTCTCATTTGAAGTCCACAAATGATAATGTAAGGCATTGGAAGGAAACAAATCCGTAACTTAAGAACACAATGAGATTATTGTCAAAGGATGGGCAACAGTGAGCCAGAATCTCCAAAATGTCAATGGGAGACATATAAAATGCACTAATGTTTGAACAGAAGGAGGAGGAGGAAAGTGCTGACTTTTGGCAGGCAACTTTCTTAACCCTTCGGGAGTATTTTTGAAAAAATATCTTTCTATCTTAATCTTAACTTTTTGTTAGAAAAAATAATTTATTTGTCTGTTGGAGAAAACCTAGAAATACAGCAAAATACCATTTTCTCTCATGGGAAAAGAATCGTTTCTAAAAGGTCTGCCTCCTGCCTGATTTTCAAATAGTATTTTCTAAATGACCTGCTCTTAAATAGTCTGTGAATTTAATTGAGTTAAGTTCCCCTCCTTTTCTTAGGAAATCAGAGAGTTTTCATTCTGATTTAAAGGAAAAAAAAAAAGCCACTATCTCAAGCATCTTTTACTAAGATTTTTGTTTTCTTCTTGGGATTCTTTGTCAAAGTTGAATTAGTCAAAGATAAGAACCCTTAAGTGTCTTTAAGCCTCTGATGTTAGCTTGCCTCTAGTTTGCCGGAATTTAATTTGAGGCCTGATTTTAGAAAAGTGTGATTCTCTGTTAAGAGTTTTTTGAGTAATTTGGACAGCCCAAGGTAACCGGGTTATACAGGTAACCCATACCCCCTGACTATACTCACTCTGCCTGATTTCTTTTTCTCTTCCCTCAGATATAGATGGGTGGATTAAGACCTTTTGTCCCTAAGCAAGCATTCCCTGCCAGAAAAGGAGGTGCTGGTGGGTTCATTTTACCTGGATACACAAAATGTAGCATCACCTGTGTCTCAGTATTTTGACTTGATGGGTAATTTGATCCATTGGATTCCAGGCATAATGCAGGGTTTTGGCTCCCTCCCTTTAAAAAATACTCTCCTGGAAATCCAACGGGAAATCGAAGAGAAGAAGAACAACAATCCCAGAAACAGAAAATCGATCACTTTCTGAAAGGTAGGACCTGCGGAGAAGTGAATCCAAAGCGACGGGAAGATAGACCCCGGGGGGAGGGGCCGGCACCCGGCAAGCGGCGGAGCGACGGAGCACAAAATCGGGACTTTTAAAAGTCGGCTCCAGTGGGAGACATCGCTCCAGAGGCTAAACTGGGGGGAAACCCAGGCGGGGTCAGCATAACCCCAGGACCCGCAGGGTCACAGAAGGACTGGGGGTGTCTGAGTGCCGCAGAGCTCGCAGGTATTGGAGCGGGGAAGCCGGCTATAGCGACAAAGCCGAGGAGTGAGCTCTAAGCCCAGGGTTACCTTGTGCCGGTCGCAGGCTGGGTGGGCTCGGAGCGCGGCCGGAGGCCACAGAGACAAAAGTGACCCGGCGCTTTTCTCCAGCCCCAACAATTGACTGCTTTCCTCGAGGCGCGGCCGCAAGCCAGGGAGGCGGGACTGTTGGGCGCTTTGCTCTGAGAGCGCACTGAGGAGCGGAACCCCAAGCTCTCGGCTCCTCCGGGCCGAGAGATTGGGAGGCCGCCATCTTCATTCCCGTCCTCCGGAACTCTACGGAAAGCGCTCAGGGAACAAAAGCTCCCGAAAGCAAACCCGAGCGGATTCCTTAGCCCGGCCCCTGGCAAGGGCGGTGCAATTCCGCCTGCGGCAAGGACACTTGAGAATCACTACAACAGGCCCCTCCCCCAGAAGATCAACAAGAAACCGATCCAAAACCAACTTCAGTCACCAAGAACAGCGGAATTCCACAGCAGGAGAAAGCAAATCCTACCTGGACAAAATGACAAGGCGGAAAAACTCACCTCAAAAAAAAGAACAAGAGGCCGTACCGAAGGCTGGAGACCTAATCAATACAGACATAGGTAGCATGACAGATCTAGAGTTCAGAATGACAATTCTCAAGGTTCTAGCCGGGCTCGAAAAAGGCATAGAAGATATTAGAGAAACCCTCTCCGGAGAGATAAAAGCCCTTTCTGGAGAAATAAAAGAACTAAAATCTAACCAAGTTGAAATCAAAAAAGCTATTCATGAGGTGCAATCAAAAATGGAAGCTCTCACTGCCAGGATAAATGAGGCAGAAGAAAGAATTAGTGACATAGAAGACCAAATGACAGAGAATAAAGAAGCTGAGCAAAAGAGAGACAAACAACTACTGGAACACGAGGAGAGGATTTGAGAGATAAGTGACACCATAAGACGACACAACATTAGAATAATTGGGATTCCAGAAGAAGAAGAAAGAGAGAGGGGAGCAGAAGGTATATTGGAGACAATTATTGGAGAGAATTTCCCTAATATGGCAAAGGGAACAAACATCAAAATCCAGGAGATGCTAAGAACGCCCCTCAAAATCAATAAAAATAGGTCCACACCTCGTCACCTGATAGTAAAATTTACAAGTCTTAGCGACAAAGAGAAAATCCTGAAAGCAGCCCGGGAAAAGAAGTCTGTAACATACAAGGGTAAAAACATTAGATTGGCAGCGGACCTATCCACAGAGACCTGGCAGGCCAGAAAGAACTGGCATGACATATTCAGAGCACTAAACGAGAAAAACATGCAGCCAAGAATACTATATCCGGCTAGGCTATCATTGAAAATAGAAGGAGAGATAAAGAGCTTCCAGGACAAACAAAAGCTGAAAGAATTTGCAAACACCAAACCAGCTCTACAGGAAATATTGAAAGGGGTCCTCTAAGCAAAGAGAGACCCTAAAAGTAGTAGATCAGAAAGAAGCAGAAACAATATACAGTAACAATCACCTTACAGGCAATACAATGGCACTAAATTCATATCTCTCAATAGTTACCCTGAATGTTAATGGGCTAAATGCCCCAATCAAAAGACACAGGGTATCAGAATGGATAAAAAAACAAAACCCATCAATATGCTGCCTACAAGAAACTCATTTTAGACCCGAAGACACCTCCAGATTTAAAGTGAGGGGGTGGAAAACAATGTGCCATGCTAATGGACATCAGAAGAAAGCTGGGGTGGCAATCCTTATATCAGATCAATTAGATTTTAAGCCAAAGACTATAATAAGAGATGAGGAAGGACACTATATCATACTCAGGGTCTGTCCAACAAGAAGATCTAACAATCTTAAATATCTATGCCCCTAACATGGGAGCAGCCAACTATATAAACCAATTAATAACAAAATCAAAGAAATACATCGACAGTAATACAATAATAGCAGGGGACTTTAACACTCCCCTCACTGAAATGGACAGATCATCTAAGCAAAAGATCAACAAGGAAATAAAGGCCTTAAATGACACACTGGACCAGATGGACATCACAGATATATTCAGAACATTCCATCCCAAAGCAACAGAATATACATTCTTCTCTAGTGCACATGGAACATTCTCCAGAATAGACCACATCCTGGGTCATAAATCAGGTCTCAATCGGTACCAAAAGATCGAGATCATTCCCTGCATATTTTCAGACCACAATGCTCTGAAGCTCGAACTCAATCACAAGAGGAAATTTGGAAAGAACGCAAATACATGGAGACTAAACAGCATCCTTCTAAAAAATGAATGGGTCAACCAGGAAATTAAAGAAGAATTGAAAAAATTCATGGAAACAAATGATAATGAAAACACAACAGTTCAAAATCTGTGGGATACAACAAAGGCAGTCCTGAGAGGAAAATATATAGCAGTGCAAGCCTTTCTCAAGAAACAAGAAAGGTCTCAAATACACAACCTAACCCTACACCTAAAGGAGCTGGAGAGAGAACAACAAAGAAAGCCTAAACCCAGCAGGAGAAGAGAAATCATAAAGATCAGAGCAGAAATCAATGAAATAGAAACTAAAAAAACAATAGAACAAATCAACAAAACTAGGAGCTGGTTCTTTGAAAGAATTAATAAGATTGATAAGCCCCTGGCCAGACTTATCAAAAAGAAAAGAGAAAGGACGCAAATAAATAAAATCATGAATGAAAGAGGAGAGATCACAACCAACACCAAAGAAATACAAACAATTATAAGAACATACTACGAGCAACTCTATGGCAACAAATTTGACAACCTGGAAGAAATGGATACATTTCTAGAGATGTATAAACTACCACAACTGAACCAGGAAGAAATAGATAACCTGAACAGACCCATAACCAGTAAGGAGATTGAAACAGTCATCAAAAATCTTCAAACAAACAAAAGTCCAGGACCAGACGGCTTCCCAGGGGAATTCTACCAAACATTTAAAGAAGAATTAATTCCTATTCTCCTGAAACTGTTCCAAAAAATAGAAATGGAAGGAAAACTTCCAAACTCATTCTATGAGGCCAGCATCACCTTGATCCCAAAACCAGACAAGGATCCCACCAAAAAAGAGAATTACAGACCAATATCCTTGATGAACACAGATGCGAAAATTCTCACCAAAATACTGGCCAATAGGATCCAACAGTACATTAAAAGGATTATTCACCACGACCAAGTGGGATTTATTCCAGGGCTGCAAGGTTGGTTCAACATCCGCAAATCCATCAATGTAATACAATACATTAATAAAAGAAAGAGTAAGAACCATATGATACTCTCAATAGATGCTGAAAAAGCGTTTGACAAAGTGCAGCATCCCTTCCTGATTAAAACTCTTCAAAGTGTAGGGATAGAAGGCACATACCTCAATATTATCAAAGCCATCTATGAAAAACCCACCGCAAATATCATTCTCAATGGAGAAAAACTGAAAGCTTTTCCGCTAAGGTCAGGAACACGGCAGGGATGTCCGTTATCACCACTGCTGTTCAATATAGTACTAGAAGTCCTAGCCTCAGCAATCAGACAACAAAAAGAAATTAAAGGCATCCAAATCGGCAAAGAAGAAGTCAAACTATCACTCTTTGCAGATGATATGATACTATATGTGGAAAACCCAAAAGGCTCCACTCCAAAACTGCTAGAACTTATACAGGAATTCAGTAAAGTGTCAGGATATAAAGTCAATGCACAGAAATCAGTCGCATTTCTTTACACTAACAACAAGACAGAAGAAAGAGAAATTGAGGAGTCAGTCCCATTTACAATCGTACCCAAAACCATAAGATACCTAGGAATAAATCTAACCAAAGAGGCAAAGAATCTATACTCAGAAAACTATAAAGTCCTCATGAAAGAAATTGAGGAAGACACAAAGAAATGGAAAAATATTCCATGCTCATGGATTGGAAGAACAAATATTGTGAAAATGTCTATTCTACCTAAAGCAATCTACACATTTAATGCAATCCCTATCAAAATCCCATCCATTTTTTTTAAAGAAATAGAACAAATAATCCTAAAATTTATATGGAACCAGAAAAGACCTCGAATAGCCAAAGGAATATTGAAAAAGAAAGCCAAAGTCGGTGGCATCACAATTCCAGACTTCAAGCTCTATTACAAAGCTGTCATCATCAAGACAGTATGGTACTGGCACAAAAACAGACATATAGATCAATGGAACAGAATAGAGAGCCCAGAAATAGACCCTCAACTCTATGGTCAACTAATCTTCGACAAAGCAGGAAAGAATATCCAATGGAAAAAAGACAGCCTCTTCAACAAATGGTGCTGGGAAAATTGGACAGCCACATGCAGAAAAATGAAATTGGACTATTTCCTTACACCACACACGAAAATAGACTCAAAGTGGATGAAGGACCTCAATGTGCGAAAGGAATCTATCAAAATCCTTGAGGACAATGCAGGCAGCAACCTCTTTGACCTCAACCGCAGCAACTTCTTCCTAGGAACATCGCCAAAGGCAACAGAAGCAAGGGCAAAAATGAACTATTGGGATTTCATCAAGATCAAAAGCTTTTGCACAGCAAAGGAAACAGTAAACAAAACCAAAAGACAACTGACAGAATGGGAGAAGATATTTGCAAACGACCTATCAGATAAAGGGCTCGTATCCAAAATCTATAAAGAGCTTATCAAACTCAATACCCAAAGAACAAATAATCCAGTCAAGAAATGGGCAGAGGACATGAACAGACATTTCTGCAAGGAAGACATCCAGATGGCCAACAGACACATGAAAAAATGCTCCACATCACTCGGCATCAGGGAAATACAAATCAAAACCACAATGAGATACCACCTCACACCAGTCAGAATGGCTAAAATTAACAAGTCAAGAAATGACAGATGCTGGCGAGGATGCGGAGAGAGGGGAACCCTCCTACACTGTTGGTGGGAATGCAAGCTGGTGCAACCACTCTGGAAAACAGTGTGGAGGTTCCTCAAAAAACTGAAAATAGAGCTACCCTACGACCCAGCAATTGCACTCCTGGGTATATATCCTAAAGATACAAACGTGGTGCCCCGAAGGGGCACGTGCACCCGAATGTTTATAGCAGCAATGTCCACAATAGCCAAACTGTGGAAAGCGCCTAGATGTCCATCAACAGATGAATGGATAAAGAAGACGTGGTATATATACACAATGGAATACTATGCAGCCATCAAAAGACATGAAATCTTGCCATTTGCGACGACGTGGATGGAACTAGAGGGTATCATGCTTAGCGAAATAAGTCAATCGGAGAAATATAACTATCATATGATCTCTTTGATATGAGGAAGGGGAGATGCAAGGTGGGGGGGTTTGGGGGGAGGTAGGAAAAGAAAAAATGAAAAGATGGGATTGGGAGGGAGACAAACCATAAAAGACTCAATCTCAAGAAACAGACTGAGGGTTGCGGGGGGGAAGGGGGACGGGAGAGGGTGGTGGGGAAATGGACATTGGGGAGGGTATGGGCTATGATGAGTGCTGTGAAATGTGTAAACCAGATGATTCACAGACCTGTACCCCTGGGGATAAAAATACATTATATGTTTATTAAAATAAAAAATTTAAAAAAAAATACTCTCCTGATCACTTAAATGTAAATCTTGTAAGTTGTATTCAAACTCCTTAACTTCCTGTAGTTTTCTCTGGAATAAAGTATTCAGAAACAGGGAATTCACTGATGTCAGAGAGCTCTTATGTCTTTAAAAGGCATGTGCAAAAACATAGTTATATAACCAGATTGTGGGATATGGGCAATTTAAAATTGTTCATATTTGTCACTAGCGTTCTGACTTAAAAGCTTATGAGAAAAAACGAAAAAAAAAAAAACCACACAAACAGAATGTGTTTTGGAACTTAGTTTCTCCTAAAATCTAAATTCAAAGATGACTTTGTAGACAGAACCTTCCATTTACCTCCTACTCTTTGACATATAAGACGCTGGCAAGAAGGCAGGACGTTGTAGGATCCGTTCTGTAAACTTTTCACGTCTGCTTTTCAGAAGGCTCCTGTCTGCTGCTCTGCTGTCTCTTCCTGGGGCTTCTTTTAGCCTCTTTGGTTTCCTAGCCAGCTGTCCACCTCTCCCTGGCATTCAGTTTCTGACCCATGCGTCAGACCCCCTTACACATTCTTCGGCACTTCCCCCCCCTTGTCTACTCGTCTTTGGAAAGCAGAATCCTTGTATGTGTCGAGTCCTTGTATGTGTCTTACTTTTCCTCTTTGGTGTGAGTCTGAGGATCCTTGCGAAAACACTCTATTTTTCTGTAAGCAGAGTGACTCTCCCCCAAGGTGGACCCGTGTTTGACCTGTCGAGATGCAACCTAACTTGGGGGAGGGGAAAAAAAAATCTCCTCTGAATGTGCTGTCCTATATTTGTAACTGCATAAGCAAATGTCTGATTTCCTGGGCTGGTTAAAATTAATGTGAATGTAGAAGGAGGTAGACATAGCAAGTTAGCAAAAACAAGGTCTCTGCTAAAATTAAAAGAACATTCCAACCTGACCTGCTTCTATCAGAAACGTTTTTTAGCTGGATGTAGTATCAGGTAGCTCTGAGAGCATATTTTCATGGACCACTTTGCATTTTTCACGTCCACCTTGGGGGAACTCTTTCAAGAAACCTGGCTCATAAGGTTACCTCAGTGCTTTTGAAATTCAAGATGCAGAGCGAGCTTTGCCAAATAGAGCACCGTCTAGTTCAGTGATCAAACACTGTGTATTTGGAAAGCAGAACTGAAAGTCTGCTAATTGTTTGCCTACATTCATGACAACTAGACAGAGCAGGAGCCGAACCTTTTTTTTTCATGTGATTTGTTGCTTTCATTTCTTCTTTTTGAATAATTAATCCTCTGCATATTTACCTATAACCTTTATTCCACCAAAAAATGTGTTGATGAAAGTCTTCACGAGCATGTATCCTAAAATTTTAAGTGAGTTTCAAGACAAACTCCTGTGGGGATGTTCTGTTCCCCTATGGAAAGGGCATGAATTCTAGGAAAAGTCCATGTATTGATTTATTGATTTTATGCCTGAGCAGTAATCCCTTTTTGCAAATTAGTTCCTATTCTTTCGCAGTTGCGCTTAATTTACATTCTTTTCCCCAGCTGCTAAATAAGTGTGCAACTGTCATATTTAAGAAGTAAATACTGAGACTGTAGGTCACAAAGGGCAGCCGTTTGGCTGAATCCAGTGGATAGGTTTGATTTGGTTTGTAACACATTTAAAATAGGAAATTTCCCAGCTTTGTCTTGAAAAATCCGAAGGTCTGTCATCACTCTCCCTGGGTCTCCTGCATACTGAGTCCCAGGTGCCCACAACATATAAAGGCAGGATTCTGCTGGTGACCCTCTTGAGCCCGAGCCCGAGCCTGAGCCCTTGCCCTGGCCTCCTCAGTCATTCATTAATTCCACATCGGTTTCCTGCAAGCTTTGGACAAACCGAGTTTTGATTTTGAATGCTGCAAGAGACTTGGGTAGAAGTCCCCACAAGGTCAATCCTGGTCTTTTAAATAGCCTAGCCTTTCCTAATAAGATAGTGCTGATTGCGATCTTCATTTGGGTTCCTAGTTACAGCCAATACTTAACAATTCTCTGTGCAAAATTTTAAAAAACATGACTTACTATTAGTGATTTTCATCACTAATATTTCCAAATGCGTGGTGTTCAGAACCATATTTTACACATCTGTGCCTGACAATAAGAAAGCAGTTTTGTAGGATGGGGTATGCAAAAAGTTTTACACCATTTTCAGATCTATAAAGAGAAAATTAGAAGCTTGCAAAACATGAAAATCAGGTGGGTCAAATCTCTCCTATAGGTCTCCAGGAAAAAAAAAAAAAAAATCCCTCTTCCTCGCGAAACTGAATCTCAAGTGTGTTTCAAGGGGAATGCTTAGCAAAATACATCTGTTTGCTTTGGATAATAAGTTGCCAGAGAGCCTGCTGAGCGTAAAGAATTTCATACTCACACATATTCCCTGTTCATTCAGCAAACTTTCATCTGGCCCAGAAGCCGTTACCCACGTTTATAATCCTTATGGAGTCCTATTGGCTCTACTCAGTACATTGTGTCTTGGTTATTATTATTATTATCAGTTTGTGAGTCCTGAAGGGTACCCATCAGCCCCCAGGAAATATGTGTCCAAGTGATCATATCAGAAGGCAGTATACACCTCTAAAAAGGTAAAATAAATGCACCCCCAATTGATCATTTTTTAATCAAAAATTTGTGTGATCAAGCAAGTCATTCCAGACTTATTTATAAAAATTTTAAACTTACAAAACAAGCTACTTGTGCAACAGGTTGGGGCCACGTAAATTATAGTGTATTTTTTTTTTAAAGATTTATTTATTTATTTATTTGACAGAGAGAGAGAGATCACAAGTAGGCAGATAGGCAGACAAAGAGAGAGAGAGAGGGAAGCAGGCTCCCCGCTGAGCAGAGAGCCCGATGCGGGACTCGATCCCAGGACCCTGAGATCATGAACCGAGCCGAAGGCAGCGGCTCAACCCACTGAGCCACCCAGGCGCCCCTTATAGTGTATTCTTAAGGTGAAATACTTTGTGTATTTCTCTTGCTACTCTGTAGCCATATCACCACACTTCGGGATTTAAAACAACACCATTTCTTATCTCACAATGTGTGTGAGTCAGGAGTCTTGGCTGGGTTTTTGCTTGGGATAGCAGAAGGCTGCAGTCAGGGTGTCACCAGAGTCTGCATTGTCATCTGAGGCTTGACTGGGCAACGATCCACTTCCAGGCTCCCTCAGGCTGCTGGTAGGATTCCAGTTGTAACACCGAGAGCCTCAGGTTCTTGCTGGCTGTCATCTGTCCTCAGCACCTTGTGTCCACCTGCCGTCCCTTGCCACATGGGATCCCCAGCATGGCTAGGTACTCCCTCAAAACTAACGTAGGCAAGAGACCCAGGAATAATGGGTGCTACCAACTTAGCGTGATAGCTTACAATACAAGTAACCTCATACACACTGTCAATTTTACTATATTTTGTTGATTAGAAGCAAGTCACGGGTCCCACACAAACTCGGAGGGCTCATGCAGTGTGAGCACCGAGAGATGAGGATAATACGGGTTATCCTTCAAGGCTGTCCACGACACTTTGCGACATTAAAATTATGCTTTTTTGAAAACATGGGTTTAGAGGTGGGAAATCGCTCCACGTATGACATTAGGTTGAACAACAAAGTTTTTATGTTAAGGAGCTTTTATATTAAGTAAATGCATGAGTTTTATTAAGTATATAAAAAATACAAGAAAAATAAAATACACATAGATACATAGTAGAAGCTGTTAACAACAGACATTGTTGATTACTGGTTTATAGACACTCTCTTCTTTCTTCATATGTTTCAATGTGTTCCAACTTATCCACAGTCCACATAAATTTCTCTGTTAGTTAGAAATAAATACATTATTTTTAAACTCATGATTTTGAGAATTCACAAGTAAGGTCATTTCATTATAAATTTTCTTTACTTTCATTTTCAAAATGGGCCAAGATTTTTATTTGTTTTTAGAAGTTTTTATTTTATTGTTTTTTTTTTTAGTTTGTGATAAAATCCAAGTACTCCCTTTTAAGTGAAATGCTTGGTTGATGGCTGGAATATGGTTCTCTGAACTGGAGCTTGTCCATCCTCAGATCTAGAAGCCTTTATTTGTGGTTAACCTTTTTTGTTTTAAAGAATTTTAAGAATCAAATAATTTTAAAAGAAACTACTTTCTTTAATATGTGATTATTTGTGGTTGCTGTTATCTCATATTCCTTTGGGGCTTTTATCCTTAAAATAGTAATGCTGCCTGACACAGACAGGGTCATGGGTTCCTCAGGTCCCTGCGTGTGGGACATAAGTTTTGATTTGGAGATGATAGTGTCAGGCAGACCAGAACCCTAAGTCACCTTTATTTAGCTCCTCCCAGAAAAGATCAGTACTTTATTTGTTGTTTATTTTAAATATTTTATTTATTTATTTATTTATTTATTTATTTATTTATTGGGGAGAGAGAGGGGAAAGGTGGGAGAGAAAGAGAGAGCAGGGAGAGAGGCAGAGGGAGAAGGAGAGGGAGAGGGAAAGAATCTTAAGTAGACTCCAGGCTGAGTGTAGAACCTGGTGCAGGGCTCAGTCCCACAACCTCAAGATCATGATCTGAGCTGAAACCAAGAGTTGGATACTTAACCATCTGAGCCACCCAGATGCCCCAGCACTTTTCTGATAAGCTAATAACCTCAACAAAGCCAGAAAGCTACCCACACAAACATTGTGTCCTCGGGATAGACATATTTCAACATCTACACTGTCTACAATAGACTCTTATCTGCTAGTGCTTGGGATTAGCTAACTAATACATGTGAGCCATAAATACATAATGTGACATTTTTATTCAGATTTGGTGAAAACCTCAGTCTTCTCACTAAGTTATTTTGTTTTTTGTTTTTTTAAAGTCCCTCTAGTTGCAAAGACAAAATAACATATGTTCTTATTAGGTAATCCTCATAATCTCTCTCAAATTTTACAAAGCAAAACTGAATTTTCTCTGTTTTTCAAGTTCAATGTTATGGTCCTTAAATCTCAAAATTATTACTTCGTCTCTTGAGCCATTAGAATATTCTTCTGTGTAGGTCTGTAGGAAAATATACTTGGTTTCCCAAATCAAGAATTTGTAGAAGAAAGAGTATTAACAAATTTTTAAAAAATTAAACAATAGAAATTCCTCCAATTTTATGAGTGTTTAAAAGTCAACTAAAGTCACTCTTTTTTTGTTGATACATTGTTTTTGAGATTTCAAGTCCAAGATTGTTATTTTTCCCCATAAGAACCTTTTTAGAATACCTGACCACAGTTCTTTGGAGACCTGTTAGGTACTGTTTGGGAACTAACACTTGTGTGTCGGAGCTTTCTGTTGAGTCTAGTTGTTCTTAGCAATAAAACAAACAAAAATCACTTGGATGTGAATTCAGATTGAAGCTGGTGTCCCAAAGGCCATGGCCTGCATCTTAAAGATAAATTGTAGAGGAACTGAAGCCCCTCACTGGTCAACCCTTAATCATAGCATTTCCTTTTGGAAACTGCAGGCTGTTCAAAGAATTGCCCTTGTCTCTTTTCCCTATTTTTATAAACTTCCAATTATCTGAAATTTGTAACAGCCACTGTATAGGATACTGAATTTCAAAGTGCTCCCGTATTGATGTTAAAAGGAAATTATCTTTTTCATTTAAATTAATTTCTCTATTTCAATGAAAAAAATAATCATATGAAAATCTATATGATTTTCATCTTATCATGTTTGACTCATGCTCCAGTAATTATCCTTTGCATGTAGTTCACTAGTTTAGTAATTTAGTTTTATAAAATGGGGGGAGCTAAATAGTAATATTTTGGTAATACATTTGAAAATAAGGAAATGATGTTTTTCTTTCTTAAAAGATTTTATTTATTTATTTGACACAGGGAGAGATGGAGAGAGAGAACACAAACGGGAGAAGCAGAGGGAAAGGGAGAGGCAGGCTCCTCACTGAGCAGGAAACCCAACATGGGACTTGATCCCAGGAACCCAGGATCATGTCCTGAGCTGAAAGCAAATGCCTAACTGACTGAGCCACCCAGTATCTCCAGGAATACTGTTTCTCTAGCTGACTATCATGTGTTAGTGTTTGGCATATAGGAGGCATTCAATAAATTTTTGGTGAATGAATTTTGGAAAATGAATGAAAGAATGCACTTGCAATTTGTATAGGTCAAAATTTCCCATGATTCCACCTCCATGGGGTATTGGAGGAATTCACTAATACATCGGTTGGAAATTGGGTAGGCAACAGAAATTGAAGTCATGGTGGCTTGAACAGTGAGGGGTGCATTTCTCACAACATGATAACTGTGGAATTTGGCAGCACGGGACTGGGGTATCTACCAAGGTGTTTATGGTTATGAGGTTGCTGTCCTTCTGAGAGCTGAATGAGAAGGGGGTAGCCTCTTCTTTTTCAAAAATCTTCTGGGTTGGTTCCTACTATGTCTCCGAGACTATAACTCCAGTCTCATGGCAAGCCCTTGCTGTAATGGAAGGTAAACCATGTTGGTCACATTCCACTCCAAACAAAATCAGAGAATATGTACTGGATGGGTGCAAGCAATGTTTGTCAGTATGTGACATGCCCAGTGTTTGCCACAGAATCACCACAGAATAAATGCAAACTCTTACTCCTATTCATCAACTAATATTATTTCCTTCTTGCAACTCTCTCAGTAACCAAAAATTGGAAGTCTACATAGAGAGAGGTGTGTAAATTTTAACATTGTTCCCTCCTATCTGTGAAATTCTGTGAAGCCAGTTATATTTCTTAATGTAGCAAATATTGTTGAGATCTTTGCGTTTTCATTTTAACATTCCAAATTACTCAAGGTGTTCTGTCTTGCCATTATTTCCTTTAAAAAAAAAAAAAGATTATCATATCCTTATTTGAATACGTGTGATGATCCAGACATTACACTAGGTACTAATGTACTTTCACTGGTCGGCCCAGACATGGCCCATGTCCTATGACTATGGTAATCCTGTAATTCATTATCCAAATCAGGACCCTTCAGCAGTGAAAGAACTAAAATAATTATCCAATGTTAACTGATCTGAACTGGAGTGAAACCCATACTCAGTCAAATCTGGAAGTAAGGTCACCTTACTTCAGAAGTTCACTGTCAACACTTATGTGGGGACATAAGTACCTAATTATGATTCAGTGGGCTAAAATAAAAACATTGGCCTCTGTCAGGTGCTATGGAAACACAAAGGAGGTAGTTAACTAATCCTCCCAGTGATCAGCTGGCTCGATTTAGACTTACTCATTGTACAGGGTCAGTTTCTACGCTCTTGAGATGCACACATTGGCTTGGCTTGCTGGGGAAACCCTACTGATGGCCTGCACTGTGTGCACATGTGGGTGCAGGTTTAGAAACACCACATGTAGTGTGGCTCATGGCCCACACACTTTGGCCAAACTCAAGACCTAGGGCCTCTACCTCACATAGTTGCTACCCGGAGCAGCCCAGAGACAATTAGATCAGTGGAAGGATATTCACATCCCAAAGGACAGACTTGGATCAGAGAGATTAACTGAATGAAAAGGAGCTATCAGATTTATTCTGTGTCTTCCTTTCCCACAGACAGACTATCTTGAGACACAGTAGTGTGAACGGCCTCTCTGAGAACCTCTTGGGTCGGTGCAGGCTATCCTGAAGTAGTGTCTGCTCTGGGATAAGTGAATTGAGGAAGCACCCTTTGGCTATTGAAATGTTGATAATTTAGACAATTCAGTGTCTCCCTTCCAGCCCACCATGACATTCTTCCAGTTCACAACAAACAGTAGTACTGGCTGAAATGTATTTCAGAGATTGGTGAGAATGTGGGACAGCAAGATTAGGGAAAGAAGGCATCTAGTGGCCGTGTTGCTTCAGTGAACATGTCTAAAAATTGTTTTACTCTATTAGCAAAGATGTCATTATTAGTGATAAATAACAAAAATTCAATATAGGCAGATGATAGAAAGGTTATGCAATATCACATTGCTTTATATAACATGAAATATGTGCTCTCTATAGAACTTTAAATGAATTCCATTAAAAAAAAAACAGGATATTATCTTGAATCACAAGGAATGATTCTTTCTTGATGTGTTGTTCAAGGCACCTGTTAAATTTCTGAGTCGTAAACTTCTTTCCTTTTCTATGAAATGTGAATGTAGTGGCCCCAGAGCATTTTAAAATTTCATTGTGGAACAATATCATTGGTATAATATAATCCTCCAAAAAATAGTCTGTTGTAGACTTAACACAGGCAGGATTTCTTATCAAATATTTGAGAAGCAGGGAGTTGGTTGATTTTTTTAATGAAGCTAAGCTCTTTTCAGTAGATTCTAAACTTGTGACAACCTGTTAGGAAAGAGGGAGAAAGAAAAAAAGGGAAGAAATTTCAGTGAAAAGATTCAGAAAGTTACTTTGAAACTCCAGCTGAGTGAAGAGACAAATAGAGAAAAGTTGGAAAACGAAACCAGGTGTTTGTTTTTTGTTTAGTTTTGTTTTTTTCCATTTTGTTTTATTTTGTTTCTTTTCAGTGTTCCAGCACTCATTGTTTATGCACCACACCCAGTGCTCCATGCAATCTGTGCCCTCCTTAATACCCACCACCAGGCTCTCCCAACCCCCCATCTCCCTCCCCTCCAAAACCCTCAGTTTGTTTCTCAGAGTCCACAGTCTCTCATGGTTTGTCTCCCCCTCTGATTTCCCCCAACTCACTTGTCCTCTCCTTCTCCCAATGCCCTCCTTGTTATTCTTATGCTCCACAAGTAAGTGAAACCATATGATAACAGACTTTTTCTGCTTGACTTATTTCACTCAGCATAATCTCTTCCAGTCCCGTCCATGTTGATACAAAAGTTGGGTATTCATCCTTTCTGATGGAGGCATAATACTCCATTGTATATATGGACCACATCTTCTTTATCCATTAGTCCATTGAAGGGCATCTTGGTTCTTTCCACAGTTTGGCGACTATGTCCATTGCTGCTATGAAATTTGGGGTAGAGATGGCCCTTCTTTTCACTACATCTGTATCTTTGGGTAGTGCAATTGCAGGGTCATAGGGCAGCTCTATTTTTAATTTCTTAAGGAATCCCCACACTGTTTTCCAAAGTGGCTGCACCAACTTGCATTCCCACCAACAATGGAAGAGGGTTCCCCTTTCTCCACATCCTCTCCAACACATTTTGTTAATTTTGACCATTCTAACTGGTGTAAGGTGGTATCTCAATGTGGTTTTGATTTGAATCTCCATGATGGCTAATGATGATGAACATTTTTTCATCTGTTGTCTGTTAGTGATTAGTATGTCGTCTTTGGAGAAGTGTCTGTTCATGTCTTCTGCCCATTTTTTAACATGATTGTCTTGTGTGTGTTGAGTTTGAGGAGTTCTTTATAGATCTTGGATATCAGCCCTTTGTCTGTAGTGTCATTTGTGAATATCTTCTCCCATTCCATGGGTTGCCTTTTTATTTTTTGTTTTTAATTAAACCTGCATCTTCTTCTTTCTTACCTGCCATCCATTTTAGATTAGTCACTTAGCTGAACTCTTCTCCTGGTCTTGGGATCTATTTCATCGCTCTCCACAAATTTCAAAGTGGTTTTAATATGATTTATATAGCTGACATTTCAGGGGTTAACAGTCTCTGCAATTAAACTCCTGAAGGAAGAAAAAGAGTCCTTTCAGGTAACAGTGCATTTCATTTAAGTGAAACAGCTCACAATTTACTTTTTTTTTTTTTTTAAGGGAAGTCTTTGCTTCTAAAAGTTTCCAGGACTTTAGAAACAAAGGTGATCGAAGAATTTCTTTTCCATGGTGTCTTCTCAATATCCTCTGACAGAAGTATTTCTATTTTTAGGTGTCATCTAGGATTTGCCCTAAGCTTGGGGTGTTCCTTATCTCTTTCACAATGGCTTACAAGCTAGAAAGAACTTGTTGAAGTTATTTAATGTATAATTTTCATAATAGGATGGGGTTTTTTCCCCTATAAAATATTTGGGAAACTTACCCCAAGAAGATGGGTGTGGCTTTCCTAAACAGAAATTAGAAGAATTTGAGTTGGCAGCGGGTGGGGAGAAAAGAATGGATTTGAAGTTCTTTCTAGAATTTTCAGTTTTCTTCTCAAGAACAAAGAAGTGTCATTGATGCTAAGGCAGTACCTGGCACATAAGGGAGTCTTGGTAAATGCCATATGCCTAGCACATGAGAGATACTCAGGAAATATTTATTAAACATATGTCCAATGAATAATAGACAATGAGCAAACATTTAGTAAATGAATGCCTGCAGCTTATTTCTTGCCACTGTCTCCTTGAGATCCATTCTCTTGAGCAGGGAAGATAGGAAACTACTCATTGCTACGGAGGACATTCATTCCAACTGAAGCAAGGAGTCTTGGATGACTTGTTTAGCTGGTGCTTCTGTACATGCCAATGACACTCTGTCCTTGTCTTGATCAAGGCTGTTCAGCTTCTCTGTCTTTCCTGGAATATACAGGGAGGAATAGCTTAGAATGTGGTATAGTCTATACCGCCTGGATAGTATAGTGACCCATCTCTCCTAAAGGCTATAAACTTATTTTTTTTTTAAGAAGTTTTATTTTTTCATATGAGAGAGAGAGCTGGAGCACAATGAGAGGAGAGTCAAAAGAAGAGAGAGAAGCAGACTACCCCTGAACAGGGAACCTGACTTGGGCCTTGATCCCAGGACCCCACAATCATGAACTGAGCTCAAAGCAGACTCTTAACCAACAGAGCCACCCAGGCACCCCTGTATATACTTTGAATCTGTTTTTCTCTCTTGCAAAACGTACACAGTTTTACACTGAGCTGAAGACATTATGAGTGTATTTCATAATTTATGTAGCTTCCTCTGTTTTTCATAGAGGTCTCACCCTTTCAGTGGTGCAGTTTGGCGAATGGATAGTGGATGAGGAAGGGTCAAGGGATTGAACTCACTGTGTGAATCTCCATTTCCGGAACTTCTTAAGGGTGTTTTTATCCTTTGAATATCTAAAATCATATAACACAGTAAGTGCCCATCAAATATCTGTTGAATTAGTATTTTAAAAAAAAAACAGGTTGAAAAGGATTAAAGAAAGAATTTTTCTTGAGGACAAGGCTGTATGGTTTGACCATATTTTTATACACACTTGTCTTTGTGAATGAAACCCAGTTGATAATTTCCCAGCTTTCTCCTTAGTTTTACCTGTGAAGACAGAGCTGAAGTCCTCAGAAATATGATAGTGATTATTAATATTTGCTGAAGTCTTTCCACTGAGTATGACATAGACAGTGATAGTGGAAATACATGGGCATAATTTTGGTTGGTAAATGGGAAACTGATTCTGCTTTCATTATTTCCTATACTGCTAAACTAACCTCATTTTTTATTGTATTGTTTTGTGTTTCTGGAGTCCTCTTACATCTCTCACTGTGAAAATTTTAGTAGTTTGCTCATCGAGGTCAGGTTAAAAGGCATTGCCAGGTTTCTATGCAGGCTGAAAAAAAAAATCACAATAACACTGAAACACCGGTGTATTTTTCCGCTGTGAGTGGAAAAGTGAATGCAAAACAGAGAAATTAAGTAACTAACATGATAAAGCAAGGGAAACATGAAAAACACCAGATTGGAAAAAGTAGCTGAGCTGATGTTTTCAGTTCCCTTAACAACTGAGTAGGCAAGGTGATTAATGGTGCAGATTGTGGGTAATTCAGTGGCCACCTGAATGGATATAAGCAGATTATAATCACCTGACAAATTGTGGGCCAAACGTTCTGCTTGGGAAATGGGAACAGGAGACATTAGACACCCTCGCCAAACCAAAGCACCCATTAACCTCAAATTAGAGACATAGAGAAAGCGGTTTTAATATTTTTTTTTAAGATTTTATTTATTTGACAGAGAGAGATCACAAGTAGGCAGAGAGGTAGGCAGAGAGAGGGAGAGGGAAGCAGGCTCCCTGCTGAGCAGAGAGTCCGATGCGGGACTCGATCCCAGGACCCTGAGATCATGACCTGAGCCGAAGGCAGCGGCTTAACCCACTGAGCCACCCAGGCGCCCGAGAAAGCGGTTTTAAAAAACCTCTGTGACACAATCTGGTTAAAATATAGTACTGATCGACTGCATTACCAGAAGGTAAATTAAGAATATAAATTGACGGGGCGCCTGGGTGGCTCAGTGGGTTAAGCCTCTGCCTTCGGCTCAGGTCATGATCCCAGTGTCCTGGGATCAAGCCCCACATCAGGATCTCTGCTCAGCAGGGAGCCTGCTTCCTCCCTCTCTCTCTGCCTGCCTCTCCGCCTACTTGTGATCTCTGTCAAATAAATAAATAAAATCTTAAAAAAAAAAAAAAAAGAATATAAATTGACTTGTTAATCAGAAGCCCCAAGCAGGGAAACTATGGGTTCTCATCAGATGGTGGCCGTCTTTCCCAGAAACAGGCGAATGACCGCACTTCTCCTTATGGATCGTGAATTGTGTATTCTGTGGTGGTTGTTGGTTTTGTTCCATTTTTATATTCCCACCCATTCATCAGAAGCTAAGGAGGCCTATTAATCATTTTCTCTAACGGCTAAGCTGCATCATGTATCAATTGTAGTCTTGAAATGAAAATAAGATAAATGATTTGACATGAATCGTGGCCTGATGAACCAAGAACAAAGATGGGATACCTGATAGATCTCAGAATGTCTGCCTTATGTTTCAAAATGCACATTAACCAGACTCTTCTGATCTGCCATTTCCTTCGTATCGCCGGGCTGAAAGAACTACAGATGACTGAATGGGGAAGTTAAATCCAAATTAAATTACATATTGCATATTACACATTGCTTGTAAAACAAGAATTAAAGTGCTGGGAACTAGTAACGCTATTCTTTTTACAGTCTTTTAGTCTTTCATGAAGGAAGTATCCAATCTTGCCTGTACAGAGTACATTATAGTTATTATTGATCTTATGTATGAGGCAGGCTTCTCTGCAAGGTTACTTAGCACCATGGGGTGAATGACACATTCGACTGAGTGACCAAGGACTTGTCGTCAAAGCCTCTGTTTTGTCTGAGCAAGCCCAGAAAAGAAGACATTGCTATACATACCTTTTAGAAGAAAGGTTATTTACCTATGAAGGGTTTATTGTAATTGAATGGGCCATAAAAAAGATTGGGAGACCTTTAAAAATATGAAAGTAAAACATAATGATATAGCTAATTTCCAGTGTCTAACACAAGAGATGACATTTTCGATTGTGGTTTGCAGAAAGGGCTAAACAGTTGTCCAATGAAAGTGACTTTCTAGAGGACCAGTCTGGGTCAGTGAGGGCTAAACCAGGGTTGTCATTTTATCATTTCCTTGATATTTTGGTATATGACTGATAAGTACATTTGCTGCCACCTCCTGCTTCTGTACCCTTGCATGGTTAATGATATTGCTAGGGGATTATGACCTTGTTTCTCACTGAGCCCAGCTGTTTCAGCATTTTCCTCCAGATGCTCCCTCAGTTTAAGCAGAATCAGCATAGGCTTGAGGGATCAATTCCTGGTCATTTAGTTTGATCTAGAGCCACAATTTTTTGTGCCTCCATTTCAAAAAATCTGATATAAGATTAAGAGAGGTTGTCATAAAATATCACATGCACAATGCATGTATTCAGGATTTGGTCAGGAGCTCAGATCCCACTCTATGTGCCCCGAGTACAAATGGCTTTAATACAACAGTTGCAGGGTTACACTGGAAGAACTGGGGAAGAAAAGATCAGAAGAGCCACCTCTGATCTCAGTCTGAAATTATGGCAGTCGGTTCTGAACAGTTCCCTAGTAAGCTGCTGTGAATCTCATCACTGTCCCTATGTCCAGTTGTGAGTGTCTCAGGAAACAATGCCAACTTTCCCTCTTCCACTCGTCCAGTTCATGTGAAAGCCACTCACTGGCAAATGGTAACTTGGAATCATGGAAGGAAGGGGATTCTGGGAAATGTAGTTCCTCCTCTGTGATGCAGAGAACTTACAAAGAGTAATGATGATGCTGAATTAAGCATGGCTAATAGTTAGGCACTTCACCTCCTGCAAAATAAATACTTAGGAGGCATTAGAGTGGGAAGATGAGTGTGGTAGAAGAGGCACTGGAATAGGTCTTCGTAAAATATTGATTTTACTACTCACTACCTCAATAGCTTTGAACAACTGGCATTATCTTTTTAAGTTTCACTTTTCCCATTGGCTTCACTTTTATGAGGACTAAATGAGATAATGTGTGGAATCCAGCTTGATTTTGCTGTGCAAACACGGTCCGGTGCTTTTCCAGATAGTTGGCAGTATCACAGTACTTAAAATAGTATTTCCAAAGGTCATGCAAATACTGTATTAGTTTACAGTACTACTTGAATAAACACTTCAGAAAATATTTGGTTGCAAAGGTCACTACTACCATTACCTTAGTCATTTTTCTTTTGTTTATTCTTCCATTCACTCACGCCACAAGAATTTGCTGAATCTCTTTATGAGGCTTAAATCAAAGAGGATAAACTGTCATGTGACAAATAAAAGAGGGGCTGTTTCAGATAGACTTGCCACCTTTCTCTGGCCTCTGACTTCTGAAAAGGCAATATTTGAGCAGAGACTTGAATGAAAGTGAGAAACCAAAGCTAGAAGGAAATTTGTGGGGACACATTTCCAAACAAGGAGAAGAACAAGTGCAAAGTTCTTGAGTATGGAAGTTGAGTACTTGTGATATCACAGCCAGAAATAAGAAATATTTAGGAATTTTTACTGGAGATGTTTATATTCTCTTTGGATAATGCATAAGTATATATTCTTGTAATTTATTTCTTTTATTGGGGAGGGATTCATTTTACATGTTAGAGCTTAGTTTTACATTTTAAGAGTAGGTCCCATTTTAACTATCCATAACAAATTTACTGATGGATTTTTATCAACGTCTGCTTAACATTTTCTTTTTCACCCGGTAATCTTTCACTTTATTTTTCTTCTTTCTGAAATACATTCTTTATACTCTCTTAAGTTAGTTATGGTTGTTATTGTTATTACTATTACTGCTTTTATTTTTCTTAAGTGATAGGTTAGCTGGGTATAAAATTTTAGGTTACTAGTTATTTTCTCTCAGCTCTTAGAAGATAGTATTGAATGTTATTAGATTGTTTTCTAGCCTCAGCTATTGCTGTATGAAGATTTTCCCAACATAAGGATTATTCCCAGTAGATTCACAGTCTTTTCTTTTCGGTAGCCTAAGATTTTTTTCTTTTTTCCCCTAATGATCTACAATTTTGCAGTATATTTCTAGATGTGGAATGTATTGTTATGTATCTTTGGTATTCAGAATACATTTTTGGTCTGAAGATTTGTGGGTTTCTTCTTGAATGTCTCTGCTATTTATCTTCAGGTACTGTTCATTTGTAATTCTGTCCCTTGCTTTCATTTAGAAATCAATTTGAATTTCCATTAGAGCCTCTCAGATTAACCTCTGCCTCTTAACTGCTATTCATTTTATTTATCTCTCTGTGATGCACTTTAAGTGAACTCATCAGTTCTTAAAATTCTCTAGTTCTGGGACAGCTGGGTGGCTCAGTTGGTTAAGCATCCAGCTTCAGCTCTGGTCATGATTTCAGGGTCCTGGGATCGAGCCCTGTGTTGGGCTCTATGCTCAGCTAGAAGATTATTTCTCTCTCCCTTTGCCGTTAACCCCACCCCATGTGTGTGTCTCTCTCTCTCAAATAAATAAAATCTAAAAAAAAAGAAAAACTTTAGTTCTGGCTAAAGTTGAAGCAGAGGCTTTGTGAATATTTCAGCATTTATACAATTTATTGAGACTGTTATGATCATGTTTTTTTAATTCCTAAGGCTTCTAATAAGCTTTTTATGTAGCCACTTTTTTCATTCTTTATTTCTCCACATTTTATTTTGTAATTTCTTTTCCATCTTGAGAAAGATGAACTGAGCATCTCATAAAATCCTCGTTTTAAAGACTGCCAATTGAGCTCCCTCAAATTTTATTTTTATTCTTATTTTAAATTTATATTTATAATTTATATATAATTTACATAAATTATATATAATATATATTATATAAATATATAGTTTATATTTAATTTATAAAAATATTTATATTTTATTTGTAATAAATCAGTGTTTTAGTTATTGATTTTCTGGGTTGTCAACATTGATTTTCTTTGGCCTTTATTCATGTTGGGTTTAGAGAGAGTCCTTGCTTCAGTTTCTGGCTTTAGATACTAAGATTGGCTTCTACCTGCTGTCTCACATGTAGTATTTCTAGACCCTACTCACCTTGCCACAATTCTAGAGCCACAGTTCTGGCCAACCTGTCCCAGAACCTAGAAAACACTGAGTTTCAGCTCTACTATTCCTTTGCATTTCTGTACTTGTAGTACATGGATGTATTTCTATTGTTCTTTGAGTTGAGCTATTTCTAATTGATTTTATCTGCCATTGCCTTATTTTTGGAAAAGAGGTTGTGTTTAAGTGTGAATTTACAGAGCCATCTTATGAAACATCTTATTAAAACTTATTTAAATGTCTTATGTTTCCATAATTCATCTCTTTCTTCAGAGATTTTAATAATTCATGTTCTCAGGTTTCCTCTTGAATGTATAAACTGAGCTATGCATATTCCGGGACAAGCTTGATTTTAACTCCTTTATTTCAATAAAGAGTATACATGTAGTAATTAAGTTTATTTATTTTTATCATGCTTTGTCCCCCCCAAAGATTTTAAGTGTAATTTAAGTATGACTTATGTTGCATTTCTTTCTTAGAATTTTTAAAATAAATTCAGGGATCAACTAGCTGGCTCAGTCGATTAAGTGTCCAACTTTTGATTTTGGTTCAGGTCATGGTCTTAGGGTCTTGGGATCAAGCCCTGCATCAGAGTCCACGCTCAGCACAGAGTCTGCTTGTTCCACTGCTCTCTCTCTTTCTCTCTCAAATAAATAAATGAATTAAATGTTTCTTGAAAATAAATTCAGATATTAGCAATGCTTTTGGCAGAAAATGTAGGATAGTTGTTTTGGTTCTCTAAAAATAACTTAATTTAAAAATCCAAAGCCACACTACATAGCTCTCATGTCCCCAGACAATTATTTTCTCATTTGTCACTGAAGCTTTGGCCCTTTCCATGCCAAAAATAACCCGTTAAATTGGTCGTTGGAGTGTCTGTACTTGTAACTTGACTATACTGAAGTCTGCCAATCTTCTGTTTCACCAGAACTAAAGGATTCACCACCAAGAATGATGTAACCAGCCCAACATGGCTCATAATATCTGGGTTTAAAAATGTATTCAGAAAAAAAAAAAAAAAAAGATTTTCACTGCAACCCAGGAATTTTTCACGCAAAATTGGGGAGTATGTAGAGGTGCTATTTGGAACCTCTTGGCTATTTCCATTTCAGTGTCCTGAAAGATGCAGGTACATAGGAACACATTTAATTTGTGCTGATAAAGATGTCTACCTCATTTGGAACAAGTCCTCTGCTTCATCGTTTTCCCCCCCTAACCTAAATCATCTGGGCTGTTCACAGTTTTAAAAAGATAAATGGTGGTGTGCCTGGGTGGCTCAGTGGGTTAAGCCTCTGCCTTCGGCTCAGGTCATGGTCTCAGGGTCCTGGGATTGAGCCCTACATTGGGCTGCCTGCTCAGCGGGGAGCCTACTTCCTTCTCTCTCTCTCTGCCGGCCTCTCTGCCTACTTGTGATCCCTCTCTCTCTGTAAAATAAATAAATAAAATCTTAAAAAAAATAAAATTTAAAAAATAAGATAAATGGTTTTCAAGGCATGGGTATCATTTGGAGATTAAAAAAATGGCTACATCAACAGTTGATTGTGTAGATGACTTTGACAGGCAACTGCATTGATCTAAAGGGAGGGATGAGTTCTTCCTTTTTTTTTTTTTTTTTAATACTTGAAGTTAATGTGTCATCTTAAAAATTTGTTTTTTGAATACCCTCCATGTTTGGTGAGAATAGGATCTGCAGCAGGACAGAGCTTCTAGGACTCTGGTAGTGAGCGTCCATAGACCTTTTCCGACAGTCCATCACTTACAGGACAGGATCCTCATCACTCAACTCAGCAGGCCATAGGAAACTGCCTGGCTGATAGTATTTCTGTTATCTCTTTTAATAAAAACTTAATTTCCTTTCTTCCTTCTTAGACTGTCAGATATCAGCCCGTTATTTGTTTTCCTGACAGCTACCGGTCAGCATGTGAGCACCCAAGACTGGCTGTTCTGATTCCCACCATTTCTTCCCTCCACCTCCCCATCCTCCTGTTCTGGCCAAGCCATGGGAGAATGTGAGTCTGGGGCTGTTCCCTGGCAGGGCCAGCAGAGTTTCCATAAACACAGCACCGCTTGGCACCAAGAAGATGCTGAAGGAGCAGCTACAGCATGTACAGCCAAAAGCACTTGTGGAAATCCTAGGAATGTTAACCAAAAGAATTGCCCCGAGTCCCCAAACGCTTTTCCCCCAGAACACTTAGCACACTGTGCGGCTGGACAAACAGCTCTTTCAACGGCCTGGGGCTTTCAGCCTGTGGTTTGAAGACTGACAGGATGTGGCAGGCCTGACTCTGGGTAATGTAGGACGATGCAACAAAATGCATCAAATTAGAAAATGGAAACTTTTCTTTCCCTGAACTGTAATTTAGCTGTCACTTGGCTTTAAAGCAGCTGAAAACAATTTTTTGAAAGTGAATGTTTATTTCCTGAAGTTTTGTGAATAATTATAGGCCTATTCTCTACATGTTCGACATTCCACCCGCCTTTCCCATAACTCTGTCTGCAGTGGCGGTTCCTAGCGGTGCGTATGGCAGGCCTTGGTGTCGAGAGGCTGCCATTGAACACATGGCACCTTTGATCTGAGGCGTGTGACGTGTCTTACCTACAACTCCCTCCCCATACCCGACACACTGTCAGTGTGTGTGTGTTTGTGTGTGTGTGTGTGTGTGTGTTTCCAAGTTCATTTTCTCATTGCTCTGAGAAGAATCTACTGGGAAAACTCCTGATTTTACATCTGTCTTACCACAGGAAGAGAAGGGCAGTATAATGAATTTTTTATGAGCCGTGTTGCCAAGTGTTCACTGAGAAACCTTTGCCTTCTAGGGGAAGCTTTTGACCCCACGTGGTGAGGGAGTTTGTAACCTGATGCTATTGTTAGAATAATTATAGTCTAAGATTTTCCTGTCAGCACCCAAGTTAGCTCAGTAAGTGTATATATTTTGAAATTCTTATACCTCGTCCTCTTAAGATCCATGCTCTGGAAAATGAGGTGCTTGAAGGCCAATGAGTTGGTCATAAAACAACTTTTATGTTGCGGAAAGGAAAGACTTAGAGGTGTATGTGCATATCAAGTTTGGCAGAGACGAGTGTTATATACGTTTAAGAGATTTATTGATGGGACATTTATCAGGATTTCTTGATACAGGAATTCATTTGAATATTATTTCTGTTCAATGTGAAACTGATATTGGGAAATGAGATTATTATAATTAATAAAAGTACTCTTTTCTTGGCCTTGCATGGCATTTTAGGGAAGTATATTTTATCAATGTCTTTCATATGATTTCTCTCTTCACTCCCACTTTTCAGGGAAAATGCTGTTATTATTTTTATTTTCCAGAGGGGGAAATTGAAATTCAAAGAAATTTCATGGGTGTTAGGCTGAACCTGCATATGAGAAGATTTGGGGGGCACTCCTCTTAAAATGCAAGGTTGGTTTCATAGGAATCAACTTTTGCCTATCACCAAATGTTGCATATGACTCCTAGTGTTGGTTTTCTGAACCTGCTTTGGTACTTTCCTATTTTTTATTCTGCCATCCCAGGACAGTAAAGATTGGTTGCTCTATTGTGTGTTGTTTAGGAACATTTTCTGTAGCTCGTCATTATTTCAAGATAAATTTGGCTCCAAGCTTCCTGTGCTGCAGAGATAGAATGAGAACTGTTGACAATGTGAACGTGTTGTTTTGGATAACACTGTGAGACTCCTGGTACTTAAAATTAGCACAGATTTGCGCTGGCTTAAATTTAGCAGTACCCGAGTTTGAGCTGGCAAAGTGAGCATGGACATTTTAGAAAATCAGTCTTGGAAAAAAATGCATCCCTAACTTTTATTCCCTGTAACTGTGAGTGAGAGTCGATACTTTGTATCGGTCATTTTACTTTTAAATCAGTGAAACTGATAACGGTGGTAATAAATCAGCATATGAGTTATTGTCTCCAAAACATACATTTGTTACCTATGTTTAATAACACACATAAACACACACACATACATATGTATATATATGTGCTTACAGGAAAATCCAGGAGCGATGGATAGCTGTTTTTCATCTTAATTCATCTCCGGGGACCTACCACTTAACTTTTCAGAGAAGTACCTTTCCATGATGCTTCATTTTATAGTACTCATTGCTTTGGAGAAAAAACAGAAATTGGGAGTAGGGGTCAGTGTAAGAAGGAGCTTTTCTATTTAACAGATATTCAGAACACATGTAGAAGGTGGTGAAAGCAGGTCTATGAGCTGTCTCCCCTTATTATGGGCACCTGGATGATTTCACGCAAATTAGTGCGGACACCCAAGCTGTCATAGACTATCTACCTACTTGGCAGTCACAGAGTCGATTGCTGTTGGCCACTTTGGTTTAAAGACGTAACTATGCTCTGGCTCACATCTCACATCCAGACTTCAGACTTGCATATCTCATTGCTTACTCGATGTCTGCTTAGATAACTAATAGAAATTTTTAATTGATATGCCCCCAATGGAATGCCTAACCTTTCCTCCGCTCTTGGTTGTACCTGCAGTGTTTTCCGTCTTAATGAAATGGCCCCTGCCACCTTCCACCTGCTCAAGCCAAAACCCTTGAAGTTGTCCTTATCTCCTTCCTTTTCTCCAACCCCAGCTCTCATCTATCAGAACATTTTCTTGATTCTACTTCCCAGTGTAGCTAGAATCTAAATTATAAACTCACAATCTCAGTACCATCTCTGGGCTTCAAGCCACCCCCAAATCTCACCTTTGTTTTTACCATAGCGTGTTCATTGGTCTCCCTGCTTTGATTTTTGTCTCACATAAAGCTGAATGAATCTTTTATTTACTTATTTTAAAGATGTATTTATTTGTTTGAGAGGGGGTGGGGGAAGAGAGGCAGAATGCAAGCAGGGAAAGGCAGAGAGAGAGAGAGAATCCCAAGCAGACTCCAGGTTGAGTGCAGAACCCATAGCGGGTCTTGATCTCACCACCCTCAGATCATGACTTAAGCTGAAACCAAGAGTTGGATGCTTAACCCACAGAGCACCCAGGTGCCCTGGCAGAGGGAATCTTTTAAAATGAAAGTCGCATTATGTCATTCTTGTGGTCAGAACCTTGCATTAGCATTGGCTTTCCATTTCACATGACTAAAACTTCATTTCTTCCCATAAAATTTCATTTCTTTAATTACCTAGAAAACCCACGTGGTAATATTCCACCCGCCTGTGTTCCTGTGTGTGTGTGTGTGTGTGCGCGCGTGCATGCGCGCACACACACACATATCCACACCCCACCCCACCCCTTATCAATTCTCTGGTCTCTTCCTCTACTACTCTCCCCTTTGCTCACTCTGCTCTAGCCACCCTGGCCTTGACCTTGACATGTCAGGCATGAGTACACTCCAGGGCCTTTGCACAGGTTGCCCTCTCTGCCTAGAATACCCTCATGCCAGCAAGGCTCACTCTCATCTATTTCAGGTCTTTATCAAACTTACCTTCACAACGAGGCCGCCCCGACCTAAAATCTCCTGCCACCAACTCTCCAGCACCCCTGATCTGTTCTTTTGTCTTTTCTCCTCCATAATCTTCTATTGTATTTTCTCATGATTTATTCTGTCATGTAATGTCTTTCTCACTTTACTTCAATATAAGCTCCCCAGGAAGAGGAAGGACTCTGGCTGCATTTCGTGCACTGATACATTCTAAGCACCTGGGGTCGGTCACGTCTGCATGTGGTAGGTGCTGAACAAATATTAGTTGAATGAAAGAAGGAATCAGAACAAGTTTGGGCTGGACCCGTGTTACTACAATTTGGAAATTCCTGACTTAGACGTTCTGTCCTGACTGACATGAGTCATTAGGAGATAGGTGAATACCAGTGCTAACTCATGACTCTATGTTTACAATGTGCAATATGGTGGAGATTGAAATTAAAAGATAGGGACCCCAACCAGAAAGAGGGACAAGTGGTTCACTACACCAAACAAAGCAATGGCATGGGCACTATACTTTTTAGGGCAAAATGTTAATTTCTGTAAGGGTTCCAAGGCAGAAGACAACAGTAATGGTGGGAATCATGATACAGGGTTCCCTAGAACGGAAAACGATTTTAAAATTGAATGACATAGTACATTTTATCATTGTTTTTATAAGGCTCTGTCATGTATTACATTTATTCACTTGGTTGTTTTAGGGAATTCTGGTTTTTCATCAAAGGAATCTGTGACGTTAGCTTCCAAACTGGCTGATGGAGGCCTCTAACCAGAAAGGAGGGCTTGTTCACAGATTTCATGTTCTGCTAATCTACATACATCAAGAATATGCTGGTGGGGAGAAGAAGGGTGTATATGATTTTCATTCTGTATTAAATCAACCACGTCGAGACTCCGGGATATCATATGGCAACGGATGTAGGAACTTCAGGCTTGTCAGGTTTTCCTGGGAGGGCAGCAGCTTAGTCAGGCAAGCACAAAAGCCACATAATCACCATATTCATGACTTGGAGTTCATCTCCACTGGTATCCATTGGCAAGCACTTTCAGAGAGAAAGTAGTGAGTGTCGCTCCCAGAGAAAAGCTTCAATATATTAGTGAGTTAATTGAAAGGCTTCAGCACACGCCAGGTTTCAGGGGACCCAAGGACAAACCTGGCTGAAATTTATCAAAGGTGGAAAGAGAAGAGAGTCAAGATCATCTGCCATTGCTTGTTTTATGACTTTTACCTTGTGTTCCGCCCTATTTTTTAGCAACTCTTGTGTGTATGCTTGCAACATTTGTGGTAGTTTACTGTGCTTTAATGATAGAATGAAAATGGGTTGGGAGAGTAGTTGTCATGATTTGCTAAGTGTGAAAAATGGAAAATTTCGCATCCATTGGGATGCGAAAAATAGGAAACACTTAAAAGTAAGGATGAGGAATTCAACATTCTGTGTCTTCATGCCGGGAATGTTAATGCTCTGAACGGAGAGGTATCCTAAAAGAGCAGTGAAGAGCCTAAAGAGGAAGGAGGGAGTTTGGATTTGGGGCAGAAAATGAAAAAGCCAGGCTGGGGGTGTAAAGGAGAGGAAAGCAGAGCAATGATAGGAGACAGTTATGAAACATAAGCAGGCCATAGTAAAGATTGCATGAGAACAACGGGGAATTCTTCTCTGCAGAGTGGTAAGAACAGAAGTCCGGTTCCAGCATATGTCAAGGGAAAATGGAGGCAGTAGTCTGCTTATCTGAGAAGTTCAGCAGCAAAAGGGAAAAAAAAAATTACAGCAGTAGCTGGAAAGGGCACCTGGGTCAAGAGAACATTTTGTAGGAGAGGAGAGAACGGTACTTGTTTGATGGCGTAGGGAGACAGCTGTGGGGAGGATTTGAAGGTGCCTGAGAGGGTGGGCGGGCAGAAGTTGAGAATTAGGGTCTTGCCGGGACTGGGAAGAGAGGAGCAGCATGGCACCAAAAGGGGCTCTGAGCTTTAAGGACAGGACTTGTTTCTTGAGAAAGAGACAAGGATAAGAAGGGAGAAAGTCATGTCCCCGAGTCAACATAACTAAATGCGCCTGCAGATGGTGACTTGATCTTGGCAATGATATAAATGCTAATGGCAGTATCTGAGGGGGTTAGGAACTCCCTTCTCTTTTATTATCACTGTATCATGATGACAAAAGTGTATTCTTAGGCCCATCCATAATTAAAGTATATTTCTTCTTCCCTGGTTTAATTTCCAGTGATTTTTTTAAAGAGTATGTTTATTTCTTAGAGAGAGTGGGCAGAGGAAAAGGCAGAGGGAGATGCAGACTCTTCACTGAGCAGGGAGCCTAATGTGGGACTGGATCCTAGGACCCTGAGATCATGACCTGAGCAAGACCCTTAACCAACTAAGCCACTCAGCTGCCCCAGAATCTCTAACTCTCATTTTTACCAAAATTGCTTCTCATCAGCTGTCTTATTCTTCCTTTTCATTTTTATATGCTTGTCCAGTGGGTCACATCAGTGTCCCACATACCCCCCTTCCCCCCACCCTACCCACCTCCCTGGAGTGGCCTCTCCCTCTCCTATATTACTCTGGTTCTTCTCTTCAGGGAAAGGAATCATCCTGTCTCTTTGGATAAGTATCACCAGAAATGAATGGCGTTTGATTCTTACCTGTGTTGTCATCCTTTCTTGATTTTCAGTTTGATTTTTCCTTAGAGCATGATGTATTTGAGGATTGATAATAGCACTTTTCCTTCCTTTCATCATGTTCTGTTTTTTCCATTTTCAAATGTGAGTCACTGAAACCAATGGGTTCCAGAGCGGAGGCACAGGGTCCCGTGGATGAGCAAGACGGAATACAGAAAGGAAGTATTAAAGTTTCCCTCTTTTCTATCTGAAAATATGAAGTCAATGAACTTTTCATAATACTTAGCCTTTGGAATGACCCAGACCTTCTTACTGAGTTCATAGGTCATATTATCCTATATCACACAGGCTCCACAAAAGTTCAGTGTCACGGGGTAGATTGCAGTTCATTGTGTGCCAGGGTTAGGAGGTCTGTGCTTTTTGCCACCCATTTTAATGGAAGACCATTCTTCATTTAAAAGTGCAAGTGACTTTAAAAGGTTATGGCAGAAAAACCATGGAGCAAAGGTTACACTCATAATGCAAGCATGGGCAAACAACTAGACATTGGCAGAGTTGTCACTATTACTTTTCAAGTGAGCTCAACATCAGCCAATATTCATTTAAGAAAAAAACAAACAAACAGGCTGTAAAAAGATCTGACAAGTTACTTAGCCAACAAAATTGAAATGCTAAGAAGCCTGTTGGAACTATCGTTTTATGCATAGCAGTATTAGAAATGGTTCTAATCTCAAGTGTATATGCCCTTAGATACCAGTTAATAATGATACTACATGCATATAACTTATAAATAAATAAATATGCATGTATTGGGGGATTTTTGTTCAACATCATTTTATAAATAAGAGTATACCATAACAGTTTGGAGACCTCTGATCTAGTGCATTTTTTATTGGAGAATAGGAATAGTTTGGGGTTTTTTCATGAAATGACAAAACACTAAGGTCCCTCTAACATTCAAATGTAGCTTTGAGAATAGAAGATTTTGGGGGATTTTAAAAATATACTTATTCCTCCTTAAACCACTACATAGCAAAATTCAGAAGTTTCCTTACAAATGCCCCCAAGGATATAGACAGATGCTCTGGCGAACTGCCATGTAGCACAGGCACCGATTTGTAGGTTGGGTTCCTGTTTGCTCAGCATATCATAGTATGTCCAGATATCTACTGCAGAATATGGGCCCTATTGCAGAATATGGGCCTTGGAATTTAATTTCACTTCTGCCACGTTTTAAATGTCCTAATTCTCAAGTAGCATTTTTAGCTGCTTCAATAATCGATATGGCCATTTGGAACCTCAGTTTTCTCCTTGGAACGCTATCAAAAGGTGTCTTCTCAGTGGTCCTGCTGTGCAGGGTGACAAAAACTTTAATAATTTTGTCCTCCAAGGTAACAGAGCCCTGACCAAGACCTTCAGGCACACTTTGTTTGCCAGGATGACATGACAGGTTGCTATTTTCCAGTGAGTTATCATGGGAGCATAATCACAAAGGGAATTCCATGGACCACCAGTGATTCATGTGGACTCTTTTTTTTTTCTTTTTTTAGATTTTATCTATTTGACAGATGGAGATCACAAGTAGGCAATGAGGCAGGCAGAGAAAGGGGGAAGCAGGCTCCCTGTTGATCAGAGAGCCCGATGTGGGGCTCCATCCCAGGACCCTGAGATCATGTCCCGAGCCGAAGGCAGAGGCTTAACCCACTGAGCCACCCAGGCACCCCTTACGTGGGCTCTTATATCTAGCCAAAATTCTGTAAACGCTCTTTCTTTCCAAGATTTTAAAAGCTCTGTGAGAGTTCCCATGTATAGATACCATTATAGTTTAAAATGAAAGTGAACCAGTTTTGTATTTTGTTAGTATTTTGTTTAGAAAGTTAAAAGCTAGACCCATGAATCATTAGCATGTTCTCATCTGCTTGGTGATGAAGGCTATTCCATTGAAAAGACTATTACGATTTGTTTAATTATAAAAGTAATGTTTAAAATAGAAGGTATCTCCAGCAATGATGGCTTTGATTTACATAGTTCCTGTTTAAAAGTTTTCAAGGTACTTTAGAGACTTATTAATTCTCACATTTGTCCCTGGAGTGGATAATGAACAGACTGAGAAAATTGAAGCAATGAAGTCACACAGTGCTCCTAAGCTTCATTAGTAAGCAATGAAGAACCAAAGAATATAATCAAGAATCACCTTGTGACAGAGTTCCACTAGACCCAAAAGCTTTCTAAGCAGTATAGTTAGAGGGTTTTAAATAATGATGTTTTAATACATTCTCTACCTAATAGAACTATTAGGTAGACACAACTAGCCTGTGTCCTCTGAAACCATCTTTGTGTGGACAGCATGATTTTTAAAAACACATGTCTTCTGAAATAGTAATGTGATATTACCTCTAAATGACTCTGAGACGCATCCTCTTAGGATAAATATTTACTTAAACAGCTAAGATAAACCTCTTGGGGGCAATCTAGACTTTAACATTAGGAAGGTAGTGGGGCTTGCAGGAGAGCTCAGAGAACACTCACTCTGCCCAGGAGCTCCAGGCCTTAATTATCAAAAATTGACAGTGGGCTGAAGAGCCAAGAGAACTGCCCTAAGGCACTGAGGCCCTTCTTAAGTTTAAGTCTGTCTGCTTTCTAAAGAATAGAAAATGTGGAGGAAAGATGGCAAAATGTCTCCTGAGGTGCACAAAGCAGTTGTTGGTAAGACTAGAAAGGAAAGAGACTACAGAGTAATCCCCCAAATCTTGTAATGGGCAGTACAATATGGTGACACACGTCACAGTTCTGAAAGCTGGTGGCTTGGATGTGAAGCATGGACATATTTCTGGAATATTGTCAGTGCTCAGATTTCAGTTCCTGCTGATAAGAAAGCTGTAATCCCATCCTCAAAATAGTTCAAGCCAGTGGTGAACTGAGTCGAGCTAAAACAGTAGCCAAGTCCAGATCCAATAAACACACTCAGCCCACCTCCAGTAGCTTGACAGGAAAGGAGCCTGCACCTTCTAAAAGTAAATACAATTTTAGATTCTTCTTTTCTTTTCTATAAAATGTGTGGCATAGGGGTGCCTGGGTGGCTCAGTGGGTTGAGCCTCTGCCTTTGGCTCAGTCATGATCTCAGGTTCCTGGGATGGAGCCCTGCATCAGGCTGTCTGCTCAGTGGGGAGCGTGCTTCCCCCCTCTCTCTCTGCCTGCCTCTCTGCCTACTTGTGATTTCTCTCTGTGTTAAATAAATAAATAAAATATTTTTTAAAAAATGTCTGGCATAGGGGCACCTGGGTGGCTCAGTGGGTTAAGCCGCTGCCTTCGGCTCAGGTCATGATCTCAGGGTCCTGGGATCAAGTCCCGCATCGGGCTCTCTGCTCAGCAGGGAGCCTGCTTCCCTCTCTCCCTCTCTCTCTGCCTGCCTCTCTGTCTACTGTGATCTCTCTCTGTCAAATAAATAAAATCTTTAAAAAAAAAAAAAGAAATGTTTAAAAAAAAATGTCTGGCATATACTTCAAGATCACAAGACACACAACAAAGCAAGAAAATGGCATCCATGGTCAAGAGAGGAAGTAGGCAATAGAAATGGGTCCAGAGACGGGCCAAATGTTGGAATCATCAGAGAGCGGCTTTAAAATATATATGCTGGAGAAGATGAAAGATATAGTAGAAATGGTGCACAATATTCATGGAGAAATGAGAAATGTTGGCAGAAGCACAAAAACCATTTTTAAAATCAAACTAAATAGGATACTAGAAATGAAAAATGTAACATCAGGAAGAATTCATTAAATAAACTTGAGAGAAGATTGCACACAGTAGAGGAAGATTTCAATAAATTTGGAATAGCCAATAGAAAATACCTAACTGGAAAAAAAAAGAGTAAAAAGAAAAGCAAAGACCGTCTGAGATCTGTGGGAAAATAGCAAGTAATGCAAGAAGGAGAGAAGAAGGACAATGGGGCAGAAGTAATATTTGATAAAATAATAGTTAAGAACTTTGTAGAATTGAGGAAAGATCCAAACACTTAGCAAATCTAAGGAGGATAAATACAGAGAAAACCACATTGCAGTCAGTTACTAAAAACCAAAAATAAAAGGCAATGCTTAAAAGTAGCTGGAGAAAAAAGACACGTGTCTAAAATGAACAGTAGGAGAGAAGATAGTTACATTTTCACTTAGAAAAACAGAGGGCAGTAGACAAAGGAAAGACATCTTGAAAATGCTGAAAGAACAAAATATCTGTCAACCCAGCATTTTATATCTAGCAAAAATATCCTTTAAAAAAGGAAAACAACATTATTATATTTTCAAATGGAAGAAAGTTGAAATGCTTTATTTCCAGGGGACATTCACCATGAAAATGGAGAAGAAATTCTTCAGGCTGAAGCAGATAATACCAAATGGAACTCAAGAACTAGCTTTTTTTTTTTTTTTTAATCTTTTTATGTTATGGTTATATGTGTTTGTTTCTTTAAGAGACCAAGTGTTTAATGCAAAAATAGTAGTGATGTATTGTAAGGTTCTTAACATATATTAAAGTAAAGTAGAAGATACATACAGAAGAAGTAAAAAAGAAAAAGTGATGGTGGGGAGGGGTACATGGAATACTACTATACAATTTTTACTACTTATAAACTAGTATACTACTATTTGAAAGAAATAGAGATGCACAATATATATTCAGGTACACTATGAAAATTTTACATAAAATGTGTAGCTTAACAATTAGTACACAAAACAAAATAGAATTCTCAATAAATCTACTTCTTCCCCAAAATGACAGGAAAAGAGTTGCAGAGATGCAAAGTACAAATGGAGTAAATAGAAACTGAGTATCAGGAGTGCCTGGGTGCCTTGGTAGATTGAGCTTCTGCCTTTGGCTCAAGTCATGATCCCAGGGTTCTGGGATGGAGCCCCACCTTGGATTCCCTGTTCCGTGGAGAGACGGCTTCTCCCTCTGCCCCTCCCCCTGCTTGTGCTCAGTTGTTCTCTCTCTCTCTCTCACAAATAAATAAAATCTTTAAAAAATAAGAAGGAAAAAAGTGAACACTAAATGGGGAAATTAAGGGACAACATAAATAATAATATTAAATATAAATTGACCAAAAGCTTCACTTAAAAAGCAAAGATTTATAGACTAGGTTAAAAAGCAAGACCTGGCTATAAACTGTCTACAGAAAATGTAGGTTAAAATTAAAAGGGAATGAATATATATAAACTATGTAACTATTAAATATAAAAATATAATAGCTATATTAATATCAAGACAAAATTACTAAAGACCTTCTGTATTGGCAGAAAGATTAATTTGTCAAGAAGATGTAACTTTTCAGGATAAAAATTTATTTCTATATTTTAGGATAAAAATATATTTCTATATAATTGGTATAAATTGATATATATTGATTCTATAAAATTGGTAATGAGATGGAAGTAACAATTGCGTTTATAGTAACATCAAAAAACATCAAATATGTAGAAATCTACAAAATATGGAAAAGGCCTTTTCACTGAAATTAAAGACATGGCTGAATAAAACTAAAGAAGACTTACGTAAATGGAAAGATGCAAAATGTTTTTGGATGGGTGGAAACAACATTGTTCATTTTCCATAAGTTGATATATAGATTGAAATTGAAAACAGTGTCAGAATTCCAGCAGACCAATTTTTTTTTGGAAGAAATTAATGAACTGATTCTAAAATTCATGTGGGATGCAGAGGACCTAAGATAAGCAAAACAACACTGAAAAGAAAATTCCAGATACTTACCCTACCTGATTATATGATCTCATAAGCTATGACAATCAAGACTGTGTACTTTGACACAATGTTAGAAAATGTTTAATGGAGAAGACCTGGAATTCCAGAAACAGACAAACACACACACAGTAAATTGAGTTTTGATCAAGGTATCAAGTCAATCCTAAACAATGGCCAAGATATTTTGAAGAGATGTTGCTTGGACAGTTGGAAATGAACTGTAATCCAATTCTCATTCCATTTATGAGCATTAATTGGATATGGTCATAGGTGCAGATATGAAACTCCAAATCATAAAATCCCTTGAAGAAGACAGTAGGAGAATATCTTCATTGCCTTGAGATAAAGTACTAAGCATGAATACAAAAATTAATAGATTGGGCCTCCTCAAAATTAAGAATATTTGCTCACCAAAAGACACCATTAAAAATGCATAGGCAGGGGCGCCTGGGTGGCTCAGTGGGTTAAAGCCTCTGCCTTCAGCTCAGGTCATGATCTCAGGGTCCTGGGATCGAGCCCCGCATCGAGCCCGGCATCGGGCTCTCTGCTCAGCAGGGAGCCTGCTTCCTCCTCTCTCTCTCTCTGCCTGCCTCCCTGCCTACTTGTGATCTCCTTCTGTCAAATAAATAAATAAAATCTTTAAAAAAAAAATGCATAGGCAAGCCACAAACTAGGAAAAAAATTATTGCAGCAAAATTATCTGAATTTAAAATGATACCCAGAGTACCTGACAAGCTCCTGCAGATCAATAATAGAAAGACAAATACCCACCTCCCAAAAAAGTGAGAGAAAAGCTGAAGGACTTGACAGAAGAATATGTGAATTGTCACAAAGCTCATGAACAAGTCACTCACCGTCATCAGTCATCAGGGCTATGCCATTAAAACCACAATGAGATACCACACAAAGGAGCAACAAAGGCTTCTAGAACTGTAGAGCAGTAAGTGAGAGTGGCTCTGATACCTAAAATTTTGATCACGTCTCTCAGTTACCCTGAGAGTCTGATCCAAAGGGGTCAGTTGTTAAAAAGCAACCACAGGCCACTTAGGTTAAGGTACCAAGTCAGTAAAGTGGGTTTTAATACCTCACCTGGTTGTCCTTTTAAAATTCCCTAGAATTTGAGTCTTAATGGTCAGTCAGGAATTTTATGGTGGGTGCCAATGAGTCTGCAACTTGGACTCTCTTCTACTCCCAGAGGAAGATGAGGTAATCTGCGTTCTAAGACCCTCTCCCCGAGTATCCCACCCCCAGGGAAATTGACCTGGCCTGAAACAATCCTTTTCTTCTGCTAACAACTTTTTTGTTCCACTGTCCTTGTAAAAACCTTTCATCCTTCCATTTTGTGTAATACTTTGGAGTTCTCTTTTTGGTAGATGGAATGCTGTCCAACTCATAAATCATTTAATAAAGCCAATTAGATCTTCAAAACATACACACACACAATGTGATACCATTCATGTCATAAGAATGACCGAAATGAAAAGAGAGATTGACATCTCTAAATGTTGGTCATTAAAATGAAATTAAATCTTTTTGTTTTTATCTTTAGGTTCATTAAAAAATAAATTGCTCATCTCTGCACTCAGGCAGATTTTTTAGAATTCTCCCTTCATCAACCTCAGGGTTTCTTATCACTGATAAACAGACCCAGTTGAAAATTCCTAGAAGGTATTTTGTCATGAGTTTTAACTGTTGAGATCATGCACACACACAAAAGGAAACCATCTCAACAACAACAAAATGCTCTCATTTTATCTGGAGATTCAAATACATATACTTTGTCAAATATGAAAGCTGAGTTTTAAAAATCACAGAATAACAATGTCACTAGAAGTCATTTAGAATTATTCTGTCCATATGATCTATTTGTGAAAAAAAAATCCATGAACTTTAACTGATAATCAGCCCACAACATATGAAGAAGAGGAGTGGCTAAATAAAATGGGGAAGAGGGGGAAAATCACATTAATTCTGCTATAGCTTCAAAGAAGAAAATCAGAAAAAATTCAAAATCCTTAAGAATATAGTGTTTTCATAGTGAAGATAAAGATGAAATGAAAAAAGATAAGAAACAAATGGAAGACTTTGATTTTCATTTATTCAGAATAATTCTGTTCCTCCTAATGAGTTCCATTCTCATCATTTAAGGGCAGGACCTCTTGGTCTTTATCCCTAAATTCAACTATACAGTGATGTGAATCAGGGAATGGGAAGTTCCTCTCATCTTGCTACTTAGAAATAATCTACTACTTGACAAATAATCTGTGATGAGAAATATGAAGTATTTATTAACACAGAGCCATTCAGAGTTATTGATGAAAAGGAAAGATCCATCATATAATTCCCAGGGCACTGAAGGAGATTCTACTTTATTGATTCTGTAGTTAATAGAATCAGTCATTTATATGACCTGTTAAAAATGATTTATATTTGAATGATGAATTTTATTTGGCCACTTTGAATTTTTTTGATGTCGGGAAGGAAAACATTTTGCTAAAATGAATAATTTGTTCTTTTTTTTTTTTTTTTTTTTTAAACCTGGAGTGTAATTCACGTGACAAGAATGAGTGGAGAAGTAGTTAAAACACAGTCATGGAAAAGAAACAAGTGAGTCTTTAGCAAACAACCTGCTTGGCTTGAAATAAAGCTGGGTAACCAACTGTTGTATTCTGCTTTGATCATAATATTCCCTCTTCTTCCCATGCTTTCTTGCTTCTCATTGAAATAAGCAAATACAAAAACTGAAAAGGGTCCCAAGTCCACAAATACAGTATCACAGTGTTCCCTCACTTAAGTAGTTTTATCTGTTTGGTGTCTTGTATTTGAAAAAACAAGGTGATTTTTGGTAGATCTCTCTTATTTGTCTTAAAAATAAGCAGCTAAAAAAAAAATAATAAGCAGCTAAAGTTGGGTTCTCAGAACCTCCAGAATATGATATGTGCTCAAGTGTTCTAAAACCAAAGTTAAGATTGAGCATGCACTTTGTGGCTAAGCAGACCTACGCCTGCCTTTGACAGCTACGTGATCTTGGGCAAATCATTTAACTTCCTGGCTCTTTGTTACCCTCGTGTATAAAATGCAGGTGGTTGACCCCCCAACATCATTCCACTTTTGATGATTCATCTAAGATACTTGTTGCCATGTGGGCTCCTTGCCAATAATTGTTTCATGGATGGACAAGCCTATGTTGCTTGGGGTCAACAAGATACAGCAGAGTGGCTGGTTCTGTTGGATGTGGACCAAGAATTATGCTCCATCGCTGGTGGCCAATACCTCATGACCATGATGGTGATGAGCTTTAGGATGAAGCCAACATGTCCAGGGAGGTTGGAGACAAACTGATAGCTCTTTGATGATGCTCTTGAGGAGCTGATCAACCAGAAACCTTTCCTCTCTATTGACTTCTGCTCAGTACACAGTCAGTTTGACTTGCAGCAGAAAGCTCGGTAATTAGGGCAGAAACAATAGACCTACCTCATGGAGTTTTTTTTGTAGGGATTAAAGGAAATAATACATATAAAGCTCTTAGCTTTCTCTAGTGCCTAGGTGCACAGAAAATTCTCAGTTAAATGCACCTGTTGCTCTTGTTCTCCAGCAAAGAAACCTGGCAAATGTCAACTTCTCTTTGTTTGGAGGGAGGGATCTCAGAAGAGGAACAGGATTTAAGCTAACCTCTTAGTGACTCTTATCCCACTTGTAGTAGGAAAGTATGAGGAAAGTACTTAGGACTTTCTCATGTATGTGCCCTCTGACCTCACATTTTAATTCTTAATCTTTTCTCCTCTGTTTGGGTATCCACTGATTTCTACTAGGTTTTCTTCTTCTTCCTCGAGTTTTTACTCTGTTAAATGCCTTGATATGAAATGAAATAGAGTTAGTAGTGAAAGGATCAGTTAATGCCTTTTCTTTTTTGCTCCAAGTTTTTAAAGAATTACAAGATGATCTCATCCAGCAGGTGTAGACAGGGATGTGGCTCATAGGTTCTTTGCTTCCTTGTGTCAGGAAGGAATGACATCTTTTTGCTTCAAGGGTACAAAAATTTACATTACTAGATACTTAGGGAATACCTGAGGGCAAGTTTTGTTTCTGAAGGTGATGGGAAGACTGGGAGCATCAAGACGGCTTTCCTGAGGGTAAAATGGCCAGACCCTGGGAATCAGAGGAAAGGGGCATTATGACTCCAAAGGCAGAGTGAATTGCATTTCTGTGAGCCGAGTGGTCTGGACACACGACTGGTTCCAGGGGTGTGTAGATTTGCTGCTGTCTAAGGTGGTGGGGTGGGGATTCGTGACCTCATTCACATCTCTCTGACCAACATAAGTCATGGCCTCAGAAGCTGGGACCCAGTCCTTGTGGCTGAGCCTGCCATGACACCAGCAGTCACTTGCTCTTATGAGGATCACATAAGCATAAGCAATGAGGAACTCATTAGCAACCAACAAGAACTGCCATCAGAGGCCTCTCCACAAATTTCCTGAACCTCACAAGCCCTAGACATCCTGGTGTTCCACTAAGAAGGATATGGAAGCAAGAAAATATTAACTTTTGTGTGAACCTTGGCCATTGTAGCTTAGAGACAGATATGGTATATTTTTGAAATAGGAAGAGATGTTCCCTTTTTTTTTTTTTAAGATTTTATTTATTTAACAGAGATCACAAGTAGGCAGAGAGGCAGGCAGAGAGAGAGAGGAAGGGAAGGAGGCTCCTCGCCGAGCAGAGAGCCCGACGCGGGGCTCGATCCCAGGACCCTGAGACCATGACCTGAGCCGAAGGCAGAGGCTTTAGCCCACTGAGCCACCCAGGCACCCCAGAGATGTTCCATTTTATGTACCTAAGATGGCAGAGGAAAATTCCTACATGATTCAGACTCCTAAGTTTGCCTAGCCATCTAGTATTTGATGCTCTGGTATCTCCAGGCCAGGCCTTTCCATTTCTGGACAACTACACATACTATTAGTTTTTATGGTTATTATTATTAGCTCCCTTTGTTACAAGGAGCCCCTGACTATTAAAATAGTCAAAAAGAAAATACTGCTTTTTTTTTTTTTCTGTTCTTTTTTTCTGTTTTCATTTCTCTCTCAATTTATGAAGTAGAGTTTAGGGTCAGATATTAGAAAGGCAAACCAGTTTTCTGCACATTAAGTAGTAAAAACAGTTATTATGCCATTAGTCACAGATTCCGTCCAGAGCATCTCTCTTCCTGACAAAGTGTTTAAAGAGGAAACACTTAGTGAAAGCTTTAAGAACAAAACGCATCTCAGTGAAGCCACCGTGGTGTGCCATGCATCAGAATATGGAGATTAAAGCACTCATCAATTTTTCTCTATCACAAAACTGTCCTACTTGTCATTTTAAGAAACCAGCCTATCAAGCATATGCTTTGATCATTTATAATAGATTCTTTCTGACTGGTTGTCAACGTGGAAATTAAAATGCCTAGTTGAGAAAGCACAACAGGAACTTTGGTAGAAAAAGATTAAACATTTGTTCCAAATAATAAAGCTTTCTTTGCTAAGATAAATCAATTTAATATCATTAGGAACTTTGCTTTAGAAATCACATCCCACATCTCACGTTTAAATTAAGGTAAACTAACTGCGCTTAATACCTATGATGTGTTCTTCATCTTAGATTTGGTGGACATTGGCTACAATATATCAATGTACTCTATTTTGTCAGGATATTAAATGACTAGTAAAAGAACCATCCTGGAGGAGCTAAGTCCTTTACATACTTAATTTTTATTGTTAAAATGATTACATCTTTTATCTTCTAACACGTTAAAAATATGAAGGAAACAAGGTCAACAGACACAGCTGGGCATTTATGAAGTTTAGTCCTTCATTAAGAGTAAGCCTGAAGTAATTTCCAAGAAGCATTGACTTTCTCCAGTCTAGTTCATGGGTAGTTTTGTTTTTCTGAATTTCCACAAATTTTTATTCAAACAAAAATTTTTGCTAATTTGAATAAACATTTGTGCCACACATTAGGCCCTTGGGACAATAAAATAGGCAAAAATTCCAGCCCACATGAAGCTTGTTTATTCTGTCTGTGCCAGAAGGAATTTCTGTTTTTTAAATTCCAGTTTAGTTTACATGCAGTGTTCTGGGCTCCTGGGTGGCTCAGTGGGTTAAGCCTCTGCCTTTGGCTCAGGTCAGGATCCCAGGGTCCTAGGACTGAGTCCCACATCAGGCTCCCTGCTTAGTGGGAGCCTGCTTCTCCTTCTCCCTCTGCCCTTCCTTCCTGCTTGTGCTCTCTCTCTCTCTCTCAAATAAATAAATAAAATCTTGAAAAAATATGCAGTGTTCTATTAGCTTCAGGCATGCAATGTAGTGATTCAACACTTCTGTCCGTTATTCAGAGAATTTTGGATTTAAAGTAATGACCCTATAAAGGAAGTAAAAAATCATTAAACCTATTCCTAAAGGTGTATTTACAAGAATTAAAAAGTGAAACCCCTGTTAGCTAGTTAATAGAATCATGTACTCTATAAATCTGTTTGACACAATTGTCATGCATGTTACTTATCACCACTTTTTTCATTTCCTGATTGTAACCTAGCCCAAATGTTTCCCATCTCAGTCCTAACTTCCCATGCCTGATTCACCAATGATAAAGACAAATTGAAATGCCTGTTGGGAGTATGTGAGCCTAAAGCGTGGAAGTGGTCATTACAGAGAAATAAGATAGCTCTCTGTTTAAACAAGAACACAAAAAGACCAGATCAGTCACTGTGGACCATCCCCAGATCCATCATTTTCCTTGCCATGGGCTAGATAGCACATCTTCTCTTTTATGTCTTCACCCACATACTTTACTGTGTGCCTTCCTCACCAATAGATAATAGAATTTCTTTTAACTTATTTATATTGAGTATTAAACCAAATGCAACTAATGTAATAGCTGACGTAGTTTTTGCAGTCTGGAAAAGGTCAAAGAAGAACTTACCTTATTTATGATGGAGGGTCATGTTTTCCAAACCCTGCTCACCAAAGCACTAGTTCTCAAGCTAAGTGTTCTGTGTTAAGAAGGATGCTTTCCATGGTCAATGTTTGAGAGACCTTATGGGATGTATGTCCTCCTATGGAAATCATATTACAGTATCAAGACAGGTTCCCAACAGAGACATGAAACTTCTAGTAAATAAAATGACAAACTGATGGGATTAAATGTGTGTGTGTGTGTGTGTGTGTGTACATACACACCTGAGGGGGTGTCTTTTTGACACTGCCTTAAATCTGTTAGGAATGTTAACAAACTCTTAAAGCCACACACTTGATTTGATCCCTGCCCCAGGCACTGTTTCACTTGGAGAATCCTTTCAGATTAGAGGGAATGGAAATGAGAAATAGTTAGATTTTCCAACCCAGCATTTCCTCATCCCTCTATGGTCCCTTTAAATTCTCCTCGGATATCTAGTCTCTCTCACACCTTTTCAGCTAAAAGAAGCCACTGGGCTCTTCCCCTGTTCTCCCTGAAAATCCTCTTTCCATGGCCCCAAAGTAGATTCGGTTTACTTTGTTCCTTCTACCTTTTCACCAGAATCAGTTTTCCAGTTATTTCACTACTGAGTAATATGGGGCACCATTTTCCCAACTTTCAATAAACATTTTCTCCACATTTTTCCAGCCTCTGCTAGCAGTTTCCTTGCTGTTTTTATAACTGTCACTGACAATTTCATGACTGTTATTTCTGCCCCTGCTAACGTTTGCTCTTGGGCTCTAGGGAGTCACCTTCGAGTCTCTGGAGGGTGGTAGTATTCCCGTCAAACTTTCAGCTTTCCGTCTTGCCTGGCCATTTGCTGGCTGGTCTGGCTGCTTGTGTTTTCTTTCCTTGTCATGTATCCTTAGAATGAATCCCATCTTTTTTTTTTTTTTTTTTTTTTTGGTAAATGGACTACATAATTTATTGCCATAAGTCATTGATATATTTTAAAATGAAAGTAGACACTAATAATAATTATTCTCAGGTAACGGGCAAAAAGTGAGACCCTCTTGGGCAGAATAAGATGTGTGCTTACCACATTTTTAGGTAATCTGGGTTTTCTTCTCCTATGTGAACATTATAAACAGCTGCAAAGAACATTATGGACATACTAATACCTTCTTTTTTCACTTCAGTAAATAAAGCTTCCTGATACATGGACACAGTTTACAGCTAACTAAATTTTGAAAAACAATCCTAGCTCTGAATTTTGAATATCCGGTTGCAGATCTGATTAGGGTTTCCTATACACTTCAAGAAAATCTTGTATAATCTTGTGCCTCAATCAAAGCTTTGTTTGTAAGTAGTTAGGCAAATCAGGTTTTCACCTTTTTTACATATTGTATTTAATTGTGAGGAAATCCAGAGTTGATAAAAAAGTGAACAAATTGGGGCACCTGGGTGTTCAGTCAGTTGAGAATCTGCCTTTGGCTCAGGTCATGATCTCAGGGTCCTGGGATCGAGCCCCATGTCAGGCTCCCTGCTTAGCAGGGAGTCTGCTTGTCCCTCTCCCTCTGCCTCTCCCCCTGTGTCTCCTCTGGCTTCTGTTCACTCTCTCTCTAAAAAAAAAAAAAAAAAAAATATATATATATATATATATATATATATATAGAAGTGAACAAATTAAGCTCAGTGATGTTAATAAGATAAGAATGCATCATTTATTCTATTAATAAATATACCCAAGGGGCACCTGGGTGGCTCAGTCGCTTAAGCCTCCAACTTGACTCTTGATTTTGGCTCAGGTCATGATCCCAGGGTCCTGGGATAGAGCCCCGCATTGGGCTCCCTGCTCAGCAGGGAGTCTGCTTGTCTCGCTCTCCCTCTTCTCCTCCCCCTGCTCATACACTCTTTCTCTCTCTCAAATAAATTAAAAATTTTTTAAAAATAAAAAATACTAAAGAAAATTAATTTTACCTTTTGATTAACCTGACTTCCTCCCAAAAATCTGCAAATGCAAGAGTAGAAGATGGTACCATGCAGAAAGAAAGGCGTGATTCCATCCAAACGTCATTCTACCAGGATCCAGATGGCTCAGCAGAACATGAGAATTTCCTCTGTTTAGAGTCGAATCAGCCAGCAGAGTGTGGATTCTGTCTTCCCAGACCTCCCATGTGTGTACTGGGTGCTCAAAAGCCTATTCATTTTTTAGAAACTCTAGAAATCAAGACGTTCATTTATGGACCTTAACTTAACGGAGGGGTTCCTAAAATGGCTGAATGCATGATGTCCGTGGGATTCATTTGCATTTCCATATTTTATTCAATGCCATTTGGTTGGAGCAGCTTCCATATTTGTCCATGGCGCTAGGAAATCTGTTGTATGATTCACCTTGTCTCACTGTGTCCGGGGTTGGAGAAGTAAATGCACCAGTTGTTTGATGTGCTGTGGGAAGGGATTTCTGCTGACCAGGCAGACTCTCCTTTTGAGAGACTCATTTCTATCCCAGGAGGTGACTTGGACACTGGGAAAAAAATAAATACGGAAGACCCTAGATTTAGGTACAAGTTGCTTTGTGTGAAGTATAGAGCTCCTCCTATAGGGCGGTTCAGAATCTAGGACTTGAAAGTCAAGCAGAGTCTGGAAAAGCATAATTTCCATCTAGAACCCTTTGAATTTCATCCCTCAGTGTTTCTTTAAGGTTCTTAGCCACTCACAGTGTGTGGCCAATGTGCAGCCTCTTGGAAATGACATTAGACAGGATATTGAGATGAGGGCATCCATTACTTAACTACTTGGGGAACACTGACTACAGTGACCAAGTACTATGTAAAATATTACGTTGCACCTAAGTCAAGGGACATGGGGAACTTTAAGGAGGTGAAGTGCAGGGAAGTATTGTTAAAGTTGCGTGCTCTACAAATGATCGTTGGCGTTCAACTCAATGATCTCAACGTGTCAGCCATGTTTGAAGTTCTAAACTTTGAATGCATAGGGTAGCACGCTTTCCGAAAATAGAGAATTCAAGTCAAACCATTTCATACAGATTTTTATCTCTGTGAAATATAAATCGGTATTTTCTTTGTGTCCTCCCTAGAAGTGTACTCCACATGCAAACACGCTTCACTATTAAGAAATGTAATTATTTGCACTATTATCTTTTTTCCTCTAGAAACTCATTTTCTTTTTCCAGTTAACAGTGCAGAATTGCTATGGGAGAGGCTCTGCCTCTAGGGTAAATGTTTTGCAGACTTTGAATAAAATGGACCTTCTTGACAGCCCAGTGGATATGGGCTCATCTGACTTTCCTCCTGGGGGGTTCCTGGTGAGACCTTGCGAGTCCTTTCACTGGACACATTTCATTTCCCTGAGTTTATTCAGGAGTCATTCTTGGCATATACGGATTCCCTGCTAAGGTGGAGCTGTGTCCTTTGGGTTTACTCTGCACAAGTTACAGTATCTCAGGCTTTGCTTTTTGCTGTGAACAAGATTTCAGGGGCAGTCTCCAAGGACTCTGAGGTCCTGGAAGGATTTGATAGGGGTTTCGACTTAAACTTACATGTTAACATACAAACCAGAGGGCTTTCCGCCGCGTGATGAACATTAAGATGATTCTTTTCGGACAGATCATTGTCTGTCAACTGTGAAAATGACCATGGGTTGGGCAAGCCCAGAGTCAAAGGGAAATCAGAGCAGTCTCCATAATCATGACTAACATTCCCTCAATTGCAGTAACATATCTCACACACATACATGCACGCACACATGCGCTCGCGCTCACACACACTTTACATGCTGCCTTGTGCTTGACATAATCCGCAAAGCCAAGAGGGATTCGGAGAGCCAACCTGTCTAACATCACAGCACAGTGAGTTGTTGAGCTGGGATTCAGGTCCAGGTCTCGCTGATTGAAAAGTCCAGATTTTTCCATTACTCTGCGCTCTCTCTCCGGACATCATGAAAAGGGAATTGTGAAGTCATCTAAGAAATCGTTTACCCCAAATCCTCCGTTCACTTCGAAGTAATGGAAAATGGAAGCTCAGCCCAGGTGTCTCAGAGAGCAAAATCAAGACTCAGAAATGCTGAGCCGCTACATAGTATCCCTTTACTAAGTGGGGGGATGCAGGCAGAATTTCAGAATACATCGCATTTTTCTTGCCCAATAATTATTCTCAACGTTGCTGGATCCTCCACAGTTGCCTTCACACAGAGCAGTTCCGTTCCAAGATGAATGGGAAATGCAACCGAGGGCAATTAAAATTATCATCACTCTGTGTGTGTGCTGTTGGAAACCCACCCCCTGTTATGTGTGCACCATTGATGATTTTGCCCTCGGAATAATGGGGAGGACATTCAAATTGGAGACCCTAGAAAGGGTTTCAGGGTAGCCTCATGCAAAATCCTCCCAGTTTAGGTGAGGGAGAGAGGCCCAGAGGAGCTTACTGTGGGGCTCCCTTCATGTAAGTTGTCAGTGCTTTGGTTTGCCGTTCAATCTTCCGCATCTGTTTCATGCCCTTGTCACCACACCGCCTTTCTTACCTTTAACTAAATTTACTTATTTTTATCTCTGCACAGGCACATCTAAACAAAGCAAAACATATGCGCATATACCCACACAAAGTGGGGGAAGTGGTCCTGAATAAAAAAATAGAAACTATAGGGAAATACAGACATGGTTTATGTGCCGGCTGGAAATCTCAGTGCAATATGGTTGCTGACCCCTGTTTTCCTTAGGGAAGACTTTACCTGCAGAAAAGCCTCGTATTAGAGATATTACTTGAACTTGCTTTTGGCTTTCTGGCTTCTCTTTTCAGTATCCAAGAAACAGCTTCCAGCATTGATAATGGGATCTCAGGCTTTCTCATTCATTCATTCATTCATTCGTTTGTTTGTTTGTTCTTTCTTTCGTTCATTTGTTCATGCATTCTTTCATTTATTTCCACCAGCTGTAGTTAAGGCATTTTCCTTTCACATAAAAAAAAAAAATTCCCTAGTGTTCTAAAGCAATCTAAAAACATTATTTTAGGAAGGATGCCTAAGCCTAACCCATTCACCAACCCCTCATGGTTATAGATCTCTTGGTTTTTCAGTGTCCATCCTTCCATCTCTGGCCATCACACATACTGAATCTTATCATGTCTTTTATCATGTCCGTCTTTCAGAGGACAGGTCATCTTTTTTATATTGACTTCTTTCTTTAAATGAAAAGGAATCCTCATGCCTTGGTCTTACCTAAAGGAGAAGGTCTTCATAAAACTTAATAATAAATGGTATTTATTTATTACCATGAATGATGAGTTCCGTCCTCCGCTCATTTACAGCTAGTCCTTTCTGCGTCAATAGACTGTCTTTTCCTTATGGGCGGGCATCTTAGAAAGGAAGATGAACCCCCTACCTTGTTGGTTGAATTGTCTTTTTATTAAAAAAAATCTACACCTCTGCAGATAGGCCCATACCTGCCTCAGGCCCCCATCATGCTCATCCCCAAAGGACTCCTAAACCCTTGTCCGCCCTGGTTCTTGCCAGCTCCAGCCCTGGCCTTTGCATTTCCCTGTCTCCTGCCTGTCATTTTCTCCAGACTCTTATTATCTGCGATATGAAATGCTGTGCGCTGATAGATATTGGCAGAACCTGGTTAAAATTCATTTCACATAGCTTGCTCTTACTTCAAAGGAACAAAGCTTTTCTTTTCTTTCTTTTTTCTTTCTTTCTCTTCTTGTCTGTCTGTCTTTCTTTCTTTCTTTTAATCCTAAGAACAGAAAACCAAGTTATCTTTGTGGTGTTAAGCGTGAAACCGGGTCTTTGTTTGAAAAGCAACATCTGATGTTTCCTCTCTTTTCAACTCACACAACTGGGCCCTTCTGTATTACGCGTCCCCGGTACCCCAGCTTTGGGATTTTGTCGTGTCAGGAGCTGCTGACAGCTGACAGGCTGCCGTGTGAAGGGGGAGGCTTCTCCTCGCCAAATTTCTGAGCCTGCAAGCCAAAGAAAAGGCTTCTGTCTCAAACAGAGAGAGTATGTTTGCCTCAGTTCTCTGCTGCTTTCCTGCAGCTGGTTATTTGTTGCAAGGGAGGGTGATTCCGTCCAGCTCCAAGCACAGCGTTCTCTGGTCCCCACCTCGGACCCCTCCGAGCCCCTCCACTCACCCATGGCCACGTAGATGCTGGAAATCACTAACCACTTGTGCTCCCCACATCCCAGTGAATTTCCAGTCAATTCTACATCCCAGGGTTTCAGCCTCTAAATAATAACTGAAAAGGTGATATTTGATTAAAACCTAAAAGCCCCAACACTTCCCCAGCTGAAACATTTTGTACCGATTGGTGGGCGTGGGTTGGACTCAGCAACCAGAAGGAAGATGATAGAAACGAGTCATTGTTGGGGGTGGGCTGCTCAGCCCAGGGTAGTTCTGCCTTTTGTTCGTGCAGTGAGCTGCATTAATGTGGGTCAGTCATGACGACACCACTAACGTCTAGCACATCAGAAGTGTGGACTCACTTATCACCATCTGTCATTTAAGGAGATCTTATATGAACTCCACTGCTGTCAACCTCATAAAAGACTTCATTTTTATACTTCGATTCTGGACAGACCACGGAAGGAAGCATTCCTGGGGCATTTTTGACGGAGCCCCCCCCCCTTTTTTTTTTGCATTCCTACAAGAAAAAGATGGCATTCTGCCCGACTACACTGGCATGATGAATAATATGACCAAGCCACCCTATAATCCAGCCCAGGGCTGGACATTCTTAAAGATAGCACGACTCAGTGTTGATCACTTTCTTTCCATCTGATTCTATGCAAAGCCGCCTGTGAAATCCTTGAAGCCAGATAAACAAACAGAATAAATAACAGGCTGCACTTAACGTGCTTCCAGAATTATAGGGTTTTGAGAGATGGCATGCTATCCTGCTAGAAGCCATAAAAATACCCCAGCTGTTTCATAGTGTGTAGGAAATATATTGGTTTTACATTTTATAATTTCAAACTCCGTTGTCAACAGGCAACTTATGTTACTTTATATTCCACTCATCACAGCCCACTGTAATTCCTCATGGCAGAGCAAAGTAAAATATATTCCTTGGTGCTGACACTACTTATTGTTTTTTGTCTCCTATAAATGATTTGTGGTCCTGCTTTGAATTTGGGTAAGAAAGTGCATTTCCAGAAGCTTTTATAAGAAACAGCAACATTCTGTAGCACAAGAGAGTCAGTCTCTTAGGAAACAGGAAAAGGCCATTTGGCTCTTTCTCACGGGGCATTTGTGTTTTCTCCTGTTGCTTTCTGGCAGGGTCCTCTAGGCCCCTCCTGTCAGAGGAAGTCATCAGGCAGCTGTTGAATCTGTTAATCCTTGCTTTAGTGCCCATCCACGCGCATCTCCCCCAGGTAATTATTGTCATCCCTCGACGGCATCCTTGTAAGGTTCAGGTCAGAGGATCCCTTCCATTTTCATTTCATTGTTGATTCAAAGGCCGTCAAGCGATAATTGTCAAGAGCCCAAGAAGGAGAAGAGGTTGCCCATTGTCCAGGAACCTTAGTAAGATGAGGAACTCTGTCCATTGGTTTTGAACACGTTACCCAAACATTGGCTGTCTGAGTCATAAAAGAGCCCAGAAAGTTTCTTAAGAGGAGATCTGCCCTTCCCAACTTGAGGTAGTTTATCTTCATGGAACCTTTTCTGTTTGGAGTTCTAACGTCATAACCTGCTTCGAGAGGGTTGTCCACTCAGGACTTCCGGGTTTGCATTGAGAATGGCCTTGTGAGTTGTGGCTCCTAAGCCACGTGGGCAGAGGCTCTGTCTGCTTCTGGGGGCCACTCTGACCGTCTCCAGGGATCTTCTGTGAAGAGGAAACCCCTGCTTTCTTGAAATGGCTCCAAGTCAAGCCCGCTCAGCGTGAGCTTACTTTATTGCAATGTAGGGCACTCGTGTGTATCTAATGACAGAAAATGTTACAGCAAAGAGATAATAACACCAACAGTCGACCACGTTAGTAATAAAAATATGAATCACCATTAAAGTTTCCATCGGAAAAACATTTTTAAGTTTCCTTAAAATCCTTCCATAGATGGAATTATACTTAAGACAGTTTCAGTAATTGAGAATTGCGAAGAGTCGCACGCACCATTTTAAGCTTTTTGCAAATGTAGTTAATCCTCCACTGAACCTGTGATGTGGGTATTATTGTTCATCCATTTTTACAGATAAAGGGATAAGACCCAGAGAGGTTAAGGAACTTGCTGGGGGCTACCCAGCTGGTAGTAGCAGAGTGGGGATTTAAACCCATGCGCTGAATGGGGTAACTACCCTGAAACCATCAAGCACACTCTTCCCAAATGGGAGAATTACTGTGATAATTCTTTTGTACTCAGCAAATCACTTAATGTATCTTACTTATTTCCTGAAATTTCCCAATAAATAGCTCCTTATTTTTTTTTTTACGTCTTCATCTTTAGTAGTAAACTCCTCAGTGTCATTTCGGACAAAGTATCTCCCTGAAGTTAAGGGGTGCTTGTATTTGGAAACAAAAACAAAAGCTGCCATTCCCTTTTAATGTCCCCAGAGTCACCCAGGATTTATCTATGAGGGGAGGTGAGGCAGAGGTGGGGGGCGAGGGGGGTTATCAAAGAAAAAAAAAGACCATGAAATTGAGCAATAGTTCCCATTCATCGTAACTTTACCAAACACTCCATCAACATTGTCTTTTTAAATCTGCCCTACAAATATTGGGGCTGTGGTGTGTTTTGCTCATCCTGAAACTAAGGAGAAAGCACAGTTGCTTTCATGCAGCAGTAAATTCTGGAATCCAGTTTCAAACCCAGGTCTCTTTGACTGTAGAGTCTAGACAGCCCCCCTTGCCCCGTAGCTCCGCATGGCAGCAGCTAGGCAGGACCCTAGATACTCCCCACCCAGTAATCCCAGGATCATCTTGCAGAAAGACTGGGGGCTTGAGAGTTTGGTTTCAAATGCAATGAAGAAGAGTGGTGTAGTATATGGTAGCCTTCTGTCTCCAGGGTGGGGAGTTATATAGTCAGTCTTCTCGGGGAGCGTGTTCAAATTTATTTCATTAATCTGAAGTAAGCAACTCGTATTTTCACCCAGCCTCATTTCCATTCATTCGGCTGCATCGAAGCCGGTCTCCGTGGTTGGCTTCTTCATTGTTCAGGGGAGATTTCATCAACTAATTGAAAAGAACACAGCTCTGTCCTCCGCAGAGCTAAATACATACAACAATTTCACCACCAATGCCAGACACATTATCAGTGTCCTGATCTTTGGCCTTTGATACTTTCAAGAGATGTCCCAGGGGAAATCTTTCACTAGAATGTTAATCTGTTGCTTCTCTGACCTTCTACACATGTACCACATCATTATTACAACCCACATGCTTCTCTTTTCACGCTGTCATTTTGACAATAGAACCATCGGGCAATTCATCTTTAGACTAGATAGCTGGAACACAGTGCATACCAGTAAGTGAAATCAGATTGGCTAATGGTATTGTTTAAATGCAATAACATTTCTCTTCTGAAATCCACCCAGATTTCAAATGGTATGTCATTCCGGAGGGGGACGCTTGGCAACAATTAGCTACTGGTGATTCATCACAGGGTCCCACTGTGGGGGTCTCTTTTTCACCTTTTTTTTCTGAACATGCTTAGGAAACATAAATTAGTCCCTGGATTGGATCGGTGTGGATTTATTAGTCAAGTTTCCTGTCTTTACTGTCTTTCTTCTTCTATCTGGCAGATGTTTGTTTCATCTTCAGATTTACTGAAAGCAGTGTGGGGATCTGAGAGCATTTAGCAAGACCGAAAAGGCTTTTCTTTTAAGACTCTCCCCAAATGTCAAATGTCACCTCCTCGGGGAGGCCTTCTTTTGACCACCCTGCATAAAATAAACCTTGCTCCTATTACTATCTATCCTCTTTGTCTGTTTTTTTTTTTTTTAAATACCTATCATCAGCTGCCATAGGATATATTTATTCATTGGCTGATTATCCACCCCCCATCCCCTGCCAGAATGTGAGTTTCATGTTCCCTCCTCTGCAGTCTTCATTAGTGCTAGGACTGTGACTGGCCGGCGCATAGTAGGGGCTCCAAAAATCAGTATTTTTCAAGTGGTAGCCAGTCTTCCACCTAGAACAGACAGGATGATGCTTTTGGAGCCCAGTAGCTGCAAATCTCACTGACACCCAGTAGGCATTTCTCTGTTTCAACCTTGTCATGAACACAGAGGAGAGACTGTTACACACAAATTACTGCTTGTTTGCAGCCCAGACTGATCCACTGAAGCATTTGAAAAATATATGGTGGGAAGGCTCTAGGCTGTTTTGTTTTATGGAGTCCTTTGCCATACTGACCAGCGTTCTCAAGCATAGAGTGACTGAGGTTTAGTGACAAATGTTATTCGTGTGAGATGCCAGGAAGATCTGAGCCAAATAATCATAACTGAAGAGTCTTGTAAGGTCAGAGGAAGGTGTGTGTGTGTGTGTGTGTGTGTGTAGGTGTGTGTATGCATCACTGCACCTTCAAGACCCTCCCTAGTTACCATCCATAGGTCTATAAATTGCCCTTACGTACTGCTTCTGTCCCTTTGCAAACAACCCAATAAAAGCCAGCATTGTAAGCCCTGTTCACATAAGCTCATGGTAGAGGAAGTATTTTTGCAGGGTGCCTTGATTGCCTAAAAGGATTCCTTCTCCTTCCAAAAGTAACGTGACAAGTTGTACTTTTTGCAGAAGTGCTAGGGAGTGCTTCAGGATATAGTCTGGTGGGAAGAGTATAAATGATTCATCTTCTTGGATCCTCTGTGAACCATAGTTCTTTCCTTTCCCTACTGAGAAAATGACCACTCTTCCTTTGCGGATGTGATAATTACTACACTGGCGTAATAGCCATTAAGGAGAGTTGCCATGGGAATCTGCTGTGCAGTCCTAAATGGTAGAGGAAATGGGCCAGGGAAGGAGTCACTCACAGGTGCAACTTTTGGTATCTGATAATATTTAAAACAGTTATCCATTTCCCTATCTATCCATCCACATACCTACCTCCTTTCCTCTCTACGCTTTTCTTCTGTGTTTCCCAGAACACTCCCTACCTCTCCTCCAAATATTGGCTTGCATTTCTCATCAGGATTAATGTCTGATTCTTATTCTCATTGACTGGAGGTAGATACAAACAAAGGAAGGCAAAGAATGTCAGGAGAGGGAGGAAGGAGACAGGGGCTGTGAATTGTACTTTAAACATGTGATCTTCTAAAACAGAGGATTAAATGCTTGGGGGAGAAAAGATGATGTGAAACTACAGCCGGTGGGAGATCAAGCGGCTTCAAACAGCCCTCTTTCGGCGGGTGAGGCAGGTGTCCGGGTCCCCAGTGGAAAGGAAGCAGATCACGTGACTAGAGTCAAATCCTCAGGCTCCTAAAAGGACTTGCAACACTCGGAGAGGAGAGCTCGCACACATTTTGGCTTTCTCACTGTGGACGGGGGTTTCTTTGAATGCCGAATTAAACAACGCGGCTGCTGCTTTCAAAGCATGTCAGTGGGAACAAGAAATGAACGCACAGAAGACCAGAACCTCAGCCGCAGGGAATTTCTTTGCGAGCAGGAGCTTGTTGTGCCCTTTCAAATCCGGCTACAATATGTACTTTGCAGCGTTATTGCTTTTCATCTTTATCGTTCGCTCCCTCTAAAGAAATTGGTAAAAAGCATCACGAGAAATCCCAGAGCTGCTTCAACCTGCAGAGGCGGCTTCTAATTTCTACTTCATCTCAATGGAGATTGAATTGTTCAGATCAGCGTTTCACTCGAGGAAGAGAGAAATGAGAGAAGGTTGGCTCAAATTAGTCCTTCCAGAGGGAGGAGCGAAGATTCGTCAAGTTGTAGTTGGCATGCCAACCTCAGGCAATGTGTCCACTGTTGTGTTATGCTCAGCAAAACACGGGATATGGAAACAATTTCCAAGCAGATAAAATAGCCTTCAAAGTTTGGAGGTTTGGGGGTGCCTGGGGGGTTCGTTGGGTTAAGCCTCTGACTCTTGATTTTGGTTCGGTCACGATCTCGGGGTCATGAAGTCAAGCCCCACATCGGGCCCCACACTCAGCGAGGGGTCCGTTTGTAGATTCTCTCTCTCCCTCTCCCTCTGCCCCTCTCCTTGGTGACATGTGTACATGCTCTCTGTCTCAAATAAATAAACAATATCTCTAATTAAAAAATAAATAAGATTTTAAAAATAAAATTTGGAGCTTTAGTATGAGCACCTGAGGAGGCTGGAAAGACAGAAGCGAGTCCAGAGCGCATAAGAAAAACTGAAAATGGTTTGAATTATTAATTTATTCAGTGCTGTGCATCAAGCATGGTTCTAGACTCCAGTCAGAGCTATGCTGATCAGCCACTTATGTGGTGAGTATCAGGGCAACTGTTTACCCTGCGTTGGCAGTTCAGGTGCCCCCCCTTCAAGGCAAGCCTGATCCCTTCTTCTGGACCTTGGATCTCTCGCCACCACCACGCCCTGCCACCACCCTCCAGCTCCCTCTTTGGACACTGTATCAGTTTCCTCTGGCCGCTCTAACTCATAACTACAACCCACACATTTTCTTACAGTTACGCGTCAGAGGTCTGGAATGGGTCTTAGGGGACTCAATTCCAAATGCCCACAAAGCTATATCCCTCTGAACTCCACAAAAGGGCTGCTCACAGGCCTTGGCTTCCGGCTGCATCACTCTGAGCTCCACTTCTGTGAGCACATCTGTTCTGACTTGGATCCTTCCACCTCCCTCTTCTAGGGACCCTTGTCACCGCGTGGTCCTCACCTCTGTGATCTGAGATAACCTTCCAATTTGGAGTTCCTTAACTGAATCCTAGCTGAAAAATCCCTTTTGCTATGTAGAGTAGCATATGCACAAGGTCGCAGGGATTAGAGCACGGATGATAATGATGGGTCACTACTGTGTTTACTCCAGGGACGAAACACCCAGATTTTTTTTTCCCCCCATTTCTGGTTTGATACTCATCTTCATCCATCTCTTGCTTTCTGTGCAGCTTTTGGCACAACCCTCGATTCCCCCAGCCACAACTATTTCTTCACAGAAACTGCTCTTCGCAATGTCACCTAGATTCTCCCCACTGCAGGATGAATCTGATGCATTTTAGGGCTTATTTTTCAACAGACATATTTTCTTTGTACGTTGATGACCATTCCTGCCTTCTTTTTACTAACTATAAGGCAACGCTCATTATTTAATGTTTACTAAGCTCTAGGCACTGAACTGAACACTATAAACATAATTCCCTTGATCTTTTCCATAGTCCGGCGAATTCAGCATTATTTTCCGCACTCTCAGTGGTTGAGACCAAGGCTTAGCATCTCAGGTACCACCTAGCACTTTCTAGCCTCTGTGTCTAACTCCCACTTCTCTGCCAAGTGATACATCTAGACAACTCACTGGCCCCTGGGGGTCTTCATGGCTTGTCCCAACTCTCTTCCAATCCTTAACCCACAGAGAACTGAACCCACCACTCAACTGCAACCAGCCAGAAATACGGCAGTCAGTTGACATTGCTCCTTCTCTTCCTACATCCAGGAAACCTCCAAGCCCTCTGGGTTCCATGGCCCAAATGTCCCTTGAACCTGTACCCTTATCTCCAGTTTGATGGCTACCGTCTTAGTTTTAGCTTGTTTTGATTCCTATTTTCTTGTGTCGCTTACTCAACTCGCTTCTAAATGATATTGTACCATGATGGTTCCCCCTGCCTTCTCTTCCAGCTTTTGCAAGTTTTTTCTATACCTGGTCTCCAGAGTCGTCTTAGGAAAATTTTATTCTTGTCCTGTCATTTCCATACTTAATTGGTCTCATTTGTCTTCAAATCTTGCCTCTTCCTGGCACTGTACCTCTTTCCACTCAGTCCCTCTGCTCCTCACATCCTCACCTCCTGTCTCTCCTTCCCCCCTCAACTCCCCCACCCAGTAAATGCAGAGCTAAATTAATCAGGTTAGGAATAAAATGCATGAGCATTAAGATAATTGTTTTCACATTCAGTAAAAAATAAAAAACAACTTCAAGATGAATTTTTTTGGTAATTAGATAATTTGAAATAACAACACTGGGAAAGGTCTGGCAAGCATGCAACACTTAAATGGGTTAAGTGAGTGTGACTTGGTTTTCCTTGCCTGAAAATCATTTGGTTGATACATACCAAGAGCCTTAAGATGTACATTTGACCTTGTATTTCCACTTCCATGAATTTATCCTACAAAAATAATCAAGCAGTAAGTATGCAATTAAAGATGATATTCTTGAATATAAATCTTCATGTTCAAGAACATTTCAGCATTATTCATTAGGAGAAATTTAGAGACATGTCCAACAATAACCTAGTGACTTAAAAATTAAATATGTAATATGCCGAAGTATTTTGTACCCATTAGAAATCATGTTTTCTGAAACATACCATAAGAAAACACTCGCAATGCAATTTTAGATGGAAAAAGCAGAATTTTATGCCCCATAAAATATATATTTACATATATACACAGGAAGAGAAATTGGGAAACAAGCCTCGTAAATAGGTCATCGTGTTAACATTAAGTCATTTGATTGTAGATTTGTGATGGATTAAATCACTTTTTTAGTACTTTAAATTTTCTATTCAAGGGTTAGGGATGGGGGATGGATGAACACAGGGTTTTAAAGCAGTAAAAATACTCTCTGTGAAACTGTCATGGTGGTAGCCTTTCCTTCCTACATTCATGCAAACCCTTAGAATGTGCATCAAGAAGGAACCCTAATGAAAACTCCAGCGTTTGAGGTGACTGTGATGTCTCATTGTAGGTTCATCATTCATCACGGACATGCACCTGTGGTGGGGGGGGGGCAGGTGTTCCATGTGTGGAAGGCTCTGCATATGTAAGGTTTGGAAGTCCTGTGGGAAATCTCTGTACCTTCCTCTCATTCTTGCTGAGAACCTAAAACTACTCTTCAAAAGCTGACTCTTTTAAGAAATTCTTTTTCTCTCTACTTTACAGTGTGTGAGCATGAGCTTTGGAGACAGACAGTCTGGATTCAGATTCCCATCCTAATTTCTCTTCTTACTCTGTGACCATGAGCAAGTCACATAACCCGTAAAACTCCATTTTCCCATCTGTGAATTGGAAAACATCAAAAGATGCGTAATAATCACACTGAAAGATTTTGAGTGTCGGTGTAATATCATGAACATCCTATCATAGTGTCCAACACAGCCTAAACACCCATCTGACTTACAGCATTACCGTCTGTGAGACCACAGAGAAAGTTATTTAGTGGCTGTGAATCTTGGTGAGTCCTTCTGGAATGAATGCAAAGTGCACAGTTGAAGACATAGTACCTCCAACTCAGTTCATAAATGGTAGATGTGAATGACAGTACAGGGGTTTCGAGCTTAGGTTTTGGCATCCAAAATTAACATAGCAAGGGTCAAATCCTAGATTTGAGACTGGCAAAAAAATAAATGCAGGGCGTTTTAGCTTCAGTTTCTTGTCCTGAATGGGTGCAGTATCCCTTTTAGAAGGTGACTGTGAGGATAAAATGTATATTGTATAAATGTATGGCATTCTTAACCTAGTCCCTGAGTAAGTCAGTCCTTAAAAACTATGGTTAGCCTTCAAATGACTGAATGAAACCAAATTAACTTTCTGTAAAATTTTCATGATGTTTTCTAGTGAATTATAAATGACAGAGAGAATTCATAATTGATGATGCGTTGGAGGTTAGCCAAACAACAAAAAATGTCCTAGAATAAAAGCGAGGAAATCAATCTGTGAGCTCAGAGAAGTTACTCATAAAGAATTGGCGGGGGGGAAGGGAGTGGAACAGTCAAAAGCATGATTCACTAAAGCTAAAAGAGTGGATTGTTCAATAAAAACATACCTAGCAAGTGGCCGTTCAAGGTCAACACTACTTTTAAATCGTTTCCATTTATGGATTGCTTCCCACAACAAAGTTGCTGAAAAGCTCATCAAATGGATCTTGTGTATCTCCAGGTTGATGTGAGACATGTGGTGAGAGACTAATAAATTGGCACCTCTTACATCCTATTTTCTTTGAGTATTCGCATACCCTTGTTTTAGGGACGGCAGGAGAAAATGATTTTTTTTCATTAACAAAAACTGCGTATGAACACAGTTGGTTACTGACTTCACGGTCTGCAGAAAGGCAGCCGAAAGAAAAATAAGACCCCCCAAAAAAGGGACCCCAAAATATATTTCCCCATATTCTGTAATTCCCTCTTTTTTTTTTTTCCTTGCAATTTTCTAGGTGAGACAGTATCTTGGGGGCAAATTAAGGGATTTGACATTTAGATAATTAGACTAAATCACTTATTTTTGGTAAGCAAAACAACATGCATTATTGATTTTTGAGCTCAGCTGACAGCAAGTGCATGTGAGATTCACAAAAGTACTCAACAGACAGGTTGACACCAGTGAGGGGTTAAACCAATTTACATTTAGCTGATTTATTACAGTGATATTTTAGGTCCCCTTCTTGATCTCCATCCTCGGCGGATACCCAGCGTGCCTTCCCATTAATTTGGCTTTGAATTCTACTCCAAAATCTGTGAGTTGTTGAAACAGGATGAAAAAATATTCCAGGGATGTGCCTCTTCTAGGGAAAGCAATTCTGAAGATAACACTTCACAGGAAATTCCTGCCATTGGGTGATCAAAGAGTGCTGCGGGTTAATTGGCAGGAAGGCATTGGAGAGGCAGTGACTTTTATGGTGAGCACAGTAATTAGGCTGGGTTGGTTGCCCCTCCACTGAGCACTGAGATGGAGTCCCCTGAACCCATGGTGTTTTCTTTCTTTCTCCCAAAGCTGAGTAGCTGAGTAGAAACTCTTCCCAAATGGTGGAAGAACATTCCTCATTCTTCTGACCATGTGCACTTTGGTTGGCCGTGTTTTCTGGGACCACTTTGTGTTGCTGAGGTGGTTGGGTGTAAGAATGAGAGAGGTTTTTGTTGTTGTTGTTGTTCTTTTTTTTTTTTTTAAGATTTCTTTATTTATTATATATTATGGAAAAAGTGTGAGTGGGGGAAGGGGCAGAGGGAGAGAGAGAATCCTCAAGTAGACTCTCTGCTGAGTGTGGAGCCCAGTGTGGGGCTCAGTCCCACGACCCTGAGATCGTGACCTGAGCCAAACTCAAGAGTCAGACGCTTAACTGACTGAACCACCCAGGTGCCCCAAGACTGAGAGGTTTGACATGAATTTCTATGATGAAAGATTACCAAGATGGAATATGTAAGCTTGGAAGGAAAATATATCACTAATAGATTTTCCTCTTACGCTCTTCCAAATGTTTAATAAAAGTTAGAATTTCTTCTCCAGGGCTTGAGAGCCTATATTGTATTCCTCTGTATGAATGTGCTTGCCCTCACAGTTTCAGTTACCAGTTTGTGCATTGGGAGGAAAATCAGGTTCGAAAGATTTCATGCTAATCTGTTGCAAACCATAGAATATCTTCTTAAAATTGGGAAAGTGGAAGGGAAGTGACAACACTCTAAAACGTGCTTCCTCATTCCCTGAACTCTTTTACCTCAGTCTGCTCTGAGCTGAAGTTAGTCCTCCACAGTATCCTGTTGCTCAAGGAGATACATCATTTAGAAGGGAAAAAAAAATATTACTGCTCGTAATGCAAAAGGTAAAGGGCATTGGAAAGTCAACTCAATTAAACACGTTTTACACCCGTGGATTCCAGCCGTGTTGATTTCCTACAGTCTGGTCAGACTCCATTTTAAAATACGCATTTCTAGAGGCGCCTGGGTGGCTCAGTGGGTTAAACCTATGCCTTTGGCTCAGGTCATGATCTCAGGGTCCTGGAATCGAGCCCCACATCAGGCTCTCCGCTAAGCGGGGAGCCTGCTTCCCTCTCCCCCTCTGTCTGCCTCTCTGCCTGCTTGTGATCTCTCTGTCAAATAAATAAGTAAAATCTTTTAAAAATAAATAAATAAATATTTTAAAAATATGCATTTCTAAAGAACCTTTCTGCCTTTCAAAACAATACATGAGTTAATATCATCTTGATTTACCTTTAATTGGCAGCTAGCCCTTTTACTTAGCCTGTGACCTGGATTGGGCAAACAGTTGACAGAGGGGGCATCAAGACCTGTAATTAATATTTCAGGGTCTTAAATAATGTTGTTGGCAGCAGGAGCCTCGAGCAGTATCTGTTCTTTTTTTGTGAACTAAATCTAGATTTTTTGAGACTGGCAGGATTTTTTTGGTTTGTTGTTGTTGTTGTTTCCCATTCATTTTACTTTTCGATACTTTCAGGACTGGGGCAAGCTGCTATAAATATGAAATGTACAGGATCTCTTTTCCACCAAGCTTCTTCCAGGGATAAGGGGAGAAAAACTGTGTACCCAGAGACTCTGTTCTAGGAGACAATCCCTTTCCAGACAGGAAATGTGAATAAGATAGTGCCTTTGGGTCATCTCATATGGTTTTCTGATTTTTCCTCCAGTCTGAACAACTAAGGCTCTGTTGCTATTAAGCAGGATTTTCCGTTTTCTGTCTTTGATAAGTGATGCCACTGTAGGATTTGGTTTCTCAGTATCTTTGTAGGACACTTTGATCCAGCTGTCCATCCCCATGTGATTCTGCCATTCTGTGGACTTCCTGGTACCCCCTCCCTTGCACACGACCATCACTACCCCTGCTTTTCTGCTCCCCCACCTCCCACTAGTTCTGCCTCTGCTCTGGGAAGGAATCTGGGGTCTAACTCAAGTTTCTCATTGCTCAGTCCTGGGTCACATCCCCTGAGCTAATGCTCAGGGCTCTGTTCACACTTGGTGAGAACATGAGTCATCTTTGCACTCAACCACATAGACCTAAGCCCTCTCCAGAGGACTTGGGTAAGAAAGTTATTTAAAGGTGTCCGTTTGAACATGACCTCTGTGACCTTAGGTCTCTTAACCAAGTACAGTAGGGCACTGTTCAGTTCATCCTAAACAACTCGTCTTTTTTTCTGAACTCCATATTTTAATTCCTAAAGGAGGGGAAGGGTTTTCATTTCAGCATCATAAAATTATTATGGGAAGATGACAATCCTTGAAATCAAAGATATCTGTAATGGATTATATTTTCAAAGTGGCCACAAAAAGAGCTCCCACCCCACGTGCTCTTCTGAAACCCTAAAGAGGTGGAGTCTAGCTAGCCTGTCCTTGAAACTCATCAGGTTATGACTTCCTTATAACCAAAAGAATGGATGAAAATGATGCAATGGTTTCTGAGGTTGGATCATAAACGACAATGGCATTTCTGCCTTGTTTGATGGAATACTAATTCTTGACCCATTCTCACACCATGGAAACAAGCTGATAACCATGAGGTTTCATGCTCTTAGGGAATCCAACAGCCTGTGCAGAAAAACCCCATGGGGAAAGCCCTCAGCCTGCGTGATGAGAGGGGGATGCCAGACCTCAGCTCTTCCAGTTCCAGTCAAAATTTGGCTATCACCACGAGAACAACCATCATGCCCGAACTGCCCAGTTTAACCCTTCCAGAGTTTCCGATCCACAGAAATCACGAGAGACAAGAAAATGACTGTTACTGTTTTGAGGCACTAAGTTTTAAGTTTTAGAATGATTCATTATGTGGCAATAGCTAAATGGAACAAGGCTCTGTTTGCTCAGACTACCATAAAAACCAGCACAGCTTGGCTGGCTTAAATGACCGAAATTTATTTTCTCACAGTTTTGGAGGCTGGAAGTCCAGGATGAAGTTTCTGGTTAATTTGGTGCCAGGTGAGGTCTCTCTTCCTGGCTTGCACATGGCCGCCTTCTCAGTCTGTCCTCACATGGCCTTGTCTCAGTATGTGTGTGTGGTGGGGGAGCGGGGAGAGGGAAAGGGGGTGCAAGAGAGAGAGAAAGAAGGAAGAAAGACCCTTATGCCTTCCTTAATTAACCTTTATTACTTCCTTAGAGATACCTTCTCCAAATACAGCCACCCTGGGGGATGGACTGTCAATATGCAGATTTTCAGGGGAAACTCATGTTCAGCCCAGAACAACATCTGAGTTCAGATTCCACTTCTCCCTCTGTAAAATATACTCAAACAGAGCAACTGGACACTGAGCAAACCTAGAAGAGAACATGCTAGGTAGTCTTTTGCCACTTCTCAGCTCAGCCAGAAAAAAGGAGGTTCCCCCCGCCTTCCCTAAGCAGGGAGAAAAAGGACGACGGTCTGCTCTTCTGAGGTGGTAGAACTTGCGGTTTCAAAGCACAGAGGGAAAAAAAGAAAACTATATAGGACAAAGAGTTCTTTTTCTTTTCTTTTCAAAGTGTGAGAATGTGTGTGTGTGTGTGTGTGTGTGTGGTATGTGATTGAAAAGGAAACACAAAAATACACCCAATACATATTTTTGAGACATAGATGTAATTATGTTCCACCTCTTTCCTCTGGAAAAATCAGTTCATATATTTAGCATCCAAAGGACAAAATATGGGAAGTCAGAGAGTTCTGTGTCCAAGATAAGAATTTTCCAGTACCTTTTCATGAAACTATTAAATGCTAGACCTGTTAAACTAGAACATGTCAAAGCAGATCACATTTTTTTGGGTCTTGATCCATATCATTAAAAACACAAAACAGAGGGTGAGAGAGACACAAGGGAAATTTGGGGGTGGGGGCTGGATATGTTTATTATAAACATATCATCTTGATAATAAACATGACTTGGCGATAGTATCACAGGTGTATGCATATGTCCAAATTAACTGTGTACATTAAATGGGCAGGGTTGTTTTTAGTGTATCAAGTATATATCAGTAGAACTTTTAAGGAACAAGCAGGTCACCGTTTCAAGCATCCTTTTCCTATTTCACATACACGTTGAATCCTTTCCTATCAGGATGAGTTTTTGTCTGTCATTATTCCTTTTATTCAGTGGAGTGAAAGCATGTTACAGACTGCTACCTAGGACCACCTAATCATGGTGTATACAGACGTAGCTGCTCACGGAAATGACTACAATCCATGCACACCAGAACACTCCACAGACTTGAATAACCCAATAAAGGAAAATGGCCAATAATCTCTTTGGTTGCTTACTTACCTAAGTAAAGGTCAGGAGATCTCTTTAACTTCTGAATATCCGGGTTCCCATCTGTCAGATGGAAAAATGCCTATCTATACCCTTCTTTCCTTCCAGTAAGAGTTTAATAAGTTACAGAAAGAACTTTTGACCACATTGTTCCAATAGATTATGCAAGCAAAATGTTTTAGTATTACTCAGTGACCAAATGACAGATGGTTGAGACCTTCATATGTTGTTCAGTTAAAATCACTCCAGTGAACTGACATTACCCATATTTAATCATTCTTTCTAGTACCAACAGTCAAATGAAGAATGAAAAAAGGAAGAAAAATTTTAAACACAAGCAGTCATTTAGAGAACAACAACAACAACAAAAACAAGTGAAAGAATAGAAAGTATTTGAAAAAAACATCTAATAAAGAACTGTTATCCAAAATACACAAAGAACTCTTTTGGCTGAATAGTAAGAAACTAAATAGTCCCGTTTAAAAGTGGGCAGGACAGACACCTGGGTGGCTCAGTGGGTTAAGCATCTGCCTTCAGCTCAAGTCAGGATCCCGGAGTCCTGGGATGAGTCCCACATCAGGCTCTCTGCTCATCGGGGAGTCTGCTTCTCTTTCTCCCTCTCCCTCTGTGCTTCCCCCCCACCTCTCAAATAAGCAAATAAAATCTTTAAAACAAAAAGTGGGCAGGAGATCTGAGGAGGTGCCTCAGTAATAGTGATACATAAATGGCCAACACATATGAAAAGATGTCCAGTATGTTGTTACTAGGGACTTAGAAATGAAAACAACAGTGAGATACCATGATACTTCTATTAAAATGGTTAAAATTCAGAGCATTTGAAATACCACACCAAATGCTGGAGACACTGTAGGACGACAGAAACTCCTATTTCGGGAGGAGTGCAACATCGAACAGCCACTCTGAAAGACAGTTTGACGCTTTTGGACAGAGGTAAACATGCCATTCGATCCGTCAGTCATGCTTCTTCGTCTTTCCACAAATAAATGGAAAAGTTAGATCCACACAAAAACCTGTACTAAGATGTTTATAGAAGCTTAATTCCAAATTGCCAAAACTTGGACACAACAAGATGTCCTTCATTAGGTCAGTAGATTGTACATCTGTGTGATAGAATATTATTTAGCTAAGGAAATAAGCTATCGAGCCATGAAAAGACATGGAGGAAATGTAAATGCTTACTGATCAGTAAAATAAGTGAATATGAAAGGGTTACAAACGCTATGCTTCTAACTCTTAGACATCCTGGAAAAGGTATAACTCTAGAGACAGTGAAATGACTGTGGTTGCCAGGAGATGGTGGGGAGAGAAGGATGAGGAGGCAGAGCAAAAAGGATCTTTATGCCAGTGAAGAAATTCTGTATGATAATACAGTGGTGGGTATATGTCATTATATACTTGTCAAAAGTCACAGAATGCACAACATTGAGAGCGAAACACAGTATAAACTATGGACTTTGGGTGATAGTATTGTGATAGGGCAGTGGGGAGGCTGTGCCCGGGAATGGGGAGGAGGTAAGTGAAAAATCCTTGTACTTTCTATCCAGTTTTTCTGTAAACCTAAAACTACTTTGAAAGTGGTCTCTTTATTAACATGAAGAAGCAGCAGCCACATGGACATGATGCCTAATTGCCTTATTCATTCCCGTGGCTGACTTCCTGGCAGCAGGAGGTGTGACTGTCATTATCAGCCTCATAGGAGAACAGAAGAAGGAAGCATCATGCCATGGTCACGAGGGGTTGTCATTTCCTCTCCCCCAGAAGCGCATTCTAAATTTAAATGTGTCCAACTTTTTTTTAGGAGGCTCGCGTCACCCTTTCCCTAAACTAGATATTCAAAATACTTTCCATGATTAAGCCCTTGAACATGGAGCTGTCGTTGTAGCACAAAGACGTGATCATGGTGAGGGAGAGCACCTGGATGGCGCAGTTGGTTAAGCTTTTTTGGGACTCTTGGTTTTGTGAGGTCAGGAGTTTGAGCCCTGCGTCTGGCTCTTTGCTCAGGGAGGAGTCTCCTTGGAGTTTCTCACTCCTTCTGCTCCTCCTCCCCTTCTCTAAAATAAATAAAAAAAGCAAATCTTTCGGAAACAAAGAAGTAATAGTGGTAGAGTAAGGCAAGGAAGAATGAAGGCGGACCATGAGTGAGTGGGGTTGCCCACCGATTGCCAGTTTGATCCAAACCATTCGCTTGAGAGTAAGCTGAGATTCACAGGGTTCGGTCCTGACAGCCCAGTTTGCTTCAGCGTATTTCTCAGCCATAAAAAAGAATGAGATCTTGCCCTTTGCAACAACATGGATGGATCTAGAGGGTATGATGTGAAGAGAAATGTCTGTCAGAGAAAGACAAATACCGTATGATTTCATTCATGTGGCATTTAAGAAATGGAACACATGAACAAATTAAAAAAAGAACCAGACTCTGGGGGCGCCTGGGTGGCTCCGTTGGTTGAGTTGTGACTCTTGATTTCAGCTCAGGTCATGATCTTGGGGTCGTGGGATCAAGCCTCGTGTCAGGCTCTGCGCTCTGCATGGATTCTGCTTGAGAGTCTCTCTGTGCCCCTCCCCTACCGCTTGCATGTGCACTCACTCTCTCTCACGCTGTCTCAAACAAAACAAAACAAAAACAGCACAAAAAGACCTTAGACTCTTAAAAGTAGAAAACAAATTGGTGATTGCCAGAGAGGAAGATGGGTAGGGGTGGAAGAAGTAGGTGAAGGGGATTAAGAATATTCTTACCAGGGGCACCTGGGTGGCTCAGTGGGTTAAGCATCTGCCTTCAGCTCAGGTCATGGTCCCAGGGTCCTGGGATCGAGCCCCAAATCGGGCTCTCTGCTCAGCAGGGAGCCTGCTTCTTCCTTCCTATCTGCCTGCCTCTCTGCCTACTTGTGATTTCTTTCTCTGTCAAATAAAAAATTAAATAATTTGAAAAAAAAAATATTCTTACCAGGATGAGCCCTGTGTAATGTGTAGAATTACTGAGTCACTATATTGTACACTTGAAACTAATATAACACTGTGTGTTAACTACACTTGAATAAAAAAAAATTTTAAATTTTAAGCCTATTTTACGAAAGCATATTCCAGCCAGAACTCTTTGTCCTCAAACACATTTGTTTACCTGGGGTAGAGGTCGGAGGGGATGCCTGGAGAAAATGAGCTTTTAAATATGGAAGATCATATATTAGAGCATTATCAAAATATATCCATATGCATATCAATATGCAGTTGGAAATATTTATATGACTGCATGTATCTTTGTGACTTCACTAACTCCAGGCCACTCCTTTTTTTTTTTTTTAATTTAAAGCATTCAAGAAAAATCACATAAAAAGGGAAAAGTCTACTTACTGTAGGGATTCATGTCATGTGTTGATATCTGATAGACTGTGTTTAGGGAGTGTTTAGGTGCAGAATTAAGTCCTAGGAAATGGTCATAAATTCTTAGGCTGCACTCTCATTTTGTAGGGAGATTTGAGGGCAGAACTGTGTTCAGTCCCATAGTCACTCAAGTCTCTGTTCTGATAGACACACATGTACCCATCCATCCATTTGGCATGGGCTGTGTGATACTGGCTTTGGGCTCTGTGGAGCTCTTCAGGGCATCCCCATGTGATCTTTCTGTAGTTGTGGGAATTCTTGAAAATTTCAAAAGGAATGGCTCCTTAGGCTACAATCTCCATTAGTTCTGAGAGAGAATACAAAGTGGGTTATCCTCAGATCTTAAAACTCTACCTCTCCTGGTTTGGTAACCATACTTGAATGTGAATTAAATATCAAATAGTGTGATGAGTACATTATTTAAAACAAACTGAGACTTCACTAGAAACCTCAAGACTGAGCCTTGGCTCAAGACAGGCGTCCTCTGCAGATCACCCCAGAAGGTCTTATGGGCCATAGGACAGAGAGGACGATCCATCGGTATAGGACTGGGTCCTGGTCAGTCTGGCTTCCCAGCCCACCTCCACCTTCTTTAACAGCATGTGCTGAGATTAACTGACCATTTTGCTTCAGAATTCAGGAAAACCCCGGGAGGTGTATGATCAAGAGATGTCGAACTGGCTCCATTTCACTCACTAGCCTGTAACCTCTAAAGTACAAATCAAATGGCTAGTCAACAGTCTGTCTCAAAATTTGATACCACACAGCTTCTTGCGGTGGCTGCTGTGAGCATTTTTGTTCTGCGGTCCCGTTGCTGGCTTTCACAAAGCATGAATGGGAAAATAATGAGGAAGAAAAATAGTCTAATGTGGGGTGGCTCATATCAGAACAAGGGCGCTGACAATAAGACATGGCGCACACCCGCCTCAGAGGGCCTGTCTGTAGGGGGGCCGGCCAGCGTGTTCTTTTTTAAGGGCAAAGATAAGGGGCCAGCTGTTGAGAAGCGAAAAAATGGTGAATTGAAGAAAAGGTTTGAAATTTGAAAAGACTGATTGAAAGAAGGTCTGATAGGCTCTTGGAGGAATACATGAACCGCGCGTGTTGTAAGGGAGATAGGTCCACAGCCTCCTTGCTCTATTTCCCATTTTCTTTCATCAGCAAGAAATCATTTCTTCTCCCCAAACACTTCTGCGCTAACATCAAGTTTTCATTCTCATTGGCCATGGGGATAGCACCATCTTTGATCTTCAACTTACTGAAGCAGCGGCCTACTGTTCTACTTCAAAGTACGCTTTTGTGACTTAAGGGCATTTTAATAAAGAGTTCTCCAAAACCCAGTTGCATATCATCTGGAATAGTAAGGAGCTGTGTAGCTCATCAGGTGATATAATACCAGAATCATAAGGAAACTTCTGTGAGGGAAAAAAAAATCGCCCTCAGTGTTAGAGGGAATAATAGCTGTGGAAACATGTATACCAGCTTTGTAAGGGGGACATGCTCCTTTGTCGTGTCCCTTCTGCTTACCCACGCGTCTGCTGCTTAGAAATCAAAGTTACACCCTCAAAATAGGATGGTGTGGGTTTGAAAGGCTTCCATTCTAAAGAATGTGTGAAAATGCAACTCAGAAAATTCTCCCACATGGATCTTTAACATGCAAAATGTCTGTAGTGTGGTAGAAGGAGTTTAGGTCAAAAAAGAATCTCTTCTGTTACGGAATTGTTTGCAAACAAACATGTCTTCAAACCTGTCCATTTGGAGCCAAGAGAGAAATTGCCTTTTTTTTTTTTTTTCTTGACCTGGGCAGAAGAAGGAAGACGTTTCCTTAGGTATGAAAGACAGAAGCTCTCTTGCTGTGTTCATCTCAACCATCTGTTCATGAAGGGAGCACAAGTCCACAAAGTCTTGAAAGAAGCAGAGACAAGTCTTCTAGCTGAAGAAGTTCCTGGTAGCCAGATAATTCAAGTCTCAGTTGTGAAGCTGTTAAGCCAAGTTAAAAAATCTGGCAAGAGACACACAATTCAACAATATGTAGAAGGAAGAGTTTTTGCTTTTTGGAAGATTGAGGGTTTGGTATTTGTATTTGGTCAAATATTTGAGAAAATGAGGTAATAGTTGGTGCCCTGGGGTGAAAGAAAGCATGTCCATGGCAAGCACAAGCAAGAAAATGGAGCCTCGAAGTTCCCCTTTCGGTTAATTTCACCAAATGTTACTATTTTTGTCATACTTTTGCTATTTTTCTCTGCATTCCCTCCCACATACATCTTACCCACCCCACTGCCCTTTCTTCCTGGAGAACTGTTGGAAATCACAGTGAGGACATCATGGCATCTCCCCCCCAGAATGCCGTCTCTTCAGAGCGAGGGTATTGTTCTCACGTGACCACAATATTGTGCATTTAATATGGATAAAAGCATTTAATATGGATAAATTAATTGTGTGTGTTAAACCAGACTGAAAATTCTCAGTTCTCTAGAAATGCATGTCTTGGTGATTTTCCTCTTTCCCTCAGGATCTAATCAAGGATCCCTGGTGGCATTTCCTGATCACATCTCTTTAGGCTCTTTTAATCTTTACCAGTTCACTTCCCACCTTTCCTTTCATACCATTGAAAATTTCAGAAGAATCCAGGCCAGTTGTTTGTCAAATATGTCAGTCTGAATTTGTAGATTTCTTTCCTCATGTTTTAATTAAGATTACATATTTGGGACAAAAATATTACATGAGAGGCTCATTTGTCCCCTTACTGGTGAAGCTCCTTTTTTTTTTTTTTAAGATTTTATTTATTTATTTGACACACTGAGATCGAAAGTAGGCAGAGAGGCAGGCACAGAGAGGGGAAGGGAAGCAGGCTCCCTGCTGAGCAGAAAGCCCGATGCGATGCGGGGCTCCATCCCAGGACCCTGGGATCATGACCTGAGCTGAAGGCAGAGGCATAACCCACTGAGCCATCCAGGCGCCCCCTGGTGAAGCTACTTTTTAGTCCTTAAACTGAAACTCTGTCTTATAAAGGTACTTTTCATTCCTTTATAAGAATCAATAGTAATCTGGGGGGAGTACCTGGGTGGCTCAGTGGGTCAAGCGTCTGCCTTTAGGTGCTCATAATCCCATGGTACTGGGATCGAGCCCCGTGTTGGGCTCTGTTGTAGGGGGTGAACCTGCTTCTCCCTCTCCTTCTCCCCCTTCCTCCCACTCATGCTCTCTCTCTCTCTATCAAATAAATAAGATCTTTTTAAAAAAAAAGTGATCTGGGGTATAAAACGTGGAGAGCATGCAAATTTCTCCCCTACCATGGTAAACAGGATAATACCAGCTCTGTGCCTACATCCCTATAGATATCCATACCCTCATCCCTGAAACTGTTAGGTTAAAAGACAGGTAAGGGGAGTGAAGGTAGCAGTTGGAATGAAGGTTGTTAACCAGCTGACCTGAAACTAGGGAAATGAGCCTGGATTATCCAGGGATCCAATATAATCACAAGTGTCTTTGAAAGTAGAAGACCGGCTAGATAAGTCAGAGGGAGATGCGATGAAGGTAGAATGATCAGACGTGTAAAATATGCTTGCTTTGAAGGTGGAGGAGGGGAACTGCAACTCAAGAGTGCAGGCATTCTCTAGAAGCTGGACAAGGCCAGGAGCTGCATTCACCCCTAGAGCTTTGAGAAAGGAACGCAGACCTGCCGACACAAGGTTAGCACAGGGAATCCACGCCTGGCGTCTGACTTCCCAAACTGTAAGTCCACAGAATTGTCTTGTTTTAAACTCCTCAATTTTTGGTAATATGTTACAAAAGCAGTAGAAAATACACCCTCTATAACTGAATCTGTTCATTTCAGCATTTCTTGATGATCCTTGCCTGAATTCTTTCTTATTTTGGGACTAGTAAATGGTGGTGTTTACTGTGTTGATTTTTCCTTACTTATTAGCCAGCATTCTTGTGAAAGAACTTCTGGCTTCTACTTTGTTCTCCTCTCTCCCTCTATGTCTCTTGGATACCATTACAAACACATAGATCCTTTTTTTTTTTTAATTTGGAGTTCTGTAACTTAATACTTTCATTATGTTTTTGATCCTTCGCTTGTCCGAAATTTGAGCACTAGCCAATCTAGCTCACTCCTATGCCTGCCTAGCATTCCCTCATTAGTTTTTGAGCACTTTTTTTGTTTTCTAGAATATAATATTTAGGGTTAACCTTACCCCCCGCCCCCATTTTTTTACCCCAAACATGGATGCCACCATTTTCCCAAGGAGTCCTGGTTTCACTTAATGGGGAAAGGAAGGCTGATTTTTACTCTAACTTTGAGGTCTCGGTTTACTTTTGGCTTTAGTCTGCACTGGGGTGTCTTTTCATAGTCTCGAAGACCTTTGTTGTAACTTTTTCTGTGAACCATTGATGTGTTTTGCATATTTTGTATCAGCTTGGGTTTTGTTGTTTTTGGTTTTTGGTTTTTTTCTGACTGTGAGTTGTTGATATAGTGGGGAAATTAGCCTTTGACTTGATAAACCTGTTGCTAATTGTTTTCTTCCAAATTTCTCCTTCATTGACCTTGTTTTCCAATGTGAACTTATCTTATGTGAATTTATTCACTTTGTTACTGCACCTGGATTTTGAGTTCGAATTACAGAAGCTTTCTCCGTGTCATGGTTGTAAAGAAATTCACCCATGTTTTATTCCAGTATATTTAGGTCTCCCATCAATCTGGTGTAAGGTATGAGTTCAAAATCATGGTTCAGCTGTTGTCCCAAGAACACTTGCTGTCAAGTCCACCTTTTCCCCCCAACCATTTGGTATGCCTTCTTTATCAGTCACAAATTCCTATGTTTTGAGGTCTGTTTTTGGACTTCATATCCTGTTCTGTTGGTCAGTCTACACATGCAATAATACCACAGTATTTTAACTAGAGGTTGGATAATATATTAAGTCCTAGAGCTAGTTAACCTTTCATGCTTTTCTTTGGAGTTTGCTAGCTATGTTCTCATTTTATATGAATGTTCGAAATACCTGTTGTAAATCCCAGAAAACTTACTGGTATGTTTACTAGGACTGCATTAAATTTATGTATTATCTTAGGGATTTTAAAAATTTGATCACCTTGTTGTGAATATGCTCAATGTAGAGAGAAAGTCTGACTACTTTCCCAGTCATTGTGCATCTTTCTCAGTGGTTTTCATTCTGCTAAGCGTCTTAGAAATATCTGGCAAAACTCTCATTCTTAGGGCTCAGCTGTCTCCCACACTGGCTCAGTATGTCTGTGACATAACATAGTGTCCGTATGTGTCAGGTTCCTCAGGTGACGTCAATATACAATAAAAGCTGAGAACCCTGATTTGTTGGGGGTGGAGGAAGAAGGATCCTTTGGAGCCCTAACATGAAGGGAGCTGAAGGAGGACAAAAAGTGTTTTAAAGTTCCTAGTATTAGTGATATGCTTTTATTTGGTCCATGTATTTATAAAGTTAAAAGGTCTTTGTCACATTTACTACTTTTTGGTCTGAATTCTACCTTTTTCCACTCAGAATTGCTGTCCCTGGTTTTCTTTCTTTCTTCCCCCCCACCCCCGTCTTAAGTTTTTATTTCAATTCCAGTGAGTTAACATAAAATGTAATACTAGTTACAAGTGTAGGATTTAGTGATTCATTGTTTACATACAACCCCCAGGGCTCAGCACAAGTATTCTTGTGGTATACATTTCCTCAACCTTTTTTTTTTTTTTGGCTTGTATGAATTATGTGCTTTTAACTGTGTTTTTTTGCACTGAGTATGTAATAGGGTTTTGTTGTTGCCTGTGATTTTTTTAAAGTAGGTAAGATAAGTCTATTTCATATTGTTTATAAACTATGTCATAAATGATCACATATATATGCAGTATTACATATAGTTAGTATTATATAGGTGTGTGCTGCAGGCTGGGAATAGAGCCCTTGAGTTCTTGGCAAGCTCTTGTTCCCCCGAGGGTGAGGAAAAGGGAGTGTGGATCTCCATGTGGTAATTAATGCAGCAGCATAGGAGAAAGCGAGAAGAACCCCAAGTGGAGACTGTTTGTGTCTGGCAGGAGGGGAGTCCTCTTTGAAGTCTAAACTCCAGCTGATTATGAAAATTAATGCTGGGACAGATTTTGAAAAGGATGAGATAAGGCAAAGCTAAATGAATCACACTACCAACCATTGCCCTGCCTTTGGAAATGTGAACTGAGTTTTGGGTCTAGTTCCTAAGATCAGTGGTAACCACGACGGTGACATCAAGCCTAAATGGGGGACAGCTGCTGGGAAGGTACTGGCTCCAACTGATTCTGGTATTGCAAGCATTCCAGAGTGACCTGTGAGAAGTAAAGTGGAAGATGTTTCTTTAATATTGAACCACTGATATTTACTTACTCTGAATCATGTATATGCACGTTACTTAAGTGGTAGGTGTGGTCTCGGCTGAATCATAAGAAGCTATAATTACTACTTTTCTTTTTCTCTGTGCTGTCTTCTCTTGGCCTCTTTGTCCAGAGTGCCCTTGTTTATTAGGAAGGACTGTTTATTTTTCTGCACTAGTGGTTATATTTATGGTAATAATTTGTATGCTACCCTTCGTCCTCTTTCCCTTATTTAGATACCTCTTACTGGTTTTGATAGACTTCCCACCTGTGTGATAGTTAGTGAGCTTACCTAACTTCTCTTAGTGTTTCTTTCTCCTTTGTTAAATTATTATTTGTTGAATTATTTCTACTGGGTCAAAATACGTAACCTGGATGCCCTGTTCTTCTACCTTGACCATCCACATTTCCTTTAACCTTGAATCTGCGCTTACACATATTTAATCCTCACTGTTGGTCCTACTGCTGGAGTTCACTCTAGCCTCTCTTGGTGGCATTTAATGTGTGTCCTCGCAGACCCTGAGGAGTTGTTCATGGGGGCAGTGTTCCTGAGATGTTAGTACATTTCCATTGTTTGTAGCTTTGTTGTGTGAGGAAGCGCTTGTCTGGATTTAAGATTCCTGGCTCACACATTGTTTTGTTTTGTTTTGTTTTTTTTAAGATTTTTTTTTTTATTAAAAAAAAAAGATTATTTATTTATTTGAGAGAGCAACAGAGAGCAAAAGCAGGCAGGAGAGGGAGAAGCAGGCTCCCCACTGAGCAGGGAGCCCGATGTGGGGCTCAGTCCCAGGACCATGAGATCATGACCTGAGCTGAAGGCAGATTCTTACCCACTGAGCCACCTAGGCACCCCTCCCACTTTGTCTTTAAAGTTTCTTTAAAGTTGTCCTCTCCATTGTCTTTATATATTTTGGTATAAAAGTCTCATGCCAACCTGATTTTTTTTTTTTTTAAGTAACTTAGCTTTTTTACTTGGAGGTTCAGGGGATTTTCCCCCCCCCTTATCATTAAAGTTTAACAGTTTTACCAGGATATATCTTAGAACTCATGAGCCTGGTTGCATTAGTTTAGGTATAGTGTATTGTGGGGTCACGGAATACCTAACAACATTGCTTTGTTTCTAGAAAGTTTTCTTAGGTTGTATTTTTAAATTTAAATATTTCATTGCATTCCTTTGCTTTTCTTCAAACTCTCTAGTTACCTGTTTGGTCTTCTATCTTTTTTCCATATCGCTATGAATCTTTTTGTCTCTTTATTTTCCACCTCATGGCCATTTTATCGTTTTCTTCAGTGTCCTGTTTTTTTGTTTGTTCGTTTTGTTTTTGGCGAAATCTGATTTTACTTTCTTCTGCAAATGGTTGCATGAGAATGTTTAGTTCAGGTTGTGCTGTGAGGTTTTCACCCACTTTAATTGGAGAATTTTTTTCCAATCAGAGCTAACCACTTCAGATTCTTCTGTCTATTAATAATACCTTTGTGGATGTTGTTTGCCATGTATGCTCATTTTGAAATGGCCTCTCTTTCTGTGTGAGCAATAATGGGGTACATAGGGATGAACATATGTTTGGCTGACTCCATTTTTGATTTGTGGGTACCCTCTTATCTGTACTCATTGCATTTTAGTCTTTAAAAATTAATAGTGCTTGGTTTTGGGGGGAGGGGACTTTGTCTCCTGATTTTACTACTGTTTTTAAAATGTCTATAGACCCTTTAATTTCCAATACTTGTTTCCTTCTTCCCATTCACCCCCAATCCTAGGCAAAACCCTCCCAATGCCTGTTCCCCAGAGTAGTACCTTCTTGAGATTCTGATCTGTGCTCCTGCATTCCCAAATCTCTTCCCCATGAATTGTTTATCAACCAGGCACAGAACCACTATGCCTCAGCACTGTTATTTGGCATTTAGGATTAGAGTCTCTCCTCCTGGTAGATGATATTTATCCATATTCTGTCCTTGGGCCTCTGATCTCTTCTTGCCCGCCTACAGTTGCTGCCCCTGTCCTCTGCGTATTGAGCTCTAGAACTTGGTCTGCTGCTTCATGCTTTTGATTCCTCTTCTTAAACAGAGTTAAAAGTCCATAGTCACTGATCCTATTCAGGCTCTAAGTATGGGTTCTGAAAAGCTTTGTTTGCCATACTTGTTGATCAGAATTTGTGTTTGTTTGTTTGTTTATTTATTTATTTATTTATTCCCATATAGTAGAGGGAAAGAGATGAATATAAGCAACCACTGTCTTTCTCTGGAAAGTCAAATATTTCTTACATAGGTCAAAATTTACATCTTACCATTTTTTTTCTTAATATGAATGTCTTGCATTAATACAGCGTATTTGTCTCATAGCACTTGTGCACGGAGTCCTATATTTGTTCAGTTATGCTTTGAAATAAGCACAATTTTAAGTGAGAAAACCGAGCCTCGGAAAGATTACGTGAATTCTTCGATATCACACACCTACATATATTGGAAGAATTGGAATTCAGAGGACAACAATGAGTGCTCTTCCAAAATGAAATAAACAGCTTTTTAAGTTGTGGCTCTTTACTAGCACCAACCACTCACTTGCACTGAAAATGCCTAATCAGAGTTAAGATCACCACCCCTTGAAGTTGTATGAAAAGTTCCTGCATTATGTGGATATTTAGAAATAAGACATAAGAAATAGATTGGGCCTCTGCCCGTAGGTCCTCACTCAGAGCTTCTAGAATCCTTTTAATTTCCTGATAGGGTGATAGGGGGCTCATCTCAGAATTCCTAAATCTCTTGGAATTTTTTGGATAATAAGATGATCTTTTGTTCTAATGAGGTGACTCTTGGTGGATTCCTGAGTAGCTTCATGATGGGGGCAGATCACCAGAAAGGAAAGGCATGACCAGAAGCTTGAAACTTTCAACCACATACTTGGGGGAGGAGAGAGAGCCTGGGTTAATAATTGACCATACCTATATGGTTAAGCCTCCACGAAAATCCCTTAAGTGTAGGCTTCAGAGAAATTGTGCTTTTGGGGAAATACCTCCATGTACCAGAAGAATGCTATCGCCCAACTTCACAGGGACAGAAGTTCCTGTGCTTGGGACATTACCAGACCTTACACTATGTACTTCATCTGTCTGTGCATCTGTATTTTTTTTACGATAAATTGATTATAATAAATATTTCCTTGAGTTTCATGAACTCTCCCAGTAAATTATCAAACCTTGGGGTGATAAGTGGTGGTTATGGGACCCCATGACTTTGTAGCCAAGTTGGACAGAAGTGTGGTTACTCTAGGGTCCCATGACTTGAAACCATCATCTAAAGTGAGGCCAGTCTTGTGGGAATGAGCCCTGAATCTGTGGAGTCTGACATTAACACCAGGTAGTGTCAGAATTGGATTAATTCTAGGATGCCTGGCTGGTACCCAAAAAATCTGAGAGGAAAACCCCACATGCATTTTTTTGAGTGTTTTGAGTGAAGAAATACCTCTTAAAATAGTGGTTCCCAGCCAGGGAAATCACGTTGACTCTTTTTTAAAAGAGGAAGTCTAGAAACCTAATTCATAGCCTCTGTTTCAGTAAATCTCAGGTAAAGCCCATACATTTGTGTTTTAAAATTGCTAATCATTCAGTCAGCCAGCTGATTGCTAATTTCAGCAACTTTGTTGGACACTGGGATAGAGAGGTTCCTGAACCTAATAGCTTTTGCTCCTGTGGAGTTGACAGTCTCCTGGAGAGAAAAATAGTGATTCGGGAATCACACTGTTGATATAAAAAAATGAAATCACAAATGCTCAGATCAGTGATCTGAGGGGGAAAAAACAGAGGAGAGTACAAGAAATTCATGTAATTTAGCCTGAGAGCCTAGAGGAGGCTTCCTTAAGAAAGGGGTACTTAGCTGAGACCTGGAAGGTGAGAATGCTTGTTACTCACCAAGGCCACAGCGTGTGCAAAGGTCCTATGGCAGAATGAGAGTTGAGTGTTAGAAGAACCAGGAGAAGGATGAGTATGTATGATGAAGAGACCAAGCCATGTGGAAGCCGTGAATAATGAGTTGAAGGTTTTGGCCTTGATCATAAAAGCAAAGGAAAATCGCCTCTGGGTTACATGTGTTCTGTGTGAGTAGAGTGTGGCTAAAACACACCCTGATCAGAGTTGCATTGTCAAATGAAATTCCCAGCTTCTTTGTCGAAAGTAGATGGACGGTGCACTGGAGCAAATGGTCGAAATGGCGGAATTACAGACCAAGATGTTGTGCCATTAAAGGGAAAATAATATGTCTTAGAATTATTTCAGATGTACCGTAAAGAGGACTTGGTGATGGAATTGAGTTGGGTTGAGGATTAAGGTTTGAGGTATTCTCACACAAGTCTGTTTTGGAGGCATGTGCATGTACGTGGTGGGAAGTGTGATTCATTGGGATACAGCCTTTGAAATGAACACCAGGTAGTGAAGACATTTTGATTCATGCTCAAATATGTTGAGATGGGAGGTGCATTTTTTATATCAAAATGGACTTGTTGAATAAACTGTAGAACATATCAGTCTGGACATCCGCAGATAGGCAAGACAGCATGATTCCTACCACAGCAGTGTGTCCCATTAAGAAAAAATGTCCCCAGAAAGAATCCTTCCATAAGGGCTTTAACCATTGAAGAGTAGAGTGAAATATCAGGATTATTGGCATCTATCCCACTGGTTTCTTCTATTCATTAAATAAACATGATTTTAAAGAACCCAGATAAGGCTGGAAGCTCTTGGAGTTGTGGTGAACATGCTTGGCTATGTCCGTAGTTGTACTCTGGTGATTTTTTTTTTTTTTAAATAATGAGGTAGTGTGTACTCTCTCATGGGAACTGAAATGACTTCAAAGAAACCTTCACCCATCTTCAGTTCTGCAGGAGAGGAGGCAGGAGCCTGCGGAGTGAGTGAATAAGATGTGGAAGGTGGGAAAAGAGCCCAATTAAATTGCAGTGGAATGATAGAAGTGAATGAAATTTTGTAAAAATAAAAAAAGACACAAAACAAACAAAAAACCCCACAGTATCTCTGGTAAGCAAGTAAGTTGAAAAAGAATTGGAAAAATACAAAAAAGGGGGGGGCAGTTCTCCAGCTCTGTTTGCTCCTCTGACTATTTCTCTATTAATTGGCAATAGGTGATAAGATGTGCCATCTGCTGCATTTCTAGATGAAAATGTCAGTGGCAAAAGCAACCTTGAATTCAGGGAAGCATCTTGAATTAGAAAGCTAGGGGATCTGGTCCACGAGTTTCCTGGGTAGTTGGCTCTAGAACGGAGTGAGAGGACTATGTTCCAGGGGTTCGTCAGTGGCTCAGAGGGCTTGATGAACCGTGAGGCCCATGTCCTCTTCCCAGGAAACGAGCTGGCTGTCGGCAACCTGAAAGAAATTTGTATTTTAGGGTAGGCCTGCCTTTGATAGTTCATCTCAGATCCTCTTGGGAAACAATACAGATAAATTGTATACATTTACACAAATACAGTGCATTTGTGTTCATACATATAGAATGTTTGCAGTGGGATACATTAATACAAATACAATGTATACATTGTATACAATGTGTTTAAGTACATTATGCAAATAAAATGGACATCAAATGGGGCTGGGTTGGTTCAACTCTTTACCACACGTGGAGCCAGGATCCAGTATGTGAATGATGACATTTGGCATTCTCCTTGCTTGCGTCCACTCCCATGGTCTGGCCTCCTGTTACTCTCAGAAAAAGGCTGTCAGTAAAATAATAAAAGTCATGGACCAGCAAAGCCACCCAGAAGTACCAGCATATTATACATCCCCTCCACAGTGTAGCCCCAGGTGCGTGTGTGCCTTGTGCATCCAGGCTGGTGGCTCCCCACGCATACGCCTGGTGCCTCCTTAACCCGTTTCTCCTCTGCACCGAGGGCTGCCTCTCACCGTGTTCTCACTAATTATCTGTGACATGCCGTTGGCAACCCTGTTTGCAAGGCTTCGTCTATATTCTGCACTAGGTTGGCCTCACCCCTTGGGAGATGAGAAGATGTGTGTCTTTGAATCCAAAGATCTGAGCGTGCAGTCAAGATGTACTCCTGTGATCCCTTAATATACTTTAAGCCAGGGCCCCTTTTATTGTCTCTCAGACACCATTTCCCAAATGCACTGCAGTGTCAGCCTATTCTTCAAAGTGCCCTTGCCGAGAGCACCTGATGTCTCCAGCTGGAAGAAAAAGCGAAGGACAGACTCCACCCTGCTGCTCTCCACTCAGGGCCCGAGAATATGTCAGGAGGAAGCACTGTTTTCCCCGCTGAGAGGGGGTAAATGGAGAACATTCGATTTGCCGAGTCTTCCAGTGTTTTCTGAAGACGCTAGTGTGTGTGTGTGGGGGGGGGGGGGCACGCTTCTTAGTGTAGTGCTGATGGCACAAGCGGGATCACATATGGAAAATTAAACATAATGAAACTCAAATGTTCTCTTGCTTGGAAGGTGACGCATTTGAGTAGGAGGCTGCCCTCCTGTGCTTCCTTAGAATCTTTGCAAAATTGAAAGGGAATTCTTAAGTCAAGAGCCAGACAGAAAACCCTTTGCCGGCCAGACTGGACTCTCAGGCTAGAGTAAGAAGCCTTCAGTTTAGGTTCCCTGGGATGGCAACTGCAATGTTACCTTTGATTTCATTGAGAATATGAAAACAAAGAATGCGTTCCCAGGGCCCCTTATTCCCTAGTCCTTGTGTTTCCTCCTATGTTCTTGGAGCTCCCTGCCCTGCACCACACGCAGACTCCCTTTTGCTCCTTTCCTCACTCTGCTCTAGGGAAGGGCAGTTCCGGTAAGACTTTGGGCAGAGCAGTTGAGCCTGCTGGGCTCATTCCATCCCTTCTTCCCCGTGGACATCAGCCAACCATTCAGTCATTCATGCACCGCGTAGTATCAAGGGCTTACCTATTATCAGATACCTTTCTATCCACTGGAATTGAAGCAAATAAAATAGACCAATGTGAGTGAAATAGACAAAGAACTCCTATTATAAGGAGGCACAGAAAATAAATGTAAGAAATATAAGTGCTTTTAATGTGGCAGGTGTGACCATGATGGGCACTGAGCCATGCCTAGCGTTGTTGAATCACTCCATCGTACACCTGAAACTAATATTACATTGTATGTAGCTCTACTGGAAGTAAGATTAAAAACTTCATCCAGAAAACAAAGTGGCAAGTGTTGAAGGAAAACCTGTAGAGCAGAGAAAAGAAATATCAAGGGATGGGTGCTGAAATTTTGGAAGGGAAAGACAGGGGCTAATGCAGAGAGTTCCAGCAGGCTTTGACGAAGAGCAAGGAACCAGGTTGGCTGCAGCCCAGAATTAACCTAATTTGACTTGTGTTTTAATAAAATCCACTGACTCCTGTCCTAAGACTCAGCTGGGGGAAAAGGGAGGTTGTGACAAGAAGAGGTTATTGCAAACATCTAGAACTGATTAGGATGGTGCTATGCAGGGAAGGTGGTGAGGAGGAATGGAACTCTGAGCAAATCTGAAGTATGGATGGCAAAGCTTGCTGACAGATGACATGCGGTGTGAGGAAGGAGAAGCATTAAGAATGGAGATACGCGTCAAAGATTTCAAAGTGAATAACTGAAGAATGGATTTGCAATGAAGTGAGGTAGAAAGACGGATAGGACTGCTTGGGGCGGGGCTGGGAGTAAAAATCAGGAGCTCTGTCTTAGATACATGGAGTTTAAGCTGCTTATTAGATGCTCAGAGGAGAAGCCCAAACCTGACATCAGCTCAGAGGGGGGATTTAAAGTCACGGACCTACATGAGGTCATTCTAGAAGGTGAATATGGTCAGAAGAATAAATGTGGCACAAGGACTGATCCCTGGACACTCCAACATTGAGAACTGCAGACAAAAGGATTGAGCAACAGAGGAGATGGGAGAGGTAAGAGTGGGGTCAAGTGTGTCTTCCTACAGGCTCCATTACTCATCCTCTGGGGGACGGTTCCCACACATGCCTGAGTCTGCATGGGGAGTTCCGCCATGTTTTCTCTTCCCTTCCCGCCATTACTTGGCTAATAAGCTTGGATGAAGCCGTGTCCTTCAACCCAATCTCAAGTGCCGCTTTAGTCTCTTCTCAAAGTGCTCAGACCTGGGTGGGAGAGAATGGTACTCTACCTCAGGCCTCCTTTGCGGCCTCCTAAAAGAAAAATGGAACAAATGCATTTGGTCTGAAAAATTAATTCTTTTTGTGATTTTATTTTTTTTTGCCCAGAATCAAAGGGATCTATATTTACAGTACAATATTTCATGTTAAACAAATAAAACACATTTTAAAAACAAACCATAGTATTTTTACCCAATATTAAGTTTTAGTTTTCCTTTAATACTTAGTCTTGACAAAGGGGCGAGCTCTTCCTGTTCTATACTCTCTGTGATTGATCCTTTTTTGGTTGGTCATGTGTCTTCGGCCTTGCTAACAAAGTGTCTTCTTTGAATGTTGACATTTTCTTTTTAGCGGACATATCTGAGCATATTTACAAAGTCAGTTCCTAGCTACAGCTGAAGTCACTGGGGACCAGTAATCAACATTGTTTGACAGGATCAGGTATCCTGTGTGGGTTTGAAATATGCCTGCATGGGAAAAGAAGAGAAAAATGCAGGAGGCATCTATACCAAAATGATTACATCTCAAGGCACTCCTTGCTTAACAGATCTTTGGGATTTTCACCCTAATGTTTTCTGTTTTCCTGAGAGAAGAGTGCTTCCTCTTGTTTTGGAGAAAAACAACTTCTTAAAAATCATTTTGGTGACTTTATTCGCTAGTTAAATTTAATCTTGATAGTAAAAAAAAAAAATGACCCTTTCAATTAAGTACATGCAAATTCATTGTAAAACCTTAGCATTATACTGAAGTATATAAAAAGGAAAAAGAAAACCAAATCAGAATCACAAGATTTAAATACAAATAGGTATTAATGTTGTGCTGTCCATACTTATTTTTTTTACTTACACAGTATTTTAATTTACTTCCGAAAATGGATCATGTTATACATACTATGAAAATTGATTTTAACCACTTCTTAATATATACTCAATTCTAGTAAATATTCTATGACTGCTATTTGAAAAGAAGATGCATTTTCTGTTTTCACAAACTAGAGCTTGATATAAAACACTAATTAAAATTACCTTCCTGGTTCTGTATTCACGTACTCTGTATTTTTTACTACTTTTCTTTCGTAAGATAATCTTAGGTTTTCATTTTTTGCTTTAAATTTTAATTTTCCTCAATTTCAACCAAAGTTTTGTAACATGCCTTAGTCTTAGGCAGTATTCTTCCTCAAAAAGTTATTATACTCTTCAACAAAAGAACAATGGTGGAGACATCACACTTACTGATTTCAAAATGTGTTACCAAGTTCTAGTAGCCAAAATAGTATGGTACTGGCACAAAAACAGACACCTAGATCAATGAAATGGAATATGGAGCCCAGAGATAAATCCACACTATATGTGATCATTTCATCCATGACAGAGTAGTCAAGAATATACAGTGGGGAAAAGACAGTCTCTTCAAAATAATGGTGTAGGTAAGACTAGACCACTATCTTTCACCGTATACAAAAGTAAATTCAAAATAGGTACAAGACCTAACTGTAACATGTAAAGCATAAAAGGTCTAGGAGAAAATACAGGCAAGAATCTCTTTTGACCTTGGTTTTAGCAAAATGGTTTTGGACCAGTTTCTTCAGGCTCATGCAGCAAAAGCTACAGTACATGAGATCGCAGTAAACTGAAAAGCTTCGCACGTGCAAAGAAACCATCAACGGATGGTTTCTTGCAGCTTTGTGATTGTGCGAAGATAGGTACAAATCAAACGTCTGATAAAGGATTAATAACCAAAATATATAAAGATAGGACTTACTGGGTTTATTGGGTTTTTTTTGTTTAAATAATTTATTTGAAGGGGAGCTCACAGGAGAACAAGTGTGGGAAGAGGCAAAGGGAGAAACAGACTCCCTGCTGAGTGCAGAGCCTGCATGGGACTTGATCCCAGGACCCCAAGATCATGAGCTAAAGTCACATTCTTAACTGAGCACCCAGCTGCCCCTAATGTGGTGGGGGGTTTTTTGGGTGGGGGGAATATTTATTAATGTATTTGAGAGAGAGTGCATGCAAGCTGGGGGAGGGCCAGAGGGAGAGGGAAAGAGAGACCCCCAAGTGGACTTCAGGTCCAGCCAAGAGGCCCACACTGGGCTCGAGTTCACAACCCCAAGATCATGACCTGATCCTAAATCAAGAGTCAGACACTCAACCGAGTACGACACCCAGATGCCCCACAATTTAATGTTTTTTTTTTAAATTTTTTTAAATAGGGGAACTAAATAGACATGTTTCCAAAGAACACATACAGATAGCCAACAGGCACACAAAAGGTGCTAAATATCCCTAGTCGTCAGAGAAACACAGAGACATATTTGCAACTGTATGTTGCCTTTGTAGCCTTATTTTCAGTAGGCAAGACATTAAAGCAACCTGTGTCTGTCCACGAATGAATGGATAAAGAAGTTGTGCTCTATGTATAGTGTATATGTATGTATGTGTGTGTGTGTATATGTATAACATATATATGGAATACGTTAATATATGTGTATTATATGGAATATCACTCATAAAAAATAACAAAATGTTGGTATTTATGACAGCGTGCATGGACCTAGAGGGTATCATACGAAATGAATTAAGTCTGACAGATGAAGACAACTACTATATGATTTCACTTACTTGTGAGCTTTAAAAAACAAAGGAACAAAACAAAGCAGAAACAGACTCACAGATAGAGGAACAAACTGTTGGTTACCAGATGGGGGAGGTTTTAGGGGCCCATGAAATAGGTGAAGGGCATTAAGAATAACAAACTTTATGTTATAAAGGTAAGTCATGGGATTGTAATGTACTGCATAGGGAATATTGTCAATAATATTGTGATAACTTTTTATGGTGACAGATCGTAACTAGACTTCCTGTGGGGATCATTTCATAACGTATAAAAATACCTAGTGACTGTGACATACATCTGAAACTAATAGGATCTTATATGTCAGCTCTACTTCAAAAAATTATTCTCTTGAATGGTTTCTATTTTGAATTTCACTGGATCTGTTATTAATATGGTGACCATTGGTTCTTTATTTCTTTGCATTTTCCTCATGCATTTTACCCATTTTCTGAGTTACTTTAAGTGTATATATAACAGGTTGCATGAACAACAGTTGGATTCTGAGTCAAATTAAGTCAATTAAGTAGCTTAAGTTTTTCTTTCAAATACCTAAATTCACTCATATTGATTATACCATGTAATAAGTTATATTTATGCTTACAATTTTTGTGTTTTCTAATACTTTTTGATGGATTTCCTTTTTTTTTTTTTTCACAATTTTCTAGGACACATTGACACTTTTACTCTTCCACCGTAGCCACTCTTTATGTTTGATTCTTTTCTATTTATGTCTTTAAAAAATGAACACCATCTTTGTACTGTTAACACTCTAGTGAAATAATGGCCACTGACTTTTTAATTAAACTGTTTTTAGAGGGGTTTTAGGTTTGTCTCAAACTTGAATGGAAGTATGGAGAGTTCTCTCTACCCTCTCTCCTTACATACATAGAACCTTCCTGATTACCCACATCCCCCACCAGACTGTACATTTGTTACAATCAGTGAACCTACATCAGCCTGTACTTATCACCCAAAGTCTGTAGTTTATGTAGATGTTCACTCTTGATATTGTACATCTTAGGAGCTTTGACAAATGTATCCACTATTGTAGTAACACCCAGAAAGTTCCTACTGTTCTCCTGTGCTCTGTCTGCTTATTCCTGCCCCCACCCTAACTGCTGGTAACCAGTGAACCTTTTGCTGTTTCCAGATTGTAGCCTTTTCCAGAATGTCATAGAGTTGTGATCATACAGCTTGAAAAGCTTTTCTGGTTGGTTCCTTTTACACAGTAGTTAAGTCCTTAAGTTTCCTTTATGTCTTTTTGTGGCTTGATAGCTCATTTCTCTTCAGCACTGAAAACTATACTATTGTCTGGATATATCGTAATTTATTTACCCATTTACTTCCTGAAGGACATCCTGGTTGCTTCCAGGTTTTGGCAATTAGGGATAACACTGCTATCCATATGTGTGGGCAGGTTTTTATGTGGATGTAAGTTTTCAGTTCATTTGGGTCAATTCCAAAGAGTGTTACTGCTAAATTATGTGGTAAAACCATGCCCAGTTTAATAAGAAACCACCAAAAGGGTTTCACACTCTTCCTGAGTGGCTGTACTATTTGCAGTCCTACCTGAAATGAGTGAGAGTCCGTATTGCTCCCCATCCTGGCCAGTGTTGGGTGTTGTCAGTGTTTTGGATTTTGGCCAGTCTAATAGAGAGTGGTATCTCATTGTTGTTTAAATTTGTAATTTTTCTAACAAAATATGATGAGAAACATATTTTCACGTGCTCACTTGGCATCTGGATATCCTCTTTGGTGTCTGTTCAGGTCTTTTGCTTTTAAAATTTGGTTTGTTTATTTATCATTGGGATTTAAGGATTTTTGTCTATTTTGCATACATGCCTCTAAGAATATTTTCTGTCATTCTGTAGCATCTCTTCACATACTCTTGATACTGTAGGTAGCAGAGCAGAAGTTTGTGATGAAGTTCACATTGTTAGATATTTCTTTCATGGATTATGCCTTTGGTGTTATATTGAAGAAGTTATAGCCGCACCAAGGGGACCAAGATTTTTTCCCCATTGGGTATCTTCTAGGAGTTTTATAGTTTTTCTTTATACATTTAGGTCCCTAATTCATTTTGAGTCTGTGTGTGTGTGTGTGCACACGCACGCGCACGTGTGTGTGTGTGTGTGTGTGTGCGTGAGAGTGAGAGAGAGAGACAATGGTATAAGGTCTGTGTACGGATTCATTTCTTTGCACGTATGTGTCCCTTTGGCCCATCACTGTTTGTTGAAGAGTCCATCTTTGCCCCCATGCGTTGCTTTTGCTCCTTTGTTAAAGAAAAGTTGACCATTACTTACATGGGTCTAGTTGTGGGCTCTCTAATCTGTTCATTGACCCATTTGCCTATTCTTTCACCAATACCATACTGTAGTGCAAGAGGTGGTTATAAGACAATGAAAAAGTAAGCAAAAATGAAAAGTTGTATTAAAAAGTCCACTCCTTCAAGATTAACTGTAAAGCCATATAATCAAGACAGTGTAGCTTTATAGTAAGTCTTCAGGTAAGGTAATGCCAATCCTCCAGCTCTGTATTTCTCCTTCAATATTGTGTTCATTGTTCTGGATCTTATGCCTCTACATAGAAAATTTAGAATTAATTTGTCAGTATCCACAAAAAAACTTGCTAGGGTTTTGATTGAGATTGAGATGAATCTGTAAGTCCAGTTGGAAAGAATCAACCACCTTGACCTTATTGAGTCTACACAGGAACACACAGTATCTCTCTATGTAGTTCTTCCTCCATATTTTTCTCTGTGTTGTCCTCATAGATGTCTTATACATACTTTGTTGTATTTATACCTAAGTACTTCATTTTTGGGTGTGATCAGGTAAATGTTAATGTGTTTTTAATGTCAACTTCCACTTGTACATTGTGTTATATAGGAAAGGAATTGACTTCTGTATATTAGCTTTTGTATCTTACAAACATTTAACAGTTTGTAGTCATTTAACAGTTTCAGGAGATATCTTGTTGATTCTTTTCAGTTTCTCTACAGAGATGATGCTATCAAACACTAATAAAGACAGTTTTATTTCTTTGTTTCCAATATGTATACCTTTTATTCCCCCTTCTTGTCTTACTAAATGAACTATGACTTCTAGCACAGTGTTGAAAACCACTGCGGAGAGGGAACAGCCTCACCTTGTTACTGATCTTAGCAGGAAAACTTTGAGTTTTTCATCATTAAGTATGGTGTTAGCTGTAGGGGTTTTTTTGTTGTTGTTCATTATCTTGAAGAAGTTCCCTTGTAGTTGGCAGAGAGTTTTTATCATGAATGGGTATTTGATTTTTGTCAAATAACTTTTCTGCATTTATTGATCAAATCATGTGGTTTTCTTTTCTTCCTTAGCCTGTTGATGTGCTGTATTATGTTAATTGATTTTTTTAAATGTAAAAGCAGCCTCACATACATGGGATGTATCCTTGATTGTGGTATATAATTCTTTTTTATATGTTGTTGGATTCAATTTACTAATTTTTAGGGATTTTTACATGTATGTTCAAAAGAGATAGTGGTCTGTAGCTCTCTTGCCTTGTAACGCTTATTGTTTCTGGTATTACGTTAATGTTGGTCTCATAGAATGAGTTAGGAAGCATATGCTTCTGTCTTCTGACAGAGATTGTAAAGGATCGATGTAATTCATTTGGGAAAATAGGTATAGGCCTATTCAGATTGTCTTTTTCTTCTTGCGTTAGTTTTGGCAGATTCTGTCATTCAAGGAATTGGTCCATTCATTTATGTTACCAAATTTGTGTGCATAGAGTTGTCCATAGTATTTCTTTATTATTTTTTTAATCTCCTTTGATCTGTAGTGATGCCCCCTCTTTCATTTCTGACTTCAGTAATTAGTGTCAGCCCTTTTTTTCTTACTTATATTTGTTGTAGACCTATTAATTTCATTGATCCTTTCAAAGAAACAGGCTTGGGTTTCATTGGTTTTTCTCTATTGATTTGCAGTTTTCAATTTCATTAACTTCTTACTATTTTTTTCTTCTTCTGTTTAGTTTGCGTTTAATTTGTAGTTCTTCTGTTTTCCTAAGATTAAAACTTAGATGATTCATTTTAGACATTTCTTCTTTCCTAATATTTGCATCTAATGCTATAAATTTTCTTCTAGTACTGCTTTCACTCCACCTCACAAATTTTTATAAATTCTATTTTATTTCCATCTAATTCAAAATATTTTTAAAATTTCTTTTGAGAATTCCTCTTTAACAATACATTATTCAGAAATGCCTTGTTTAATCTCAAAGCATTTGAAATTTTCCAACTATCTTTCCATTAATGATTTCTTTTTTTGTTTGGTTGTTTTTAACATTTTATCTATTCATTTGAGAGAGAGAGACAGAGAGACAGTGCACAGAGAGAGAGGAAGAAGCAGACTTCCCACTAGGCAGAGAGCCCCATGCAGAACTCGATCCCAGGGCCCTGAGATTATGACCTGAGCCAAAGGCAGACACACCTAGGCACCCCACCATTATTAATGTTTCATTTCATTCCATTTGGTCTGAGAGCAGAGATTTGATGATTTCTATGCCTTTAAAGTTGTTAGAGTGCGTTTTGTAGTCCAGAATATGGTTTTTATGGGGGAATATTCCATAAGAGCTTGAGAAAAATTCATGTTCTGCTGTTGTTGAATAGTTTATAGATGTTAATTATATCCAGTTGATTGATGATGCTTTAAATTCACCTGTGCTCTTGGGGTGCCTGGGTGGCTCAGTTGTTAAGCTCAGGTCATGATCCCAGGGTCTTGGGATCGAGTGGGCTCCCTGCTCGGCAGGAAACCCGCTTCTCCCTCTCCCACTCCCCCTGCTTGTGTTCCATCTCTCACTGTGTCTCTCTGTCAAATAAATTTTTTTAAAAATCTTAAAAATTCATCTGTGCTCTTACTAATATTCTTTCTGACAGATTTGTTCGTTTCTATTAGAGGAGTATTAAAATCCCCAACCATAAGAATAGATTAATTGATTTTTCTTTGGAATTTTATCAGTTTTTGCCTTAAATATTTTGTTGCTCTGATGTTGGGTGCATACACCTTAAGGACTGTTGTGTTTTCTTTGAATATTGACTCTTTTATCATTATGTAACATCATATTTATTCTTTTATCCCTGATAGCTTTTCTTTTTCTGCAATCTGTTCTGTCTGAAATAGTATAACTACTCCTGATTTCTTTTCATTAGTGTATTAGGGTTATGTATGGGAACACAAAATAGGAGATGGATGGATAGATGATGGATGGAAGGATGAGAAGTTTTACTATAGGAATTGGCTCACATGATGATTATACAAGGTGAGAAATTTCATCATCTGCTATTTACAAGGTAGAGAACTGAGAAAGCCAGTGGTTTGAATTCAGTCTGAGATGAAGGGCTAACCATGAAAGCAGAAATAGTCGGATACCTCAACTCAAGCAGAGAGTGGGTGAATTCGCCTTTCCTCCTTCCACCTTTTTATTCTGTTCAGGCCCTCGGTGGACTGGATGATACCTGCCCACACTGGGGAGAGCCATCTGCTTTATTCAGTTCACCAATTTAAATTCTCTTCTTTTCTGTAAACACCGTCTCAGACACTCACAGAAACAATGTTTTGCCAACAATCTATGCATCCTTTTACCCGATCAAGGTGACATGTAAAATTAGCAATCTCAGTTCGTGTTAGCATGGTCTGTTTTTCTCTATCCATTTACTTTTATTCTCTGTGTCTGTATTTCAAGTAGGTTTCTTGTAGACAATGTCTAGTTGGGTCTTGTTTTTTGATTCACTTTGATAACCTCTATTTTAATTGTTAAATTTTTACCATGGACATTAAAAGTGATTTTTGAAATGGTTGGACTTATGTCTACCATATTTGTTACTCTTTTCTGTTTGTTACCTGTGTTCTTTTATTCACCCCTCTATTTTTGCCTTCACATTTTTTCTGTCTTGAGATTTGAGCATTTTATATGATTCCTTTTTCCATTTTTTTTAGCCTATCAGTTATACTTCCTTTTTTACTTTTCTTAGTTGTTGCCTTAGAGTTTGCAAAATACATTTCATCTATTCCAATCCACTTTGACTTAATACTGTACCACTTTACAGGTAGTGCAAGTAGCTCACAATAACAAAATGCTCTTAATTCCTCTTTCCAGTCCCTTGTTTCAGCACTGTCATTCCTTTCACTTACACATAGGCATACTCACATATATATGCATACATAAGCATACATAATTGAAGACCCTGGTGTGATTATTTTGGTATAATAAATTGTTATCTCTCATATCAATAAAAATAATAAAAATAAAAGATTTTCTTTTACCTTCACTTAGTCCTTCTCTCATGATGTTCCTTTGTTTATATAGTGCTGAGTTTCTGACCTATATCATTTTTCTTCCAAGAAGAACTTCTAAAATTGCTCACAAGGCTAGTCTACTGACAACAGACTGCCTCAATTTTTCTTTGAGAAAGTGTGTATTTCCTTTTTGATTTTGAAGGATAATTTCACAGGGTACAGAATTCTAGGTTGCCTTTTTTCTTTCAACTTTTACTGTATTTCACTCCATTCCCTTCTTGTGTGGTACCTGAGATCTTGCATATAATTCTTATCTTTGCTCTTGCATAGTAAGGTGTTTTTTTGTTTTTATCCTCTGGCTTCTTTTAAGATTATTTACTTTAGATTTTTTTGAAGTTTGAAGTTGATCTGCCTAAGTGTAGTGTTGTTTTGATTGGTATTTAATCTGCTGCCTGTTCTCTGTGATTCCTGGAACTGTGGTTTGACGTCTAACATTACTATGGGGGAAACTCTCAGTTACTATGGCTCCAAATAGTTCTTCAAATAGTTCTTCTCCAAATAAGTACAGCTTTTGTACTTATCCCGTAGTTCTTGGATATTCTGTTACAGGGGTTTTTTTCCAGATTTTTCCTCTGCTTTTCTGATTTGGAGGTCTCCATCATACACTCAAGCTCAGAGAGTCTTTCCTCAACTGTATCTAGCCTGCTAATGAGCCCATCAAAAGTTACACTGGTTTTGATTACCTTTTTTTTTTATTTTTAGAATTTCTATTTTTCTCCTTATATTATCCATCTGTTCTCATATCTTTTCTCCTTGTTCCATTAAAGCCATTTGCATATTAATCATGGTTTTAAAAATTCTTTAATAATTCCGCCCTACCTGCTGTATCTGTCTGTGGTTCTAATGCTTTTATAGTCTCTGCAAACTGTGTTTTTGCCTTTTGGTATGACTTATAATTTTTTGTAAGAAGTAGACCTGAAGTACTAGTGAAAAGGAATTGGAATAAATACACCTTTAGTAATGTGGTGGGAAGGTGTGGGGGGAGAGGATGCTTTCTGGAGTTTGTCCTATGATTCGGTTTTAGTTTCTTGGTGAAACCATGCTCCTGGACTATGAACTTCACCTGTGCTCTTCAGTTCCTTCCTACCCCCCTTAGGTGGGACCAGATGGCTAGTGGGGGCTTATGTTGTCTATTTCCCTTCCCCCAGGTTGTTTAGGCTCTGGCAGAATAATTTCTCTTGAGGTAACAGAACCCTCTGGCATATTTCACCATTTTCCCTTCTCCTACCAAAAGCGTAAGGGTATTCTTCTCTGACATTCACTATGACAATCTGGTAAACTCTGGGAGTTGAAGCTTACAGAAGTGTGGAATCCCCCAGATGACTAGTTCCCCTGGAGTTTTTTTCTCTAAGGCTTGTCCATTCTGAACCTCCAGTGATTCATCAATTACATGTCAGATTTTCCTATGCTGGTACTTCCTTGAAGGTCTCTGTGCCAGTAATTTTTAAATTTCTGTGTCTTCCTTTCTGTCTCCCCACTCTTGGGGTGGCAGTTTGCCTTGTGATCTTCCTTCTCTAATAGATCTAAGAAGCATTTTTGATATTTCTCTTTGTTTAGATTTTTGCTAGTTGTTAGAATAGTAGCAATGTCTGAATGACTCCCATGCTGGATGGGAAACCAGAAGTCCCTGACAATTGACTTGTTTCTTTGTAAATTAAAGAACCAGCATATCCAAACTTCCCTCCACATCCTTTTACATATAATTTTATTATTTTTATTATTAAATTATTCTTTTATTTATTAAGGTTATTCTTCCTGACTCTAAGGAATTACCTTCAAATAAATTTGCCTTTTTTTTTGTTTCGAAAGTTTATTTAATTTTTTAAACAACAACAAACAGTTCACCCATAACCTCCCCATGACCATCCCCAGCCATGAATGAGAAAGGAAGGAGCCTCCTAAGAAATAGGAACTAAACAATGAGCAGCTCAAATCATCCTTTTAAAAGAAAAAAAAAAAAAATTACCTACTGCTGATTACAGCTGAAATAGAACCAAGTGTTTATTTTTTTCTGATTTTTTAAAAACTCCCTATCAGACAAGTTCCTCTTCTGGAGCTGAGTCAGAGGGAAGATTGCTGAACCTAGATCAGTTGGCCAATGTCCACAGCGTGTTTCTTGGCTCTGTTTCAGAGAAAGGGACTTGAGTTGCAGGCCTGCCTCCTGTTCCTGGGCAGCCAGCCACATGTGCCATGCTGTAGGCCCTCTGTAGGCTGTCCACCTTCCACACCAAAGCCTTCCTCCCAGGACTGACCTGGCCTCCCTCAGAAGGGTTACGGGTCTTTGAGACTCGAAGCCTGGGCTTTAAATGTGCCGGAAACACCTCTGGCTCCTCGGAGAAGGGCAGCTGTCCTTGATCTCTTCTCTGCCCCATCTTCCTGCCCTGTTTAGCCAGAATGAAACCCTGTCTGGTTTGAGGGCTAGATTCCTGTAAAGGAAAGGGAAAGCCATTTTTCTCTAATTTAGGAAGTTGCATTTTTTTGGGGGGTCAAATCTAGTTTTTATTTGAAGACTCAATTCTAAGGACTAACACATATATATTTTTAAATTCCTTTAAATCACCTCTTTTGGGGGCAAAGTAGATCTTTAAATCATTGAGGTCTTCTTAAGAAGAAGCTATTTACAGCAATGTCCACAATAGCCAAACTGTGGAAAGAGCCTAGATGTCCATCAACAGATGAATGGATAAAGAAGATGTGGTATATATATATATATATACACACAATGGAATACTATGCAGCCATCAAAAGACATGAAATCTTGCCATTTGCGACGACGTGGTTGGAACTAGAGGGTATCATGCTTAGCGAAATAAGTCAATCGGAGAAAGACAACTATCATATGATCTCTTTGATATGAGGAAGTGGAGATGCAAGGCGGGGGGGGGTTAGGGGGAGGTAGGAAAAGAAAAAATGAAAAGATGGGATTGGGAGGGAGACAAACCATAAAAGACTCAATCTCAAGAAACAGACTGAGGGTTGCGGGGGGGAGGGGGGACGGGAGAGGGTGGTGGGGAAATGGACATTGGGGAGGGTATGGGCTATGATGAGTGCTGTGAAATGTGTAAACCTGACGATTCACAGACCTGTACCCCTGGGGATAAAAATACATTATATGTTTATTAAAATAAAAAAATTAAAAAACAAAAACAAAAACAAAAAAAAAGAAGAAGCTATTTACTTGTGAACTATGCTCCCCAATTTCTTGCCTATTCGAATGTATCTTTCTATTTCTTTCACCTTGTTCATTTCAGATTGATTGGGTTTAATGTTTCTAGGTGACAGGTTTTTTGTTTGTTTGTTTGTTTTGTTTTTACTGTAAATATTACTTCCCTCTTTACTGGCACCTCACAGTCAAAGAGATATTTGTATTTTAAATGAGTCATCCAGGCTGTGTCTTAGTATGGCTTACTTTTTTTCCCAGTAAATTTGCTTGTTAGATGCTTGGTAAGCAATTTTGTCATGTAGAAACAGGTAATTCTTGAGATCAAGAATTTTTTCCTTACAAGCTTCGAATGTTCTTTTTATTGTTGCTGTTTGTTTTATTAAGAAAACCTAATTAATAAAGGAGAGACCTCCTTATTCATCAGCTTGTCTTCCTTGTGTTTGTTCTCGTTTCCCTTTTTTTTATTTGAGGTAATTTTATCAAGGCCAGAATTGGCTCAGGGACTAGGTAGTCCATATGTTCGAGATTGGAATTCTGTGCCATCTTCAGGACTCTGCTTAGCCCTATCCACTTCTTTCCAGTTCACTTTGTTACCTCACTGCCTTGTACTTCGTTCATTGACTGCAGCTTTCATGCAGCAGGGTGAGGAGAGCCCAGGGGTGGTCTAGACTCCAGCACGGAGCCTCTTCCTTGAGGGAAATTGAGTATTGGCTTTGGCAAGTCCATTTCTTTGTATCTAATCTGTTCTCTCTGTGGCTTAAATTCCTTATACTTTTTGTGGTTCCTGAGTTAAGAAGTGATCATGTATTTCTCACTCCCACACCCCTCACCCGGCTTTTTAAGAATTTGGTTTTTCTTTGTAATTGTGTTTGGCTTCAGCGGAAAACAGTCTCTAAACCCACTTCTAGGGGGCCTGGGTGGCTCAGGGGGTTAAGCCTCTGCCTTTGGCTCAGGTCATGATCTCAGGGTCCTGGGATGGAGCCCCGCATCTGGCTCTCTGCTCAACGGGGAGCCTGCTTCCCCCTCTCTCTGCCTGCCTCTCTGCCTACTTGTGATCTCTCTTTCTGTCAAATAAATAAAATCTTAAAAAAAAAAAACCCACATCTACATTATCAGCTCTTCCAGAAGTTCTCAGTCTCATCTTTAAAAACACATGGCAGCCAGCTCTCTGCCTACTTGTGATCTCTGTGAAATAAATAAAATCTTTAAAAAAATAAAAAATAAAAACACATGGCAGAAGAACCTTTGTTTATTTTCATGACCACCATTTCATTTTTATCACACTGATAAAGATGGGTGAAATATGAGAAAGCATTAGCATGAAGGTTAGTTGCAAATATCTAGAAGTGGGTACGTCCTGTAGTGGGTCCTTTTTTTTTTTTTTTTAAGATTTTTATTTATTTATTTGACAGACAGAGATCACAAGTAGGCAGAGAGGCAGGCAGAGAGAGAGGAGAAAGCAGGTTCTCCACGGAGCAAAGAGCCTGATGCGGGGCTCGATCCCAGAACCCCGGGATCATGACCTGAGCTGAAGGCAGAGGCCTTAAAGTGGGTCCTCTTTTGATAAGTGTGTACATTCTATCGCAGTTAGAATGTACGTAACTACAGATTGCTAAGATGCTCTCTAAAATCTGTGCTTGCTTACTCTCCACCCAAATATTACATAAAACAGATGAATTAAGACCTATATCCTGACACCCTGTTCAGCGAACCTTTATAATCCATGTAATCCATGTATTTTTAATTAACTAGCTTCTTTGGCTCACCGAAATGCATTCACTGAATAGATTGTTGTTGTTTTTTTCCTTTCTCCTTTTCTTGTTTCTTTCTTTTATAAAATCAAATTTACCTAAACACCTCATTTAATGACTATTAATTCACAGTAAACAAATACTTTCTACTTGGCTCTCTAATTTCGAATAGACTATCCAGAATACCATTTGCCCAAAATAGCTTACTAACCTTTCGATTTCTGCTTGAAAAGCACCCAGGTGGCTGCTTTATAAGCTTGTTGGAATTTTAAGATTACGGGTTCTTTGCATAACATTTCATCTTTTAGGGCATATTGATATGCATGATCCTGGACCAACTTAGTTGTTTCATGATTTATAGGGAGTTAAATTAGAGTAACAGTAGCCAGCTTATGCTTATTTCCTGTTGCAAAAGGACTGGCTTCTCTAACACATGTGTATTTTAGCTGTTCCCTTCCATGCATGCTGGGAAGGGTGTGGTGGTAGGAATGACAATGCATCAGTGATCTCTGCTTCTTGTCGGTTACTTACCTTATGTGGAAAAAGAACACTTTGAAGATACTTGAAGGTTAAGAATCGTTGATCTTAAGATAAGGAGAATATCCTGGGTTATATGTACTTCTGCCTCAATTTAATCATCATTTGCACTTTGAAAAGCAAAAGAGGGAAGTAAGGGCGGGGAGCCACAGGGATTGGAGGGGTTAGGGGCATTCATTATGTCACTTGGGCTCTGATGACAGAGGGGACAGATAGAAAGGAACACCTGCCACTTTTAGGAGCAGACAGCAGACCTTGGCTGACAGCCGGCAAGAAGATGGGGACCTCCGTTCTCCAAGGCCTCCAGAAAAGAGCCTAACCCCACTAACATTATGGATTTATGAGGCCCAGAGCAGAGGATCAAGCCAATCCCACCCAAACTTCTGATCTCCAGAAGATGGGGGCTAGTAAGTCTTGTGCAGGAGGAGAACAGAATAAATGGGTGTTCTTGGTTACTTATGTTGCTGTCATTTGTTACAGCAGCAATAGGAAACTAATACAGGTGCCATTCACACCCCCAGAAACTTGGAATTTATGCCAGAGGACAGACGAGGTGGGAAGGAGGTGGCGTGGAGAACGGATGGCGATACCAGCCCCTCGAAGAAGAGGGGCGTGTCCCCCAAGATTGTGTGTAAGGACCTTCCTGGGGTTGAGGCTGTATGTGAGGCAAATGGAAATGTGCCTTTGACTTCCCCTCTTTGGGGGCAGGGTAACTTCACTTGCAGAGAGCTGGACTAGTGGGGATGCTTCTCAGAGTGGAAAAGGCAAGGTGGGGGCCAGTCAGGGAGCCTGTGAGCACGGGCTTCCTCCACAATAGGCAAACACAGGAACAAAAAAATTGGGGAGCTTTGAAAACATACAGAAACCACTTTTTTAAAAAATTCTTTTAATTTGACTCATTTCCTCACGAGTCCATAAAGTACACGTGCGTTTAGAAGAATGTATTAGAAGGAAGAAATCACCTATGATCACAAAAGATTCCATGGATAATAAAAATTTAACTGCCTATTTAAAAAAAGAATGCATGTCGTGAATAGCTTGCAGGAGGGAAGAAAAATGAATTCACACGGTAAAAAGGGAACTCAGATACAAAAGCCACAGAAGGAAAAGGGAATGAAGTACAGAGAAAAGATAAGAAAGATCAAGAAGGGGCGTGTATGTGTGTCATAAATAGACCATTTTGGCTTGAACTACTAAAGAAAAACTAGAGAATTTTATTGGGAAAAAAGAAAAAAAATTAAAAGGCCTGAATATACATACTGAAGAGATTCAATAATAACTGTGGAAAAAATAATGAAGAAAAAGGTCAAGAACTATGATACATATGTTTGTAGCTTGAAAATCATTTTGTGCATATCTGAAGAGAAGGGAAGTTATATCCAAACAAAGGAAAGTATAAAGCCTTCAGAATGCTCTTCTGTAGCACCAAACACCAAAAGACAACAGACTCTTAGAGTATTGGATGTGGCATTTTTTCCCCTAATTAAAATGTAACGCTTGGACTGTGAGAAAGAGATTTTGCAGTGGGGATTAAGAGAACCATGAGAAAAAGAGGTGGGGGGATCAGATAGTCCCAGTATCTCAGAGATGATACTGTTGTTCCGAATATTTTCAATAAGATGCCCCTAAAAAGCAAGATCTGTTAGAATGTTCAATGAGTATTTAAAAGGTCACAAGGAAGGAAATAAACCCGGTCATCATCCTACCACCCGGAGACAACTGGCAATAACATTCTATTTGGGAAGTTAATTGCATATTTCTTCACTATAATTGAGCTCACAGAATACGGACTTTATTGTACTTGTTTTTTTCTGACTTAAAAGTACGTTCTGACAACTTTTCAAGGTAGCATCAGCCCAAACTGTCCCACCAGCTTCAAATCCAACATCCACCAAGCATCCCGCTTATACCACAGATCGCAATCTGCATACACCAACCTTTTCCCCTTGACTGCTAGTAGGTAGCCTGGTGTCTGGTCTCTTTACTTGTTAGGCTTCTGTTTAATTAACTCTCCACTCAAAAAAGACGTATTTGTTTAATAACATAAACTACCCAGTGTTTAAAGTTAGTTTCAACAGGTAGATAAGAAGCAATTCTAAACCCCTTACTTTTGAAACTTTGTAAAGCTGTGAACGACCATGTCCCTGGCCACCTTATTCACCCACGTACATCGCGCCTCCCTCTTTGCAGAGTATGCGTCAGTCATGCAGTATGTCCTTAGCTTGCAAACTGTGCTGAGTTCTAGCTCCTCCCACTGCCTGAACTCCTGGGACTGCGTCTTTCTCACTACGTCTTAACTTGGCAAAGAGGGGCTTTTGGACTTGCTGATCCTGGAGATCTGCACCTTGTCATTTACTTCCCATTACACCAGAATTTGTGAATAAAATTTGTTTACTCTCTTGTCTCTCCTACAACATTATAAGCTCATTCAGGTGGAAACCATTCATATTTTTATTTATTTATGCATGATCAACCCCTGCTGCTGTATTTGATATTTCCTGGGTCCTCAAAAAATATCCTTTTTTTTTTTTGAGCACTTTTTTGTAGTACAGAGGCTTCAAAAATGTGATCTTTTTCTCTGCTGCTGTGTATTTCAACATAGAAATGAATAATAATGTATATAATTGTTCATTATATATTAAGTGCTTAGTTTTTCTAAGTCTTTCCATAAACATGCTAATGTCTTTTTTTTAACTTTTTAACATTTAATTTTATTGTGGAAAATACAATTAATAGAAGATCTACCCTTTGAAATTCTTTTTTTTTTTTTAAAGATTTTATTTATTTACTTGACAGACAGAGATCACAAGTAGGCAGAGAGGCAGGCAGAGACGGAGAGAGAGGAGGAAGCAGTCTCTCCACTGAGCAGAGAGCCCGATGCAGGGCTTGATTCTAGGATCCCGAGATCACGACCTGAGCCAAAGGCAGAGGCTTTAACCCACCGAGCCACCCAGGTGCCCCTACCCTTTGAAATTCTTAAGTGTGCAGTACAGTATTTTTGTCTCGGTACAATGTTGTTCTTCCAATCTCTATGTATTAATTCATTTTAGCTGAAAATTTATGTCCATTGATCAGTTAATGCCCATTTCTTCCTTCCCGTACCACCCGGTAACCACTCCTGAGAGCCTATTTTCATTATCTCCTAGAAGGAGAATTGTGCAGAAGTTTACCTTCGGTGTCTGAGCTCTTTACCTTAGCATAGTGTCCTTAAGGTTCATCATGTTGACATGTAATTTTTTCTTTAAAGGCCGAAGAGTATCCCATTGTAGGTATAAGCCATGCCACATTTTCTCTGATGTTACTTACATATTCTATCTGTTGAGGACACTCAGGTTGTTTTCCCACCTTGGCTATTGGGAGTAAGTGCTACAGTGAATATGGGGAGTACTCCTATCTCTTCAAGGCACCGATCTGCCTTCCTTTGGGTAAATATGCAGAAGTGGGATTGCTGGGTCATATGGTAGTTTTAAATTTTTAAATCTTTGAGGAAAATTTCCATGTACCATTTTGCTTTTCTTTGAAAAGGGCACGGGGTTCCACTTTCTCTGTATCATCACCGATACATTTTGTCTTTTTTTTTATATTAACTATCTTGACAGGGGTGGGGTGATACCTCATGGTATTTTGATCTACCTTTTCCTGATGGTTAATGGCGTTTAGCATTTTTCATAGAACTTTTGGTCATTTATAGGTCTTTTTTGGAGACATGTCTATTCGAGTCTTGAGCATATTTTTAAATGAGGTTATTAGTTTTCTTCTATTCAGTTGTTGGAGTCCCTTATATGATTTGGAGGTTAACCTCTTATGAGATCAGTGGTTTGCAAATACATTCTTTCATTCTGTAAATTGCCTTTTCACTGTTACATTTCCTTTGCTCTGTAGAACTTTTTAGTTGGATGTAGTCTCACTAGTCTAATTTTGTTTCTGTTGTCTGGTTTTGTTTTGTTTTGGTGTTTTGGTGTCCTATCCTTGAAAGCTTTGGTAAGACCACTGTCATGAATCTTTTCCATCATATTATTGTTTCAGAATTTTAACAGTTTCAGGTCATATCTTTAAGTCTTTAATACATTTTGAGTTGATTCTCTTATATGATGTAAGATAAAGATCCAATTTCCTTCTTTTGCTTGTGGCTGCCTGATTTTCCCAGCACCATTTGTTAAAGACTATTGTTACCTTATTGTGCATTATTGGCACCCTTGTCAGAGCTCTCTGGACCATATATGGTTAGATTTGTGTCTGGACTCTGAGTTGTGTCCCATTGGTCCTCATCTCTCTCTCTCTCTTTTTTTTTTTTTTCATAAAATATAGAGTGGTTTATTTAGATGGTTTTAAATGATTTCACTGCGGAATTCAGCATAACTGGAACAAACATCCAAGATCTTCGTAACAGAAATCTTCTTGCTAGGCAATGGCTTTGGCTTCAGGCAGGAATGCCTCCCAGTATTTTATCAGCTGTTGTGTTTGTACTAATGATTCTAAGTACTTGATAATAACAGTTTTAAAATCTTTCACCCGTTCTTTCTCAAATCTTCCCACTTCTTTTCGAATTGTTTTAGAGATCTGTTCAAAATCTCTTTCTCCTTGTTGTACTTTTGCCTCCCACTCTCTTATTTCATTTTTAGCTTGCTGTATTTTATCTGGTTTGTTAGCAACCATCATTTTTGCCTCAGTTTCACGTTTTTTGAGCAAAGTAATTTGAGCATCTTCCCATTTCTGCCAGCACTTCATTCGATGGTCAAACACACCTTTGACTGCAGCAATAAGACGAATGTAGTCACTAAGCAGTTCTGAAAACATGTAAAAGTCAGCAAAAGCTTGTTCTTGATGTAACTGGTCTATCTTCTCCTCTACCTCTGCAAGCTGAGACAAAGCTCTAGATAAAGCAGTGTGGTCCTCAGAGTTACCTAACATGGCAGCACTTTTTGCAAAGGCAGCTGTGTTGGCTGAAAGTTCTTTTCTATGACAGACCAAGGCTTCGACACTAGCATGAAGTTTCCTAAGTTGCTGATCCAGATTTTCAAATTGTTGCTGCTTTTCTTCAAACCATGCATCCGATTCATTCATCTTGATTGTCATTTTGTTGACAGCGTCGGCAGCCTTGTTCACCATCCTTAATATTCCTGCTCCACTCAGAGCCTGTGTGTTAACTGCTCTAGGCAGCTCTGAACTTTCCAGGAACTGCCTTAAATCAGGATCCTGTAGTAAAGTTGGATGCTTTACTGTTCTTTGAAGATACCTTTCAAGAGCTGCTCTCCGTTTCTCTACAAATTCAGTGGATGAAGAATCTTCTTTACCCACTTTGATCTTGGTCATGCCTACTATACTCTTTTCTGGAGCTGGTGGCACAATATAACCAACATGTAAATACTTGCTTGCTAACTTGCTATGCAAACCGAGAAAGTCACTGAATCTTCTTTTCACTGAAAATTCACTCTTACTGAACATGGAAAGAGAGGTCTTTGTTGTTACTCTATACGCCGTGTAAGCATTCATGCCATCACCAACTTTCTCTGGATCTGATACACCAATTTCTATATCAAAAACATCTCCATTTGCTTCTTCTTCAATCTCCTCCCTGGATCTATCGAAGATATAACAGGAGCAGACATACTCTTGGATTCAATTCTGGGAGCAATGATTGTAGTAGGGGGTCACAGGTGTGACTGCAGGAGAAGGTTCTGAAACTGTTTTGATTACTGTAGTTTTATAATATAGTTTGAAATCAGGAAGTGTGAAGTCTCTAGCTTTGTAACATATGTTGAAAGGAACTGTGATGTCTCTATGTTTGTTCTCCTTTCTCAAGACTGATTTGCCTCCTTATGTTTGTTTTGTGTGTGTGTGTGTGTGTGTGTGTGTGTGTGTGTGTATCTCCATGTGACTTCCAGAATGTGCTTTTCTCTTTTTGTAAAATATGGCGTTAGGATTTTGATGGAGATTGCATTGAATCTGTAAATTATTTTTAGTGGTATGCACACTTTCATAACATTCTTCCAGTCCAGGAACATGGGGTGTCTTTCCATTTGTTTGTGTCTAATTTCATATCTTTTTTTAAGATGCAGTTATGTAATTTATTACATTATAATATTTATAATGCATTTGGATTGAAAAGTAAAAATGGTTTCCTGATTTCACATACTGCATTTAGTTAACATATCAGGTAGGTATATTGATTTGCTTTTACTTCCGTGTTAATCTTATTTGGTTCTGAAATTGAATTCCCACTCTTAGCCTTATTTTGTTTCATTTTTGTTTTTCTTCTCAATTCCATCTACTAAATGTACAGTGTTCTATTAGTTCCATGTGTACAATGTAGTGATTCAGCAGTTCTGTACGTTACCCTGCTCACCATGCTAAGTGACTCTTTAATCCCCATCACTTATTTCCTCCATCCTTCCTCACCCACCTCCCCTTTTGTAACCACCAGTTTGTTCTCTGTATTTAAGAGTCTGTTTCTTGATCTGTTTCTCTCTCTGTCTCTCTCTCTTTTTTTTCCCCTTGCTTATTTTGTTTCTTAAATTCTACATCTGAGTGAAATCATATGGCATTTGTCTTTCTCTGACTGACTTATTTCATTTACCATTGTGCTCTCTAAGATCCATATACATTGTTGCACATGGCAAGACACCATTCTTTTTTTTTTTTTTTTAAGATTTTATTCATTTATTTGACAGACAGAGATCACAAGTAAGCACAGAGGCAGGCAGAGAGAGAGAGAGGAGGAAACAGGCTTCCCACCGAGCAGAGAGCTCGATGTGGGGCTCGATCCCAGGACCCTGGGATCATGACCTGAGCCGAAAGCAGAGGCTTTAACCCACTGAGCCACCCAGGTGCCCCAAGACACCATTCTTTTCATGGGTAATATTCCCTTTTTTTTTTTCTTAGAGATTTTATTTTATTTATTGGAAAGATCAGGAGACAGAGAGAGAGCCCAGGTGTGGGGGATAGGCAGAGGAAGAGGGAGAAGCAGGCTTCCCACCGAGGAGGAATCCCCGTACAGGGGGTCAAAGGCTGACATTTAATAGACTGAGCCACCCACATGCCCCTATAGGTTAATATTCCATTGGGTATATATACTATGTCTTCTTTATCCATTCATCTATCGAAAGATACTTGGGCTGCTTCCATAACTTGGCTGTTGTAAATAATGTTGCTATAAACATAGGGTGCATGTATACTTTTGAATTCCTATTTTTATATACTTAGGGTAAATACCTAGTAGTATAATTTCTGGATCATAGAGTGGTTATATTTGTAACTTTTTGAGGACTCTCCATACCGTCTTCTATACCAGCTATAGCAGTTTTCATTTCCACTAACAGTTCAGGAGGGTTCCCCTTTCTCCATATCCCTTTCACCAATTGTTGTGTCTTGTATTGTTGATTTTAGGCATTCTGACAGGTGTGAGGTGATGTCTTATTGTAGTTTTGATGCACATTTTCCTGATGATGAGTGATGTTGAGCCTCTTTTCATGTGTCTTTTGTCTATCTGGATATCTTCTTTGGGGAAATATCTATTCATTTCTTCTTCCTGTTCTTTAATCGGATTAATCATTTTTGGGTTGTTGAGTTATATAAGTTCTTTATATATTTTGGATATTCACCCTTTATTGGATAAGTCTTTTGCAAATATCTTCTTTCATTCAGTAGGTTGTCTTTTAGGAGTAGTTTTGTTAATTGTTTACTTTGCTGTGCCGAAGCTTTTTATTTTGATGAAGTCCGAATAGTTTATTTTTATTTATATTTCCCTTGCCTCAGGAGACAAATCTAGAAAAATGTTGCTACAGCCAATGTCAGAAAATTACTGTCTTTGCTCTGAAGATTTTTAGGGTTTGGGGTCTGCCTTGTTAATTTTTTTTTTTTTTATTTCTTTATTTGAGAGAGAAAGAGAATGAGTAAGAGAGAGCACAAGCCAGTGGAGGAGGCAGAAGGAGAAGGGGAAGTTTCCCTGCTGAGCAGAGAGCACAACGTGGGACTCAATCCCAGGACTCTGGGATCATGACATGAGCTGAAGGCAGACACTTAACTGACTGAGCCACGCAGGTGCCCCTGCCTTGTTTAACTTCTTGAATAAATATTTTGTAGTTGTCGGTGTATAAGTCTTTGACCTCCTTGGTCAAGTTTGCTCCTAAGTATTTTATTTATTTATTCATTGGTGTTATTGTAAATGGAATTGTCTTCCTAATTTCCTTTTCAGACAGTTCATTGTCAGTATATAGAAACACGACTTATTTTGATATGTTGATTTTCTACCCTCCAACTTTACTGAATTTGTTTATTAGTTCTAACAGTTTTTAGATGGAATGTTGAGGGTTTTCCATATAAAGATCATGCCATCTGCAAACAGGGACAATTTTACTTCTTCAACTTCAATTTGGACATGCATTTTCTTTCTTTCTTTCTTTCTTTTCCTAATTGGTCTGGCTAGGCTTCCAGGACTATGTTGAATACAAGTGCTGGGAGTGGCATTCTAGCCTTGTTCCTGATCTGTGAGCAAATGCTTTCAGTTCTCCTGATGAGTGCAGTGTTAGTGGTAGGATATCATATTTATTATGTTGAGCTAGTTTTCTTCTCTTCTGAGTTGGAGAGTTTTTAATGTGAAAGGTGTTGAATTTTACCAAAATTCTTTTTCTACATCTTTTGAAATGATCATATGATTTCAATCCTTCATTCCATTAATATGGAGTATTACATTAGTTGACTTTTGTATGTTGAGCCATTTTTACATCTTAGAGATAAATGCCAGTTGGCCATGGTATCTGATCCTTTTAGTGGGCTGTTCAGTTTGGTTTGATAGTATCTTGTTGAGGATTTTTGCATCTTTATTCATCAAGGGCATTATCCTGTATTTTGCTGCTCTTCTGGTATCTTTGTATGGCTTTGATGTCAGGTTAACATGACATAAAATGACATTGGAAGTGTTTTTGTTTGTTTGTTTGTTTTTGGAGAGTTAGAGTAAAATTGGTGTTAACTCTCATTTAAATGTTAGGTAGAATTCACCAGTGAAGACAGCTGGGGTTCTGGGTTTTTTGTTGTTTGTTTTTTGTTTTAGTTGGGAGGTTTTGGTTCATTCACCATATCAATTACAGGTCTATTCAGACTAATGATTTCTTCATGTTGTAGTCTTAATAGGTTGTATGTTTCTTGGGATCTACCCATTAAGTTATCCAGTTGGCTGGCATAGAATTATTCATAGTAGTATTTTATGATCTTTTTTATTATTTCTGGGGCATTTATTGTAATGTCCCTCCTTTTATTTCCGATTTCGAGTCTTTTTTTCCCCTTCGTCTGGCTAACAGTTTCTCATGTATTCAAATGTTTTCCATTTGAAGCGCAGTTAAATTTTTTTTCTCAGGGTAAATAGTTGAAAGTGGGAACTGTATAAAGGTATATAAACATTAAATAGAGAAATAAGTAATGTTTCAGGATGGTAAATTTGGTTGAGTTACCAGTTTTGGCCAAAATGATTCAGTAGCTAAACTATATTTTGCAAGAATTCCAGTAAGGACCTTCCGCTGCCAATTAAGATAGGGAAAGCCACAGAAGACTGTTGCTTCTTTCGTAACAATAAGAACACAAGCTGGATAAGTGACAAGATTCAGTTTTGTTTAAAAAAAAGAGCTGAAGGCACAAAGATAACTAAATGAACTAAATTTTAAAAGCTCATCCACAGGATAAGGACCGATGGATATTTTAAGCATTACTGGAACCATGAGAAGAGGAGAAATCCACCACAGACAAAGGAATAAACCTGCTGAAATTTTAATTAACTTTTAAGGGTCTTGGGGGCAGACAAAATGGATTACAGCACTAAGGATTCCCAGCCATAGAACCAATCTGCTTCTACCCAGTAACTCTTTCCTAAAGGCCTCCATGAGTGCATGGGTATGGTATGCTAAAGCTTGTTAGGGAAAAAAGACAGTTGAGAAATTTCGTCCAGATCATTTGGGGGATCCACTGCTATATGGTTTGCTGAAGGCAAGATATAGGACAGGGGAAATGAGAGAAGTCCCCACCCCCCCAGGCTCCTCTGATATTCACAAGGGCCCAGCAGTGGCTTGCCAAAGGTCAAGATCAGGGCAAAAGAAGGAATAAAACCCCTCAAAGATACATTGAATCTTCATTGAGGAGGAAGGCAGCCTTTTCTGAATGCTAAGGGCAGAGCTGAGAGAAGTTTTTAAAGGCCTAGAAAGCCAGGAAGGACTGGCTCTTCAGTGGTGGGATATTCACCATGATAGACCACATAAATTTTGAAGGAATAAAATCATGTTTCTTTAATCCTCAGTGTTACTAAATTTGAAAGTAATAAAAATACATAGAAAATACTAAAATATTTGAAATTAAGATATTTCTGAATAACCAATTGTGGAACTCATAACAGAAATTAGAAAATATTTCAAAGTGAGTAATAATGAAAGCACACACATAAGATTCATCAGATACAGATAAAATAGTGCTTAGAGCAAAAATTGTGATAATTGAAGAAAAGACATATAAAATCAATGATCTAAGCTTCTTTGACAAAAAGCTAGAAAAATTGAGAGAAAGTTAAACAGGTAGTAAGAATAAGAAATGAAAAAGAACAGGACTAAAAAGAAACAAACTAGAAAACTAACAAAATCAACCAAGTTGCAGGTTGCTTTTTAAATAAAATATATAAACTGTAGCAAGACTAAAAAGAAAAGAAATTTGCACAAAATGTTAATATCTGCAACAGAAGCACATGATTACAAATACCTATGGGTTTTAAAAGTGTAATAAGGGGACATTTTAAACAATGCCATGCCAATATATTTAACAGCTTAGATGAAATGGACAACCTCCTTAAAAAATACAACTTATCAAAACTGACACAAGAAGAAACCATCTAAAAGGTTCTGTGTCTCCTAAGGAAATGAAACACCTTCTCATAAAGAAATCTCGTGATTGAAAAACAAGTTCTGTTAAAATTTTAAAAAATAAAAATACCAAACTGAAACTTATTTTCAGAATTTAGAGAAACACAAAGCATTTCCCAATTCATGTTTGAGGACAGTACAACTTGAACTGTAAAATCTAATGAAGACATTATGAAAGAAAAAATCATAGACCAACATCCCTCATAAACAGATTCAAAAATCCTTCACAAAATAGGAGTAAATCAAATGCAGACCTGCTTAAAAAGGATAATGTGTCATGACTAAGAGGCATTTATCCCAGCATAGCAATTTGGCTTAACATTAGAAAATCACTTGGTGCAATTCACCATGTTAACAATAAAATAGAGAAGAAGTATAGGATTAGAATATCTCAATAGGTCAAAAATGATTTCAGAAATTTAAACACCCATTCATAATTTTAAGAAATAGTCTTAGTAAGCTAAGTATAGACTCAAACTTCTTATAATTGATAAAAGATAACTGAAAAACCTATTGGTAACATTATGCTAAATAGTGAAAATACCGCATACTTTTTAACTAAAATTGGAAACAAAACCGAAATGGTCACTCTCACAACATCAGTGTCACATGAAGAACCTGACAATGCAATAAGCCAAGAAAAGAATTAAAAAGCAGAAAGAAAGAAAAAAGGAGAGAAAATTGTCAGTGTGACAAACAATATGATTATGTATATAGAGAACCTTGTAAAATCACACACAAAAAAGCCAGTAGAAGTAGTAAGTGAATTTATCAAGGGCACAATACAGGAATCAATGTACAAAATTCTACTTTATTTCTACATATTAGCAACAAACAATTGGAAAATGCAACCAAGAAAATAATATAACATATATGGTGACATGTTATATTATTTTCATAATAGCATTAATCACCTGGAAATAAAATGATCACTGTATGTACAAACTTACATTACATCACTGACTTACATAAATAAGTTGAGAAAAATACATATAAAGTAGCAGACTAAATAGTAAGATGTCCCTTATCCCAAAGTTCACATGTAAGTTCACCGCCAATCAAAATACAAATTTTTAAAAGAAATTGATGAGTTGGTTCCAAAGATGATAAGGAAATATAAAGGTGTTAGAGTAGTCAGAATCTCATAGAATAAATTTGCAGGATTTATATTAAAATTTACTGTAAAGTTATAAGTAATCAAGACTATAGAAATAGTGACATAAGTATAGAGGTAGGAATGAATGAAACACAGCTGGGTCAAGAAATAGACCCACCCACCATGTACAGTCAACTGAACCTCAACCAAGCCCATACAATAGGGCAAAAAAATGTTTTGAATAGTTGATGCTGCAACACCTGGGTATATTTATGGAAGAAAAGAAAAATGAACCTCTATACCTACCTCATAACAAAGTGTAATTCAAGATAGATCACAAGCCTATATACATCAAGAGCAAGAACCATAGTGTTTCTAGAAGAAAACATAAAATAGTATATATAAGACATTGGGATGGGTAAAAATTACACTTAAATGAAAGCATTATGTGTATAAACCTGTATATTCGTGTGGTGGGAGGAGGCAGGGGCTCAAAATGGTCTTTTGATCAAATAATTTCCTTCTAGTAAATTCTGTTAAGGAAATTATCAAAGATGAGGGGGAACTGCCCATGTATTTCTTTCATCTATGAGCTGTAGATAACAGTATTATGATTTGGTAGCAGAATCTATTTGAAATTCTAATTGTTGAAACCAGGAGAATTATTAAAGTATAGGGTATCTCAAATTTAAAATTTCATATGAACTTCTAAAGTCCTGTTTTTCCAAACAAAATGTGTCTCCCACAAAATCATATTTTGAAGTCCTAACCCCCAAGGTGACTATATTTGCAGATAGGGCCTTTGAAGAGGCACTTAAGGTTAAATGAGATTGTAAGGATGGGACCCTTATCAGGTAGAATTAATATTCCTGTGAGGAACAGAAGAGCTACCAGGGATAGGTGGATGAAGAGAAAAAGCCAGCTGGAAACAACAAAGAGATATCTGCCCTCCGAGAAGAGAGGCGGCCTGAGGAAGAACCAAAATCTCCCCCTCCTTGATCTCAGGCTTGCAGTTTCCATAACTTGCAAAAAACATACTTCTGTTGTTGAGGAAACTTATTCTGTGGTGTTTAACAGTGGCAGTCCTGGCAACATAATAGATCATGTTTCTAGAAGTATGTAATGTCATAAGAAAGTAGATTCGCTGGGATATAGAAATTCTTCATTGTTTGCTAGGGGATGGCTTTCATTTTCTTTGCGTTATAGTTAAATTCTTCTACAATGAATAGATTCCTTCAATATTTAGAAACAAACAAAACATTTAAAAATTTACTGCGTTCGACTTCTCAGTTGTTGCACATTTTAGAACACTGATGCAAAAGGAAACGTGATCCTATTGATGGGATCATTGAACTTTTTATGACAAAGGGACATTGCCGTAAATGACTTCCCGCTTCCTCAACTCCATTGACCGCCACAAAGCAAGTTCCTTATCTCTGCAAAAATTTTTCAGACAATAAAAGGTGAAATAATTAGCGGAAGGAATTAGTAAAGATGAAAAAACGTGCAAGCAACACTGTGATGCAGAATAGCTATTCCAAACATTTGTGCCAGCTATGGCTTGCAAGTTAAAATTTAAAAATAGTACTTAAATATGCGTGTTAATAACATCCAGAAGGCATTTCTTTTCAAGCCTGTTTGGGCTGTTGAAGGGTTTAATTTAACCACAGCCTTCATTTATGTCTCGCAGTTAAGTTTTTTTCTTTTAAGCTCAAAGGAACTGTGAGTTGTAACTATGATCTAATTGGTGAGGAATGAAGAATGTTTTTCATGTTTTATAGACAACATGAATCCTGATCATTTTACCGCAGTAAATTACGAAGCACTCCACTTGCTGTGTCTCCCCATGGAAGCCGGGGCCTAGCTCATTAAACTATCAAAAAAAAAAAAAAAAAAAAAAAGGCAACCAAAAAAAAAAAAAAAAAGAACACCAAAAAACCCTTGGTGGGTTTCACAGCTCCTAGAAAGGCTCCTGACAAGGTGGGTTATTTTTATTTTGCTAATGCACATTCACTAGGCAGTCCGGGAGCAAGTGAGATTCTTTATGGTCTCCAACTAAATCAATTTATAAGTACATCTACATGTCAGAGGGGACGTGCAAAGAACCTAAACTGCTGTATAGAAAGATAATTTATTATTGATTTTTTTTCCAACTATTTTTTAAAAGCCACTACAACTCACTGGTTCTTCGGTTCCTTTCTGCAGCAAAAATGATCTATACCACACGGGTGGTGCATCACCTGTGGCCAAGGGAAAGGCCATAAGAGCCAGGAAGGCCCCACTTCCTGATGACTTAAAGAGAAATAAAGAGTGACTACGCCTGCATTTAAAAACAAGGAGCCCAATTCATCTGCCAGCTCTGCCCTGTTGGGAAACGCCTTAAAAAATTGAGTGCAAATGGTAGGGTGTTTAAATATGCATGTTAAATTAGCTCTTACCTAATAAATTGGGTACATCCCTTAATTTTACTGGAAGAAAAATTACCGTAACTTCTATATTTTTCTTTTGGCCTCCAAGAGTCCAATATCCAGTTGCAAGTAATGAGACAGCCACGCCCACAGCTCAGGACTGGAGGAAGTTAGAAAAAGATGGTGATACAAAATCTGTATCCCGCAGACTTTGCTATGAGCCCTCTCGCTATTGATTCTGGTCTCTTCATTCTGATTCTACAGTGAGTGCATGCTGGCATGTGGAATTCCTAATTTCAGCAGCCATTTCAACCAAACCTGCTTCCTTGTCCATGATGAGAATTGGAGCCCTGTACCACTAGGACTGCAGTTGTAAATCTCACCTACCACAGGGTTACTTCGCATCTGTTCTTGACCTTGATCAAGTCAAAGAAAATAATCTGTTAGGATTTACAGTAATATACATATAAATACATACTTACACATACAGTCAAATATTCAGTAGTATGATAGCATTACTGAAAACTGCTATAATGATAATTATCTTAAAATGATTGTGATAGAGTGAAAATCACAAAAGCCTCAGAAACTCATTGCAATCTCTTTGGACAGAAAATCTACCATTATTTCCCATGGTTCCCACTCTCATTCCCCATGTAGGTCCCTCCGTAAAGGTTACTCTTATTTCCCACATTTTTGATAAATGTGTTAAAGGCTAACTCTAACACTCCAACATAGACCTTCTGTACTGTAGAAATTGTCTATTTCTTCCATGTTGAAAAGCTTTCAAATTCCTCTACTTTCCCAGGTAAATGGCAGTTTACATTCCAATACTCTTTTTTTTTTTTTTTAATGTATTTGACAGAGAGAAATCACAACTAGGCTGAGAGGCAGGCAGAGAGAGAAGAGTGGAACAGAGAGCCAGATGTGGGGTTCGATCCCAGGACCCTGAGATCATGACCTGAGCCGAAGGCAGAGTCTTTAACCCACCGAGCCACCCAGGCACCCCTACATTCCAATACTCTCAATATCAGAAGATCTGAGTTTGAATCCCAGATTCACCATTTCATAAGTTTTGTTTGGTTTTTATCTTGGATTTGCCACTTTATTTTAATGTGTCCTGATCTATGAAATGATATCAGTAAAAAAAGAAAAAACTATCTACAATTCAGATATTTTTAAAGTAATTGCTTTTATTGATATGATATTGATATGATATGATATTGAAGTAATTGAGTAAGGTAAAGTATAGGAAATGTTATGGGAACCACACAGCCCTGTACAAATGCTAATTACTAGTATACTGGAATTTAATATTTTACTTATTAGGTGGTCCTGTTTTTACCAACCAAACCTAGAAAATTGTAACACATCTGTCAATAAAGATAAAGCCAGGGAAGAACTCTGTGTATCAAGGAAAATAACCATCAAAGATGTGCATTTGGCTCATAGAGAAATGTGGGTACATCCAGAGTCTGCTGGAAGACATATAATTAATCTGGTTTCCAAGGATAATATTGGTAATACCGATCAGGAGAGCAAATGTAGACTCAGGATTCTCATAACCTGCAAAAGTGATGGTTATCCCAGAGAATGGTGACAAAAGTAGTCTCCAACCTACTGCCATTTGTACCCGCTCTATGGTCACTCTGCAAATGGAGATCAAGTGTCTCTACTCCTTGCCCATACTATTCCAAAACTTGTGCACCTTCCATCTTCTCTCTTCAGTTCAAGAGGATGACTGCAGCAATTATTAGATTTTTTTTATCTTCATACAGACTTACTGCCAATAGCAATCAAATATGTAATTGTCCCATTTAAAAAGCAAATTGTCTACAAAGCTCACTCCCCACTCCCAACCACTATCACTCACTCCAGTTGTCTCTTCATCTTGAAAATGAAATTTGAAATTATTTTTTCTGCTGCATACCACCATTTTTTTCTTCCTTCTTTTTTGAGATAAGATTGACATATAACCTGTTTGGACATGACTACAACATGATTCAATATTTGTATACATTGTAAAATGATCACTACAGTAAGTCTTGTTAACATCTGTTACCATATTCAGAAAAAAAAAATTTTGTGTGTGGTGAGGACTTTAACGATCTACTTTCTTACCAGTCTTCCAATGTGACATATAGAAAATTCTTTATTTTATAGATTTTATATTTCATTCTTCATTTTGCAACTGGAAGTTGTATGTGTTGACTCTCTGTACCCATTTCACCCTCCCATACCACCCCCCCACACCTCTAATGAACACCATTCTGATCTGTATATCTCTGAGCCTGGGTTTTGTGTGGTTTTTTTTTTTATATTCCACATCAAAATGAGATCATACCGTAATTTGCCTTTCTCTGACTTCACTTAGCATAATGTCCTCAAAGTCTGTCCATGTTGTCACAAAAGGCAAGATTCTTTTCTTTATTTGGATGAAAATGGTCCTTTGTATACCTATACCATTTCTTCTTCATCCTTCATTGGATGCTAAGGCTGTTTCCATTTCTTGGCTGTTATAAATAGTGTTGGAATTAACATGGGAGGTGAATATATCTTTTTGGTTTAGTGTTTTCATTTCCTTTTGACAAATACCTGGAAATGGAATTGGTGGATCACATGGTAGTTCTAATTTTAATTTTTGAGGAACCTCCCTATTGTTTTCCATAGTGACTGTGCCAATTTTTATTTCCACCATGAGTGCATAAGGATCCTTGCCAGCACTTGTTATTTCTTGTCTTTTTGATACTAGCCATTCTGACAGCTGTGAGGTGATCACTCATTGTGATTTTGATTTGCATTTCCCTGAGGGTTGGTGATGTTGAGCATCTTTTCATGTGTTTGTTGGCCATCTGTAGGTTGTCTTTGGAAAAAGGTCTATTCTGTTCCACTGCCATTTTTTTTTAATCGAAATTGTTGTTGTTGTTGTTATTGAGTTGTATGAGTTCTTCATATATTTTGGGTATTAACCCCTTATCAGACTTCCAAATATATTCTCCTCTTCAGTAAGATTTTTAGTTTGATGCAGTCCCACTTCCTTATTTTTGCTTTTGTTGTCTTTGTTTTTGGAATCAGATCCAAAAGATCATGGCCAAGACAGACATCACTGCCTATGCTTTTCTCTAGGAATTTTAAGGTTTCAAGTCTTATATTCAAGGGTTTAATCCATTTTGAATTAGTTTCTGTGTGTAGTATAAGAGTGGTCTAGTTTCTTTTTTTTTTTTTTTTTTTTTTGCCTGGGGCTCTCCAGTTTTCCCAACACCATTTATTGAAGACTATCTTTTCCTGTTGTACATTATCGACTCCTCTGTCATAAATTAATCGACCGGGTAAGCATGGTCTTGTTACCAGCCTCTCTATTCCATTCCATTGTTCTATGTGTCTGTTCTTAGGCCAACATCATACTGGTTTGATGACTATAGCTTTGAAATACAGTTTAAAATCATGAATTGGGGTGCCTCCAGCTTTGCTGTTAACATTGCTTTCGCTTTTCATGGTCTTTTGTGGTTCCACATACATTTTAGGATTGTTCTAGTTCTGTGAAAAATGCCATTGGTATTTAATAAGGCTTACATTGAATCTGTAGATTGCTATAGTTGATATGGACGTTATAACAATACTAATACTTCTGCGAGCATAGAACATCTTTGTATTTGTTTCTTCATTTTTCAATCAATGTTACATATTTTCCAGTGTATAGGTCTTTCACCTCCTGGCTAAATTTATTCCTAGGTATTTTATCTTTCTTGATGCACCTGTACATGGGATTGTTTTCTTTTCTTTTCTCAAAGACTTTCTACTTATTTATTTGACAGAGAGAGAGAGACAGCGAGAGAGGGAGCAAAAGCAAGGGAGTGGGAGAGGGAGAAGCAGGCTCCCTGCTGAGCAGAGAGCCAGATGTGGGGCTTAATCCCAGGACCCTGGGATCATGACCTGAGCTGAAGACAGACGCTTAATGACTTAGCCACCCAGGCGCCCCTGGGATTGTTTTCTTAATTTTTCTTTCTGATATTCATTATTAGTGTACAGAAACACAATAAATTATATATGTATTGGTAGTGTATTTTACAACTTTATTTCTGTATTTGTTCCAACAGATTTTTAATGTAATCTTTGGGGGGGGGCGTTGTATATAATACATCATCTGCAAATAGTGACAGAGTCATTTCTTACTTCCCAGTTTGGTTGCCTTTTATAATTCTTTTTCCTACCTAATTGCTCAGGTTAGCAATTACAATACTGTTTTTAATAGAAGTGGCCAGAGTAGGCATCTTTGTCTTTTTTTCTGGTCTTAAAGAAAAGTTCTTAACATTTCAGCTTTGAGCATGATATTACCTGTGAGCTTGTCACTTATGATTGTGTTGAGGTATTTTTCCTTTATACCTGTTTTAATGAGAATTTTTATCAAAATTGAATGTTGAATTTTGTCCAGTGTTTTTTCTGCATCTCTTGAAATGATCATATGATTCTTATCCTTCATTTTGTTAATGTGGTATATCACAGTGATTGATTAGGGATGTCAAGCCATCCTTTCATCCCTGGAATAAATCCTACTTGATTATGATGTAAGATGTTTTCAGTTTTTTATTCAGTTCACTTTGCCAGTATTTTGGTGAGGATTTCTACATCTATGTTCAGAAAAGTTGGGCGGTAGTTTTCTTTTTTGTGTGTGATATCATTTTCAAATTTTGGTATCAGAGTAATTGTGGCCTTATAAAATGAATTTGAATTGAATTGAATTGAATTTCAATTGAACATCAATGAATGAAAAAAATCTCCTTTTCTATATTTTTGGATAGTTTGAGGAGATTGGAATTACTTCTTCTTTGAATGTTTGCTAGAATTTTCCAATGAAGCCATCTGGCCCTGGACTTAGGTTTGCTGGAAAAAATTTTTTATTACTGATTCCATCTCCTTACTACCAACTGGTCTGTTTCTTTATGATTCAGTTATGTTCAGTTATATATTTCTAGGAATCTATCCATTTCTTCTAGGTTATACAATTTTTTTTAAAGATTGATCGATTGATTGATTGATTTGACAGAGATCACAAGTAGGCAGGTGAGTGGCGGGGGGGGGGAGCAGGCTACCTGCTGAGCAGATAGCCTGTTGCGGGGCTCGATCCCAGGACCCCAAGACCATGACCTGAGCCGAAGGCAGAGGCTTAACCCACTGAGCCACCCAGGTGCCCCTAGGTTATCCAGTTTGTTGGTGTGTAATTGTTGATAGTAGTGTCTTATAATCCTTTGTATTTCTATGCTATGTGTGGTATGATCTCCATTTTCATTGATTATTTTATTTGAGTTTTGTTTTATTCTTGGTGAGTTTAGTGAAAGGCTTGTCGATTTTATCTTCCCAAACACACTCTTGGTTCCCTTAATCTTTTCTGTTGGCTTTTTAGTCTCTGTTTCATTTATTTCTTTTCTGGTCTTTGTTATTCCCTTATTTCTGCTAAGTTTGGATTTTTGTTATTTTTAGTTATTTGAGTTGTAAAGTCGTGCTTGAGATCTTTCTTTTTTTCTTGATGTAGATATTTATCACTGTGAACTTCCCTCTTAGACCTGTTCCTACTGCATTCTGTAAAGGTTTTTTTTTTTTTAATTTCTCTTTTGATTTCTTCCTTGACACGGTAGTTGCTCAGTAGCATGTTGTTTAAGGTGTACATATTCATGAATTTTCTAGTTTTCTTCTTGTAAATGATACTTGGTTTCATACATTGTTGTTAAAGAACATGCTTGATAGGATTCCAGTCTTCTTTAATTTATTAAGACTTGTTTTGTGGTCTAACATGTGATCTGTCTTTGAGATGTTTCAGGTGAACTTGGGAAGAATGTGTATTCTCCTTTTTGATGGAATGTTTTGTATATGTCTGTTAAGTCCATCTGGTGTAATGTGTCACTTAAGGCTTATATTTCCCTTTTGAGTTTCTGTCTGGATGTTTTATCCACTGATTTAACAAGGGTTTCTAAATTCACCTATTATTGTATTGTTGCTGTCTATTTCTCCCTTTAGTCTGTTAATGTTTGCTTTATATATTTAGGGCCTCGGATTTCAAGTGCAGAACTGTTTACAAATATTAAATCCTTTTGTTGGATTCAACCACCTTATCACTATATAATGTCCTTCTCTGTCTCTTAATAGAGTCTTTGTTGTAAAGTTTGTTTTGTGTGATAGTAATACTGTTACCTGAGCTGTCCTTTGGTTTCCATTGGCATGGAATATCTTTTCCATGCCTTTACTTTCAGATGTGCTTGCCATTTTTTTTTTTAAGATTTTACTTATTTATTTGACAGAAAGAGAGATCACAAGTAGGCAAAGAGGCAGGCAGAGAAAGGGGGAAGCAGGCTCCCTGTTGAGCAGAGAGCCCGATGTGGGGCTCCATCCCAGGTCCCTGAGATCATGACCCAAGCCAAAGGCAGAGGCTTAACACACTGAGCCACCCAGGTGCCCCTAGATGTGCTTGCCTTCAGATCTGAAATGAGTCTTTTGTAGGCAGCAAGTAGGCGGGTCTTGTTTTCTTATCCATTTGTCCACTATATTTCTTGATTTTTAAGTAATTACTGATAGTTACATAGTTATTGCTAGTTTGTTAATTATATTCTGGCTGTTGGGCCCTTCACCTCTATTCCTTTCTTCTTCTCTTCCTTTCTTCCTTTGTGATTTGATGACTTTCTTTAGTGGTATCTTTAGACTCCTTTCTCATTCTCTTTTGTTTATCTAGTGTAGGTTTTTGCTTTGTGGGTACCATGAGGCTTACATACAACAATCTGTATCAGTAACATTTTATTTTAAGTTGGTAACAGCGTAAGTTTGAACACAATATAAAGCTCTGTATGCTTACTCCATTTCTCTTCTTACTTTCACAATGAGGTCTGTAATATTTCTTTATACCAGATATATACAATTTCTTTTATTCTAGTCTCTGTAAAACCCACGCTATACAAGTTTTCCCCCATCAAGTCATCATACTGCTCTTACTTTGCCAATGATCTCCATGCTGCTAAATCTAACAACAGTTCTCAGTTCTCATGCCATAGGTTTCTTTTCTTTTTTTTTTTCCTTAAAGATTTTATTTATTTATTTGACAGACAGAGAGATCACAAGTAGGCAGAGAGGCAGGCAGAGAAAGGGGGGAAGCAGGCTCCCCGCTGAGCAGAAACCCCGATGTGGGACTCGATCCCAGGACCCTGAGATCATGACCTGAGCCGAAGGCAGAGGCTTAACCTCCTGAGCCACCCAGATGCCCCTCATGCCACAGGTTTCTTTATCCAACTAATCACACCCTCCTCTTGCAACGTTGTCCTTTTTGGGGTTCAAAGATACACACTCTCTTCTGATTTTCCCACCCACTTCTTTGGCCGTTCTCCTTAATCCCTCTTGCTGGCTCCTATTCATTGTTTTGTTGTCTGCATACTGTGGTGTTCCAGAGCTCAATCCTTGGCCTCTTTATAATGTCACCCACTCTGATGGATTGAAATACCAATGAAATGCTGGTCACACACTAATTTTTATCTCCAGCCTAGAATCTCTCCTGAAATGCATGTGTGACTATTACATGGACTACTTGACATTTCCATTTTTTTTTTCTTGGTCTTTTATTTTCAACACTGTGATGTGCCTGATAATATATTTCTTTCATTTATTCTCCCTTAGCCTTGTTGAATTTGGGGGGTATGTGGATTAATTTTTTTCATCAAAGTTGGAAAGTTTGCCATTATTTTTGAAAAAAAAAAATTCTATTCCTTCCTCTGTCTCTTCTCCTTCTGGTCTGTAATTATACATATATTGCTATACTTGATGTGGTCCCTCGTATCTTGAGGCTCTGTTCATTTTTTTCAGTTTTGTTCTTTTTGTACTTCAGACTGGTTCATTTCCATTTATTTCCTAGTTCATGGTTTCTCTTTTCTTCTATCTCCCATTGGCTATTGATTCCCTTTACTTCATTTTTTAAAGTTATTAGTTGTTCTTTTCAGGGTCAATTTCCATTTGGTTCTTTTTTTCCAAAAACAGTTGATACTTTCTTATTGACATTCTCTGTTGATTCATTATTGTCATGCTTTCCTTTAATTCTTTAAACATGATTTCTTCAAGTTATTTGCACACTTTTGTAATAGCCTCTTTGAAGTCTTTGCTAAATCTAATATCTTTGGACAGTCAGAGTGACCTTATTTTGCTTACTTGCTTGTTTCTTTTCTGAGTCACACTTCACTTGTTCTCTGCATAAGTTATAATTTTTTGTTGAAAATTATGCATTTAAGATAATACATAGTTCAACAACTACAGATTCTGAATTCTTCCCTAAAGTTTATATCATTGCTGGTTGTTTGTATTTGTTTTATAACTTGTTTGGTCTAAACTTGAGACCTCTATCACTTGTTCTGTGTGGAGAGTGACCTCTCTGCTTAAGTTTTTTGTTTTTATTGTTATGTTTGGCCTCCTAGGGGTTACCTTTTTTTTTTTTTTTTTTTTTTTTGCATAGCTTAGTTGTCATCCATTGAGTGGATGGAGGTGGTTTGGAAGCACTTTAAGCTAGTAAGGCTTCATTTCTCTCCCAGTGGATAATGATTGTCCGTGGGGCAGCACATTAAAAGTTCAGTCTTCAAGATTGCCTTGATTTTATTCCCTGCTGGGTCCTTTTGCATTTCCTCTTTGCCTGCACTGAGATACAGAAAGGGGATTGAAGAGGGATTTATAAATGTATATAATCTTGTCAGATTACCTGGAAATTTGCATTTGGCGTCTGTTGATATTCTAGAAGAAGGAATGAGAGGAGAATAATCGGGAGGCAAAAGTAGCATTTAAGAACATAGGCTTCCCACCCTCTCATGAGAGGGGAAACTCTCTCAGGGACGGAGCATCTGCACCTGCGATCTTCTCACGTATGTAGCACAAGGGACTAAAATGTGAAGATAGACAGGTTCTCCATAAACATTTATGTTCTCATTGATGACAGTAATGATGAAAATAATGTGAAAAATCACAGATGCATCGTGCTAGGTTAAGAGAAGAACTTTGTTGAGAAGAGTAAGAAAGGAAAATAAATCTTTAGTGTTGGAAATAAGCGGTTTGAATTGGTTCACATTAAACACATTCTAATTTGAAGTGGCAGTTCTTTAATTAGGGATTATGAAGAAATTAAAAATGCCAAGAATGTTTTCCAACCTTAACAAGAAAGCTGTTCAAGACTTAGCTGTATTTATACCTCAGACAAGGCCACCAAAAGAGAATTTTCTGTAACTGCCATTGGCAAAATCATATTTTGACATTCACTTGTCTCATTGGACAGCATGAAGGGGGTATGTTCTTGGCTTTCAGTCACCTCCCATTTGAAGCCTCATTTGTATGTTACTGGTAGATGTATGTATGTACGTTTTCAATAAACTTTTCATAAGTTCCTACTATGTGTACAAGTCACTCACTTCCCTTTGCATTAGTGAGAGACTTTCACATGGCTTCCTTAGATACCAAACAGGCCATGCCCAAGTTAGTAAAAGCCATCAAATGAAATCTCTCTGAAATAAAACATTTCACAGAGAGCTACTGTAGCCGTTCTAAGGATTTTAAATATGCATTGATACTTGCAAAGAAGAGACTTAAAAATCACTTGTAAATTATTTTTCTGTGTGAGCTTGAAAGTTTATGACATCCTTTTTTTTTTTTTAAGATTTTATTTATTTATTTGACAGATAGAGACCACAAGTAGGCAGAGAGGCAGAGAGAGAGGGGGGGAAAGCAGGCTCCCTGCTGAGCAGAGAGCCTGATGCGGGGCTCGATCCCAGGACCCTGAGATCATGACCTGAGCCGAAGGCAGAGGCTTAACCCACTGAGCCACCCAGGCGCCCCAGCTTATGACATCCTTAAGACTATGACCATAACCTATTCCAGGGCACCTATGGATAGCATTTTCCGTAATGATAGTTGCATTCTTTAGGCTGTTTCCAAGGACCACTTCTTTACTCACAACTCTTTTTTGAAATGTGCAAAAGGCATAGAGATGACTTCACTTCAGATTTTTAAATTGCAAAGAAACCACTTTGCTTTTGCTCAGTACCACAAGCAATTTAGGTCTCACTTCTCCAGTCCCCAGTGGTACCTAAGCAATATAGCTACCCTTCAAAGACATATCAATAACCATCTTCTTGGCAAAGTTGTATTGAATACATCTTTCTTCTGCAACAAAATGCAATCTGGTTTTGATGAATAGGTAGAATGGGAGATGGAAAGGTTAAAGTATCACTCAGTAGCAAGTATTGGCCAAAGGGGGAAAAAAAAAGATATTTTAAACTCTGGTCTGAATAATATAAATTGGATGAGGGCTATGGGACTAAGGGAGTAGTAATCAACCACATAATAAAAGCAATAGATGAGTATAATTATCCAAAGCACATAAGCCATAACATGACATACAGGGAATGAGATATAAATTTAGGAAATCTTGATTAATATTGGCTCAGTATTACAAAGCATAACCATCAAGCATGAGGCAATGTAATTATGGCTTGCAAAACTATAATTTACTCAAATTTGAAAAGGCAGTGACACAGTATGACATAAAAATATGCAGATGCATCCACCAAAATAATCTTAGCACCTTAACCACTTATAAAGTTTATTTTAATTAATTTTGGCATGCCCATATATTTGTAACCTATCTGAGATTTCTGTATGTGTGAGTCTGAAATAAGTTCAGTTCCAGCTGAGCAAGATGTCTGCTGAATGTTAATGAGACAGATTGTCTGTTTTAATATGTGTTTTTATATAAACTGATTATAGTAAAGTATGTCATAATTGAATTATTTTCTAGGCTATTATTTAGGAACATATTTTTGAGCTCTGGTTTTTAGCAGACAGTGTCTGAAATAACCTGCTTTATAAGAGAAAGAAGATCCTATTCCAGTAAAGGCTACTTGCGTAGCAGGTAAAAATAAATTTCGTGGGGACTTATATTTCTCCTTGGAGGTTGTTTGCTCCATGCTGTTTCGTTGTAGCAAAACTGACTCAGACTCAGACTAGTCACACTCTTCCATCTACCAAGCACCAAGCATTTAAAATTAGTTAAATCTGTGGTCACATAAAAAGCGATCGTGTCATTTAAAGTTCTTATTTTATTCACCTACCATATTCTCCCACATGGGCAATATTCTGAATTATAAAACCATCTGCATACATATAATTGAAGCCAGTTTCCCGTAGTTGGCTCCCTTATTTTGTGAAAGCTGAGTTTGATGCTAGTAAAATTGATTGTATTTGCTTTTGGAGAGGCAACAGAGTTGTGGAGACTTTTCTATTTTCCTTTCTAGAATAATGTGTCTAATGTCTAATGTCTAACTCCAAAACACATGAACATACCTAATATAAGGAAAAAACCATAGTGATAATGACAATAGGTGTTACTTAATAAATACTTACCATGCTATAGTTACTTATAAGTACATGATAAATATTATTTCACTTAATCTTTAGAGTGCCATTACTGTCTATTTTTACATAAGGAAATAGGCTTAGGGAAGTCTGATGATATATCTGGTTAAAGTAGGTAGAGCCTGTTGTGAGAAAAAAAAAAGCAAGGAGTACTGACCCACTATAAGGAAACTCCCTGGCCTCGAGATATATCATGACCATGATATATCATGGCCAGAAAATTTCATACTGATTTAAACCTCTGTGTATTACATAAGAACCCATATTAAACCTGTAGAAAACATAGTTGATGACACAATACATATGAACATAGGGGTTGACTTGGAAAAAAGCTTTATCTACCATGCTGGGAACATGTTTGGACTTGTTATAAATGTGTCATTTATTGAGAGGTTTATAGCTCAGGACTGGCCCTTTTGAAATTTCAGTACAAGGAATGTTTGTGCTAATAAAATTGGATATCACATCTCCCACTCCCATTTTTCATGCTGCTCAAATAATACCCCAAAATGTTCCAGTAACATCTGCTTGGAGAACAAGCCCATTCAATGTAATAGTCTCAGGCAATCCTAAGAATGTTTCAGTATTTACCCATCATGATACTATAGATACTTTTATCTATTATTTACTGTACATACAGCTTGAATTTTTTAATATATTTTGTGACATTTCTATCTAAAACTAATAGCTGATATCTGTGGAGCCCTAACAGTGTGCCTATTTTACTGATAAGGAAGTGGGGTTTTAGTCATTGGCGCAAGGCGGGTCTCTTAGAAGAGTTAATATTTGAAGACCTGAGGTATGATTGCAGAAGGCTTCTGACCCCTCCCATCCCTCAAGGATAAAGAATGTGAGCTCTTCTCAGTCTTAATGACTGCACTTTCAACAAAATAGCACTGTTGTTCCACTTTGAAGCTACTGAATCAGTTTAATTAAAACGTTATCTACAGGTACATATGTAAATCCTAAGAAAAGAAATTTGATATGCTAGGACTATAAATGATACTTAGAACCACAAACTAAAAGCTTGTGTTCAGCATCCAAGAAGCCTCATTGTTCTTATTAATTGATTTTTGGAGTGAGTAAATGTTTTCAATTTAACTCAGAAACTCAACATTATTTCTGTTAAATGGCACGTTCACCTATTTTAGACATTGAGTTCCACATATGACTTCATTCAAGACAATAATGCCGAGCTTAAGAAGCATATCTACTAGAAAGTGAAGAGATTGTGGAATCCACAGAGCAGGTGTTGAGTCTTGGATTCCATGGTGTTGGACATTTACATAATTGCTCTAAACTGCCTGTTAGAATGGGAAGAAGAAAGGGGAGGAACTTCTATGGAGGGCTTATTGTAGGTCATTTTCTTATTTAATGGGAATGATAACATCTACTTAAGAGGATTGTCGGAAGAAATAAAGGAGAAGAGACATGAAGGAAGGGCCTTCTGCTCAGGTCCAGCACCACCACCCCCGCCCCACCCCCCCACCTCCGACCTGGATCATTCACTCATGGTGGATGGAATGCCTCCTGGGGAAAAGGACGAAGGCAGCACCCTGACTTCTAGGTGCCTGCCAGAGATGCTCAAACTCACGAGGCTTAGAGCCAGTGAGATCAACTTGGGGTGAAACCTGGAGATGGCTGGAATTCAAAGAGAACCACAAGTCTGGTCTTAGAAAGAGAGACGCTTTGAAAGTGTTGGCCTCATCTCTGCCTTTCAGGGGAGAAAATGAGGTTTGTTCATTGAACCAGGTAGACAGCCAATCATCTGGCAAGTTTTTTTAATAGAAGAGAATGAAAAAATAGCACAAAACATAATTGCCTTAAAATGTTGGAAAGGAAAATGGAAGAAGAATTGGACTTCTTCTGTTAATTTCCAAAAGATAAGTATAGACCAATAGTTAGAAATTGGTTGTAAAGACAGCTTTCAACTGAATAGATAAAATAATTGTCTTACATTTAGAGTCTTCAAGAGTAGAATGAATTAGAAATACTCATTTGTAATGACGTAATGCTCTTGAGTTATTACTCAAATCCATAGACCAGACTGACTTTTTAAAGTTAATACAGTTACAAACATGTGACAGACACCTGTAGAAGCATCAGAATATATGCCTGATGACTGGCAAAGGGTAAAATAAAGTCCCTTAAATGCATTTTTCAAAAGGAAAATGGCTGATGTAGGAATAACGGCCATTATTCATTGGAAGACAGAATTCTATGGTGGTTTTGAGTCTAGGATTTAGAGTCCCCCAACTTGAAACCAGTCCTTGGTCTGTCAACACTGTGTTCTTATCAAACTGACCTGAAGGAAGTAAATGTTTCACCATTTAGAGTCATTTTTCTTATCGTTAAATAGGAATAAGGATAAAATGAGAAAGTCTGGCACAGGGAAAACACTAAAAATGATTGAAATCAGCAGAGGATGAGGGAAGGAAAAAGACTCTGATACTAATAATCCTGGGAGCGAAAAGTGGAAATGGACTTAATTTTTTATGTTTCCAAATTGCCTATTCTTCATTAGGCAGATGACATCATCCAAAATAGACTGACCATTCCTACTAGGATACACCTCTCTTAAAATTCTCTTCCATGACTGGGGACAAAGTTTCTGTCAGGTACTCTTTTAACCATTACCAAATGGATGTAAATACATAAGAGTTTTCAGTGTATAATTGAGGCTATATTCTAAGTAATCATTCTTCTTTCCAGAAGAAGAAATAGAGATTTTTCTACATTTGACACCTGACAGCTTATTGAGCTTATAACAATCACACACACACACACACACACACACACACACACACACAGAGAGAGAGAGAGAGAGAGAGAAATGAAACTGAACGTCACTGAGATAGAAACATAAAGGACTTACACTCTTGGTAGCAACAAACCATAAATTGTCATCTTTCATCTGTTTCTGACAGGGCAAACACAGTATTTGTATATTTCCAAAAAGAGTGCATATGAACTGCCAGCATTTGTTTCAAATATCAAGCACTACTGACCCCCAACTGTCAAAATAGCATAACTCTATTTTGAAACTCTTTTCTCCAGTGTGACTACTTACCATTGATGTTTTGACCTTTCATTTCTTCTGTGCCTCTGTCTCCAGTAGTAAAGTCACTGGGATTGTTCAACCCCCATCCCTCTTCCAGGAGTCATTTCTCTTTGGATCTTTCCACATGGCTTTCACAGGGGTCTTCCTGTTAAGTACAGTACCCACATATCCAGTTGGCTTGAGACCGTCCTGTTCACCCCCGTTAGGTCTTCCAGTTTGGCATTTGTCCAGGATTTCCCACCTGTTCTGTGGCATCTAGAGTTGGAGTGAAATAAACCAAAAAGGTTTTGGTGGGCTCCACTGGACACGCTGACTTCTGCCCTGGCCACATCCAGGAGCCTGGGAGAGGCACAAGCACCCAATCGATTTCTCAGCCCTGAGCATGTGACTAAATCAGACCATGGGAACTGAAAGTTAGTTCTATAAAGGCAAAGAGAAACCATAAACTGGGATGAGAGCTCAAGTAGTATAGAAGGTCTCATTTTCAAGTACTGTACCTAGGTTTTGGAATGTATTGATTAGAGTAAAATATATTTTTTAAGTATTTTACCTATGCATTTGAGAGGAAGGCAGAGAGCACAAGCAGCAAGAAGAGACACAGGGAGAGGGAGAAGCAAACTCCCTGCCGAGCTGGGAGCCCCACCTGGGGCTGGATCCCAGGATTCTGAGATCATGACCTGAGCAGAAGGCAGATTCTTAACCATTTGAGACACCCAGGCACCCCTAAAATAAGTTTTTTTGATGTTTTAATTTGGAAAAACTTCAAACTTAGAAAAGTTGCTAAAATTGTCACAGAACACCCATATACCCTTTCCTCGCATTATTTTTCCCATTTTGCCTCAGTGATTTCTCATTCTCCTTGTCCCTGTCCCCTTCTCCTATCTTAATGCATTTGAAAGTTTGTTACATACATGGTGACTGTTCATCCTAACTACTACAGTATGTATTTCCTGAGATCACTGATACGATGTGTATAACTACAGTCTGCTTACCACTAGCATAAATTTATATTGGTAGAATACTTTAATCCCTCATCATGTTCTAAATTTGTCATTTGATCTAATAATGTTCTTGAGAGCAATTTGCTCACCCAGTGCAGGATCCCCTCTCTGTGGTCATGTTAGACTTCATTGTCAGTGGTCTTGTCCCATTAGTTTTGTTTAATCTGGAACATTAGATATTGTCACAGCTTGTCTTTGTTTGACAACATTGGGGGGGGTTGTGTTTTGTTTTTTGTTTTTGTTTTTGTTTTTTTAAGAATCTAGTCCCCATCCCGTTCTTTCATTTTAATCCAGTATTGGGAAGAGCATTTTAAGGTTTCACTTTTTAATTAAATAGATACACACTCTATACTTATATAGAATGGAATTAAGAGGGCCCGTTATTTTATGACATCTAAATTTGGAAAAATATTCAAGAGACCATAGCGGTATCTTTATGGGATTTTATGTTTTTGAATCATTTCTCAGGGTAAGATAGTTTGAAATGGAAGCCAAAAGATGGATAGATAGATAGATAGATAGATAGATAGATATAAAGATAAATATATAGAAGGACTATTTTCTAAATCAGAAATATTGTGCTCACTAAGGTAGAGTCAACTAAAGCTGCCAGCAATTTCAAATTTACTAACCATTAAATACACTTTTGGAAAAAACTGCAAGTTAATTCAAAAATATTTAAAACTTAAAAGAACATATTAAAATACATTTTATAGAAAGAGATTTCAGAGCCAGGTATCTTAGCCAGAGCTAAGAAATGATTACAGTACATGAATATGTATAAAGGACAGTTCTGGTCATTTGGGGGGGGGGATACAAAAGCTATTAGACATATACCATGGAAGTTTACAAATGTGAGATCCCCGAGTGTATAAACTAAGGAGACACATCTACGAGAAAAGAATTGGAGATCTTCAGTAGAGCAGTTAGATTCCAGCAGGGTACTCTGTAGAACATTTCCACCAGTGCTGGTGACTGACCTTTTGAGAAGGTTATTTAAACCAGTGGATCGCAGGATTGGAAGGGCCAGAGGAAACACTGCAGGCAAGACAGGGCATGGTTAGCTCTGGTGTCCAGAAGCCTTGCCCCACTCTGCTGGTTACAGGGAATGTTTCAAATAGGCAGGGTCCCGCCTCCAAGGATCTCAGAAATGCTCACAGATTCTCAGGGTAGACATTACAGCTAAGCAGGTGCCAGAATCCAGTCTTATGCACATAGAAAATTTAATAAAGTTGTTGAATGTCCCCTGTTAACAGCTCAGAGCAATAAAAAGTCATTGAAATTCTCAAGTCCTCTACATCTCTTGATCTGGCAAATATTCACTGAGTGCCTACTCTTACTAGGTCCTAAAACCTTCTGTTGATTTTTTAACATTCTGATAATTGACATAAAGAAGTTTGGTTTTTGTTGTTGTTGGTGGTGGTGGTGGTGGTGGTGGGAGTGGTGGTGGTGTTTTGAGATATTCTGGTTTTTGTTTTGTTTTGCGTTACTATAGATGGACTTAAATCATCTTATTCTTTTGGAAGGAATAGTTTCTTGGGATAGTTCTAAGTGAGATTATTTTGAAGATGGTGCCATTATAACAAAACCCATTTGTGGCTCAGTAAACAGTATTTCAAAAACTAGATCATTACTTTAGCACCTGTTTGGGAGGATACCTGATCATCCTAATGTTAATACAGTGTGACTCTGCCCATCGAATAGAGCTTACTCCCCCACAGGTAGCCAACTGGTCCAATTTGAGCTGATCAGAATTCTTCTCTAGGAATATTGGAATCGTAACTAAAAAAGACAAAAAAATCAGTCAGCTCTTCAGTGGTGGGACTAGTGTATATTAGTGGCATGTTATCGATCATAGGGACCGGAGAAGCAAAGGAGTCAAGTGTATAGAGCATGAGACAGAAATGGAAGCAGAGAGCGCTCCTGCCTATGTTAAGGCTCATGCATCCAGGAGAAAAAAGGGCAAGTCATCATACTCAAAGGATTTCTGCTTCATGCTCTCAGCCCTGCATAGTCCTCAATACTCTTAGATGGTGGCCTGATATTTCCCCGCTGACTTCATAATTCCAACACCTTCTGTGTCGTGGGTTGCTGCTGACTTGCAGGCCCGTCAACTTCCCCCTCGTTCCTGTGGTTTTAGATGAAAATGTAGAAACTGACTCTCAGTTCACACTTCACTTCCAAGATCAGTAGCTACCGTAGGGACTTGAGTATTTTGGGAAAGACAGCTCCTCTCTCATTCATTAAGTATTCAGTAAGTATCTCTTGTTCAGATACTTTCTGAACAAATTCTCATTCAGTAAGTATTTATTAAGCTCCTACTATGTGTCACAGTCCTTCTAGGTTTGGGGATTAAACATTGAACAAAACAAACACCTGACCTCCGTTTGGCAGAGACCATGATTAAATGAGTGTGTTACGTGGTGATAAAGCCAACGAGCAGAAGTTGAGAGAGGATAACATGAACAATATCCTAAGAGGAGAGCAAGAGCCAAGCCCCTGGGTTTGCCAGGACTTGAGTTCCTCAAGTCCACACTGCTCCTTTTATCTACCCTCAATCTGGAGCCATTCAAGTTTCCCCACAGCTGGCTTTTTTTCCTGTGAAAAATAAGATCTTGCAATTTATGTTTTTGCTAAACAGACGTACATATACATATAAACTCAGCAGAAAATTGCCTTCAGCAAAGAATTGCTATCATTTAGGCTGATGTTGATTGGAAAGTAAGATTCACCGTACATTTTCCAAACAGTGTCTGAAATGCTTGAGTTTTCCCAAGGATTGTCATCTTGGAGCTTTCATGTATTTAACATGATGCATCCATTGTAGGTCGTCTGGTTTTCCGGGGCTTTCTTTTTGTTAACAGCGACTACTGAAAACATTATTATAAAATCAGTCTCTGTAGTGCAAGTGAGGATAAGCATGTTTGGGACTCAAAACCTAAAGATGACTTCCATGTCCTAAAAACCCCAGGTTAAGATGGATGGTGTCTGTGTAGAAACTGTACCTTGGAAATTGTAACTATTTACCAGTCTTGCCCAGCTGCCTAAGACTAATATAAAAGAATTCCTAATTACTATGATTGGCTGACCTCTCCAATGGGAAGTTGCTGGAAATCAACCCCATGGCTGTCTAGTCAAACCAGCTCACAGTTGTAGCTGTGTTTACTTGACATTTTCCATATGGTGAACTCTCTTGTGTTCCTTCTAATCGTAGGCACCTGGGGGTTCTCCATTGCTTCCTAGAATTTCAAATATTTTCTTAGGTTCCTTATTCTTTTATAAAATTATACTTTGATTAAGCAATATTATAAAGAACAGAGTGAACATTTTTTTTAAAAAAATGTCCCATTTCCATGACCCTCTGTACAATAAATGCATTAGGACCAGATGAAATGTAAAATCCCATTGATATTGTACCCTTATTTTATAACTGGAGAAACCTGCCCAATCAAGACTTCCCTTTAACCCAGTGTGTGACCCAATTATAGGAGAAATGTTTCATTGAAACTTTGAAGAACCAAACATCCCTGCCTCTAGGCATCTTCCCATCCCACCCCAATGCCACACATCCATGTGCCAGAGTCCGCCTGTTAAGGGACTTTACTTACTGTGGTTCACACTCTCTTGAGATCAATTCCCATTGGCTCTAGTATTCCGTGACTTCCCATTCTTAAACCTGAAGTTACAGTCTATAGCAATAATTTGACATATTCTAATTATCATATCATTAGCTACTGACTTTGCAGGCTTATTCTTTTTTTTTTCCCTCTAACTTAATTTAAATTCAGTTAGTCTACATTTAGTATATCATTAGTTTCAGATGTGGAGTTCAGTGATTCATCAGTTGCATATAACACCCAGTGCTCATTATGTCATGTGCCCTCCTTAGTGTCCATCACCCAGTTACCCCTTCCCCACACCCCCCTCCCCTCCAGCAACCCTCAGTTTGTATCCTATAGTTAAGAGCTTCTTATGGTTTGTCCCCCCCTGATTTTGTCTTATTTTATTTTTTCCTCCCTTCCTCTATGATCCTCTGCTTTGTTTCTTAAATTCCACCTATGATTGAAACCATATGATAGTTGTCTTTCTCTAAGTGACTTATTTTGCTTGGCATAATACCCTCCAGTTCCATCCATGTCATTGCAAATGGTAAGATTTCACCCTTTTTGGTGGCTGAGTAATATTCCATTATGTCTATATACACCATCTTCTTTATCCATTCATCTGTCAGTGGACCTCTGGGCTCTTTCCATAGTTTGGCTGTTATGGACGCTGCTGCTATAAATATTGGGGTATAGGTTCCCCTTCTGATCACAACTTTTATATCCTTTGGGTAAATACCTAGCAGTGCAATTCCTGGGTTGTGGGGTAGCTCTATTTTTAACTTCTTGAGGAATCTCCATACTGTTTTCCAGAGTGGTTGAACCAGCTTCTGTTCCCACCAACGATGTAAGAGGGTTCCCTTTTCTCCACACCCTCACCAACATTTCTTGTTTCCTAACTTACTAATTTTAGCCATTCTGACTGTTGTGAGGCAGTATCTCTTTGTGATTTTGATTTGTATTTCCCTGATTTGCAAGTTTATCCTAAGTTCTTGGATGACAGTCTCCTATTGAGTTTTGAGATGGGACTACTAGATGACCTAATGAGGTGGTATTTCACCAAAACAAAGGAGAGTCATCAGTAATAAGGAAAATGTGTTGTAAAGGAAGTTACTAGCTTCTCCCATAGAGTCATTGCATGCCCTCCGTGAAAACAGTGCAAAAAACTCTGAGGACTGTGGTCTTCTTTCCTTTGTGGAATAATAACTAAAAGTAACCAGGGGAACAGGGGTTAAAAACTACAGTTGTTTTGGGGCGCCTGGGTGGCTCAGTGGGTTAAGCCGCTGCCTTCGGCTCAGGTCATGATCTCAGGGTCCTGGGATCGAGCCCCGCATCGGGCTCCCTGCTCAGTGGGGAGCCTGCTTCCTCCTCTCTCTCTGCCTGCCTCTCTGCCTGCTTGTGTTTTCTGTCTCTCTCTCTCTCTGTCAAATAAATAAATAAATAAAATCTTTAAAAAAAAAAAAAAAAAAAACTACAGTTGTTTTGTTTTGTTCTGTTTTAATAACAAAAGGATGGAATGCCTATGCTGGGAAGAACTGTACTCGAAGCAGAAAATATTAACAGTCAATACATAGTAGGAGGTGGTAATTTTAGCGATAGCTAAAATTATGAATTGTCATATGAATTTCATATGAATTCATATGTCATATGAATTTCATTGCTAATGGATTGGGTATGCTTTTCACAAAGGAGAAATCAAGGTTAGTAGATGACACATTCTTTGAGGCAGAAGTACCAAAATTACTAGCAACAATGTATATGTTGATTGTGAGATGGTGTACTATGAACCTCTCTTATCCTCACATTGGTTTTGTACACATGTCCCTGCAGTGCAGATCACAAGGATTTCAAGCTTCTCATTGGTGTGTTAGTACAGCTTTCCAGGCCATTCTTCCTGAGAGTGCTCACAGCTGTCCGCCTGTCATTGGTAAAGGTCTTCCAAGGACAGCTTATACATTTCCGCGAGACATTTCATTTATTAGCAGTGACGCTAGTGTCAAGATAAGGTAAATTTATATTTGAGAATCGAGAGTCTTACTCACGTTTTCGATTCATTCAACAAATATTTATTGAATACCCAGCATATATTATTATATTCCCATGTAATTCAATGCAAGTTACTTATATCAGTAAGGTTCTTATTTGCAACCAAGAGGGTTCAGACTTCTGAAGAAAAAGAAATGATAGAACTTGAAAAGAGAGGTCACAGACTCACTGGGCCAACCTGGCTCAGAACAAAGGGAAGCCGTATAAGCCAGTACCACAGCCAAACATGCCGCTGACCCAGTGTAATGAGAACACCACAAATGGCCACCATTCTCTGTAATTTGTGCCACCAACACCAGTGACAAGATGTTGCACACCATAGCTCGGTACACCTGCATAATGCCATCCCAGGCATTGGGCATCAATACCTTCACCAACGCCAACCCTAACATTTTGTGCTATCCATCACTGTTGCTGACCTTAGTTTTGGAAGTCAAATGAAGGGTGCTGTATCTGAGTAGCTGAGTCCTATCAAAATGAGTACTGGGTATTTTGAAGCCTCTGTTTTTAGAACTAGTAGTGTGCTTAAACCATCAGTCATTGTGACGATCTCTCATTTCTATCCTATGATAATCCTGATGGTGCTAATAGGAAAGGAGCATTTTTTTTTTTTAAAGGATTTTATTTATTTGGCAGAGAGAGGTCACAAGTAGGTGGAGAGGCAGGCAGAGAGAGAGGGGGAAGCAGGCTCCCTGCCGAGCAGAGAGCCCGATGCGGGGCTCGACCCAGGACCCTGAGACCATGACCTGAGCGGAAGGCAGAGGCTTAACCCCCTGAGCCACCCAGGCGCCCCTAGGAAAGGAGCATTTTGAAGCATAATTTTATGAGTTCTGCAAAACCTTTTTGGACTTAATCTTCAGAGTAAGGCTGTAACAGGAGGCATTTGGGTGATCAGTGGTTACAGAAATTTCTCCCTACTTTTCTTTCTTCATTGACGTAAAACTACCCACGTACACTTACAGAATGATTCTCTAAATATAGATTAAGCATTCAGTACTTCACTATCTTAGTCGATAAACATCTGAGGCTTTATTTTTTAGCTTGATGCTCATAAAACCTGAGGAACAAATAGCACAAAACTGACTAGTCATTAAAACGGTTCTCTTAAATCATGCCTGTTGAAAATAATATCCCATTTCTGTTTCCTCCTGACGGAACTTTTCTCCAAACTACTTTTTTCCAAAACATGATGATAATCAGCTTTTGAAAGTTGTGGTTTATTAAAAAAAAAAAAATTTTCCTCTGGGCAATTGAACAGACCCTCCTTTTTTATTTCTTTGCTAAGCAATTCGTGCTATTTCTTTAACTAGCTCATTAACAAAAATCAAGTCTTTTCTCTTGAAGCTGATGCCATTTCTAGCAGTTTCTTCCCTGCTCACTGAGTTTCTTTCATTTCCAGTCAGCCAGACATCTTTTCCCTCATGCCTGCTATTATCAAGTTCATTTAATATCAACTCTATTAATGGAAATTCCCACTAATGGGAAGGTTCTTTTCTCATACTCCAACTATTTTTTATTAATTTAATGTAAATGTTAATTTAATATCATTTCACAAACTTTTTCTGTTTAATGTCAATTAAGAAGTCACTGGTTTGCTACTCAAAACAGCACTTAATGTCAATTATTGCAATCAGGCTTTCATTTGAAAACTGAATTTTTAAAGTGAAACTGATTTTAATATGTCTTTAAATTTTCTCTGTTGAGCAGATTACAGAAGACAATTCTTTAAACTTTTTATTATTTTAAGGAACTAGAAATGCCTACTGGAGTTTTCTAAATGAGGAACATCATAAGTAAAAAAATTACTCTAAAACTGCTAGTGTTAATTCAGGTTGCTCTTCAATGAATAATTCATTTACCATATTTCTACTAAATACAGTTTTGCTGTTTTCTTAGTTCTGTTTTCATCAAGGTGTTTTTTTTCCCCCCCAAATCTTTATGCTATACAAGACTGTAGCCATCATTTATGATGTGGCTTAATAAGAAAGTTTAAGAAGCATCTTCTACCTTTAGTCATGGAAGCTAGTAAGAAATACGTTGATTTGCCTCAGGTTCAACAACAGATTAAAATTCTGTCACACAGGAGATGAAATATTAGGGGGCATACCAAATGCTTATCATGGCAAATACCTGAAAATTAGAATAGAAAAAAGAAGAAGGGGCATATTTATACCAAGAATGGAATACTTCCTCTCTTTTACCTAATTTGACCACTCATTAACATCAAAATAAATATTAAAGATTACTTTAACAGCTTATTAGTATAATCAATTTTGCTCTTTGATTTTACAAAGAAACAAGTAATTTCAGATTATAGAGAGGTTATCTTTCTCATACATGAAATTCTTAGCCTTTAATCCAATGATATATACCAAATTTTATATTCTTTAGTATTACTTGGCCTTTTTTTATTTGGTTATCATGTATAGCTTCAAAATTAAATCAAGTTAAAAATGGCTTTTGGGTATTGCATTTAGTCATTGCTATTAAATAGCTAGGAGGTGGTCAAGTAGTCTCCGAAATTACATGTGACAGTTACTGTGCTTGCATTCAAGATTTAGTCTATGATATTCTTAAATTCATAAAGTATTTTTTGTTACTCAAACCACACATGAATCGCATATATCTTAGTATTCAAAAGCAGTGAAAGAATCCTGTAATTTTAGTGAGTCTTGACAAATGTCACAGTATTGTCAAAACCATTGATGTCAAGGCACCCATGTTACCCTTTAATGTCCTCCAAGTTAGCCTTCCTGGTCAAAAAGGAGTTGCCCTATGTCATAGCAGCAGAGAATATTTTTAATTTAACAATAAATGGTCTTTAAAAAAAAAAAGATTGCGAAGGGAGATAACCGTGAAACTTAAGTGTTGACCAAACCAGCGTGGAGCCCCTGCCTCAAGACTGGTACTCTTCTTCAGTCATCTGAAAATGAAGAGACAGAAAAAACGACTATGGCCTGAATGAAGAGAGACCTTGGTTTGCCAAAGTGATTGTTTTAAATTTTTATGCCCCTTTATGGGACTGATAAACCTGATTATCAAGCTAAAAGGAAAAGCGTGAAGATACGGATCCTAGTTCCGTTTGCTTAACCTTTATGGGACTCAATTTTGTTCTTTGCGAAACGGAAAAAGTACATTCACGTGGTTAATGTAAAATTTTAAAGCTGAGAAGTTCTGATAAAGAAATAGAAGAGATTGTGATTGTAATATTAAGAACCACACATACAAAATAATAGACGGTGTCAAAGTCCAAAGCGAGATAGGAAATTATCAACCTGTATAAATTTATAATATAAATACCCAAGGACACCTACGATATTTTCTGCATTTAGATATGGACATTATATTGATACAGCATCAATTATTGTACCCATTCAGTACAACATACTTACTTATTCCCCACGTATACTTGCCCAAGTTCAAATGTCCCATTCCGCGTCATCAAACTCTTTCTTGGTGATTAATTATGCAGTTCAGGAATAGAATTAGATTAGGAGTCAGGTAAGTAAATCAAGTTTCAGTTTTCTTCGCATTACACATTTTGGGCTTGCATGATTTTCTTTGTCTTCTGGAATGCTGCTTCCTCATTTGGAAAATCAAGGGTTTGAATTACATAATGTCCAAAATCCTTTTTAATGCCACCGTCTGAAGATTCTTTAGGACTTTGTGTTCAGTTAGAGCAATTCAAACTACTTCATAGATATTTATGTGCTTCATTCCAGAATGTGGTTTTCTTTAAAGTTCTGTCACTTACCTCACCTGGAAGATGAAGATGAAAAGGGTAAAATGAGTTTGGAGCCTTCATATCAGTTATTTTCCTTCAAAATGTTTCTCTAGTTTTTCTGTCATGAAAAACACACACAGTTCCTGTGCTCAGGTGATGAGAGTTTGTTTTTTCTGTATTTTTTAAGATTTTATTTATTTATTTGAGAGAGAGTTAGAGAGCATGAGATGGGGGTAGGGTCAGGGAGAGACGCAGGCTCCCTGCTGAGCAAGAAGCCCGATGTGGGACTCGATCCTGGGACTCCAGGATCATGACTTGAGCTGAAGGCAGTTGTTTAACCAACTGAGCCACGCAGGTGCCCCAGATGGTGAGAAATTTTTTAGCCAGAAGTGTCAGACAGCTTTTTACTGATAGATGTGTCACAGCCGGAGACTAATTTGGAGAGAGGGAACATGAAACAGTTTGGCCAAACATAGTTAGATCCCCTTTTCTTTGGGTTGAAGGAGGCTATATGCCAAAGAGATCAGTCTCTCAAGGTCAGTATAACAGCTTTGAATGAGAGAATTCCAAGACACGGTCTCTCTCTGGTCGATTGAGGCTGGGGTCAATGAGAAGCTTTATGGACTTGGGTAGGGAGAAGCATAATAAAAGTTTGAGTTTGAGTTGTCAGATTGAGGCAGGTACAGTTGGCATTCATTACCTTGAGGAAATAATCAGTCCCATGTATATTCTAAAACTTTAATTCTGAGGGGGGAAGTATTCTAAAACCTGGACAGTGTTACCCCTTAATGATGAGCATTTAGAGTTGTTGGCATTTATCTGTTGTCCTTTCTTTGTACACACTAATAGAAGGGCCTTTGTTCCTATTTAAGTTTCTGAGACTAAAACATAAAAATATTGGTTATTACACTCCAGTAACTAAGGAAAACTAGTAAAGCCTTTATGTAAATTACCAGAAGCTACCCCTCAATAGATATAAAATAGAGTAGGATGCTTTCATTTGTGTTATCCGTACAGTTTATAGCACTATTAGTATTCTTGGTATGATTTTATGAGGTTATTTAGACAGACAACAAAATTATAAACTCTTGTCTTCCTTAAAATCCCAGCTCAATATTAAATTGCTAAGTATATACAGGAAGAATTATTTTGGTTTGATGGCCCAAGTTAACCAAGCAGCTAAAATTAGAAAAACTTCATAAAATTCTCTTGGAATAGTACCTGGACTAGCTAATTTTCCCTTTGGTAATATTAAAATAACCTTTAAGATCATCTAGAATGGGATCTATTATTAAAATATCAAATGCTCTTGGTTCATACATTCTAAGTTTAGTCCACATAAAGACATTTAATTTCTGCTAGGGCCAGATAATATAAGGAGAATAACTCTTTTTGAAAAATGAATACCTCAAAGTCAAAGAACATCTAGGTGTAGGAATCTGGTAAAGAAGAATAAACAAGTATGGAAAAAGCAGGAGAAGAAAAAAGATTGTAAAAACTTAGAGAAGTACAAGGTTAATTTGGAAATCCTATCCATGCTACGCAATCCTTTTGTCATTCACTTCCAAACACATAGCTTACTGTGGTTGTTACAATATAAATGAAACCTATGTAATGACTATTGGCTTGTCTTTTTTTTTTTTTTTTTAAGATTTTATTTATTTGACAGAGAGCGATCACAAGTAGGCAGAGAGGCAGACTCCCCGCTAAGCAGAGAGCCCGACGTGGGGCTTGATTCCAGGACCCTGGGGCCATGACCTGAGCCGAAGGCAGAGGCTTAACCCACTGAGCCACCCAGGCGCCCCGACCATTGGCTTGTCTTAAGAACTGCAACAATATGGTGGTTACAGAGGACTTGGGTCTTGATCTTGGCTCCGCCATTTGCCAGTAGTGTGATACTGGATTAAGTAAAGATTGTGGAATCAGTTTCCTCATCTCTAACCGGTGGATTATACTATCTCATCCCAGAATGGCATGAACATCACTAAGTAGAGTGCATGACACAGCGACAGACCTATTAACTCAGTAAATGATGGTTTCCTTTGCTTCTCTCATCCCAATTCTCTCCTCATATCACCTATCAAAAGAGTGTTAAGGATTATCCATTAAACAGTGAGGTGTCCTTTTAGCTTTTAGTTTATTTATTACATAGTAACACAAATACATTGTGAAAATAACAGTATAGAATGACAAAGTATAAAATGTCTTCCTATCCCATTCCTCAGGTTCCAAAGCCATCACCACTCCAGCAGTAACCATATTCAGCATGCTTAAATGTATTCTTTTACCATTTCCTGCCCCCGTATATATATATATAATACATACATTCACTGTTTGACGTACCTGGAATTTTAATATGTAATTTTTTCCTGCAGCTTGCTTTTTCATTTTAACAATATTTTAACAATCTCTTGAAGATCTTTCCAACTTCCAATTATAGACCTATACCAACATAATCCTTGGTCTGAATTCTGGATAGTCCTTTAATTTATTTGGTTCTTACCCTGTTATTCCCAATGGTCTACTGTTAGAAATGAACAGTGGTGCATGAACACCTGTATACACCTCTGTACTCATAGTCAATCATTGCCTTAAGAGCTATTTAGAAATAAAAATAATGCTAGAATGAAATGTCCACTATGCATTTTGATAGATAAGAGCTAAAAAATATTTACTCTCCGTGCTGCCATGCCATTTTTCCTCAAATTCCATTGGTCTATGCAAACCATATGGCCAACTCTGGTAAGAGCTTAGAAAAAACATATTTTTCTTATGAATTTCTATGCCCTTGGGAATAATAATATAACTAGACCAAAAAAAAAAACACAAGAGTCTGAATGATATTATCGAAGTTCAAAAATATAGCTCTTTACTCTCTAGGTTTTAAAAAAATAAAAATATAGGAGGATGGGAAGAAATTAACTACTCAGTACAAGAGGCCAGTGAAGTCATCAGTGCTGTCCTCCTCAGGTTTTTGTCCTTCCCAGTTTCCTAAATGTCTCCTTCCTTGCCTTGATAAGTTTTTTCTAAATAAATAAAAGCAAAGAATTTAAGAATAGAGAAATGGATATATACAAGTAGATAAATATGCCATCTAGACTGTAAAAACTAAGGAAATATGATTACAGAATACAATGTAAATGTTATAATACTTAACAACTACTGAAAACCAGGAAATAAAGAGGAAAGAATGAGAGGGGAATTTTTGGTTGCTCTTGTGTTTAGATGTCAACATCTTTCAGAGTAGGTCCTGGAACAATACTAACTAAAGTTTAAGAATTTGGTTGGTTTTCCCTTTTTTTTTTTTTTTAAGAGGATGCATGTGTGAGTGCCTTCAGGGTTGGGGGGTGGGTGGGATGGTAGAGACAGAGAGGGCAAGAGAGGATACCAAAGAGGCTCCATGCCTAGTGTGGAGTCCGACACTGGACTCCATCTCAGGACCCTAAGATCATGACCACTGAGCCGAGATCTGGGGTCAGACTCAACTGACTGAACCACCCAGGATCCCCAAGAATAGGGCTTCTAAGGAGAACTCCAGTCTCTTTAGGTTTTTCATACTCTTTTTCTTTGAAGTAAAACATGTACTTGTGATGCAGTAATTCACATTTCTTTCTTCTTTTCATTCAGTTAGAAAAATTAATCTTGTGCTTTTCAAAAGACAACATAGTTTTCATAAAATTCTATCTCTTTGTGTATCCTTTTGTTTGTATATATTCATGTTCCTCCAGTTACTCCATTTGTAATTGGGAAATTGTATTGGGTTTACTTTAAAATTTAAATTTATTGAATTCTCTCTACTATTTAATAATGTCATTAATAAAGTCCTCATTTTGGTATAGAAGCAAAAAATAGTAATTAGTTGTAGCCCTTTGTTTTGCCCCTGCCAGGTATATTATATATTGCTTTGGATAGATCAACAATCCTTCTGTTGTTGTTGTTGTTGTTGTTGTTGTTGTTGTTAAGTAATAGTAACATTACTCCCTTCTAAAAAAATTGATAAAGTTAGTTGCTTTTGGATTTGAACTATTTTTTTTTTTTTGATGTAATGCAAAGGATATTTGGCTAAGGGACTCCATACAGATTATAGGGGGGAAAATGACCAGGAAAAATGAAAGTTAAATCAATAATAGAGCATACCAATGCAGAAGAAAGGCTTGATTCTAATTATCAGCTATGAATTAGTTATGACTAATAACTTACTAAATAATTTTTATTCCAATTAAGCTACAAGTGTTGATAGAGTTCAAGACAAAACTAATAAAATTTTTAAATGATTATCTTGATTAAAAAAATAGTGTAGAGCCCAGTAGTCTGGGATCAGATTATTTGCAGCTCTAAGAAATGGAAAAGGTCATTAAATCTTAAACAATTGACATACTTTCTCTGGTGTAATATCTTTAAATGAAAGAAAGAAAACACTTGTTTGTCTCAGCAACTCCGAATTTTGAGAATCAAAGCACACCCAAACAGTTTTCTATTTTGTGTGTTTTTTCCATAACATCTATCCTGGTATATCTTGTCAATGAATATTTATGGAGTATAGTGAGTCATTGACACACATTAATCTCCCAGGGGTTACTGGGAGTTACAATGATGAATATATATTATACTCTTAGCAGCTGACTCAGTCCTATACAGAAAAGCTGGACATTAATAAGCTGTAAATAGAGATGATATAAAGTATTAAAATTTAACCTGCATGTCTCCTACTCCCCGAACTTACTTCCAGGGAAAATGCTTGGGGGAGTTTCTTTGTTTTGTTCAGTATCACACCACTCGTCAGATTGCTGCTGATACATCAGACATGGGGGCCTGCCCGTGACACCATTTAGCACAGGAACTCTGTTCCCTGGGAAAAATCAAAATTAGAGGTGGTTTCATCTGATACTTCATTAATTTTTGAAATCCTACGAAGTGCCAAATGGTCTGTAGGAACTGGTGACACAGTGCTTAATCCAAACAGACACAGGTTCCCTCCCGCGTCTTACAGTTTAGCAAAAGAAATAAATAGTCAAGTGTACTACATATGTGTCAAAACAGGTCCTTGTCACAACAGATTTTAAGGAGAATAGAGTCATAGTGAGAGGCAGGATGGGGCAAATGTGACCTCTTCTAGAAAGAGACACTTGAGCTAATAGGTGAGGGAGAGAAGCAGCTGAGCAGTTGAAATTACATGGGTGTGGATATTGGTCAAAGCCAAGAACACGGCTGAATGACATCATCTGGAGGACAATAGAGCAGGAAATGAGACGAGAGACCAGGACTGATGTTCATGAAAGCACAACATGTAGTGGTGGGGAAGATTTTAAATCTGGAAATGAGTCCACAAAGAAGCAACAGCCAATGGTTTTGCTGGAAAACCCGGAAAAAAGCTTAGCCTTTCTCTTGAGGAGGGTGCATCATTGCTGAAACAGTTAGAGGCCGAAATACATGGATTTAGAAATAAGCAATCCCCCAGGCTGGAAACCCCTGCATAAGTAAGCACAAGCTTCAGAGTGGAGGGGAGCACAGAGAGGCTTTTGTAGGTAATGACTTAAACAAATGGATAATGTTGTCCAAAGATCAGGGCAAATGAGTTATACATTCACTGGAGGGCGCCTGGGTGGTTCAATGGGTTAAGCCTTTGCCTTCGGCTCAGGTCATGATCTCAGGGTCCTCGGATCGAGCCCTGCATCAGGTTCTCTGCTCAGCAGGGAGCCTGCTTCCTTCTCTCTCTCTCTGCCTGCCTCTCTGCCTACTTGTGATCTCTCTCTCTCTGTCAAATAAATAAATAAAATCTTTAAAAAAATTTTACATTCACTGGAGATACAAGGCATTTTAAATAATGTCCTATTTCTTGAATAGCATTGCCATCTCACAATACCTGGATACGTAACAGTTGAAATTATTTTTTGTCTTCCTTATTCTCCTTGCAGTAAATAGCTTTCCATTGAGGTTACCCAAAATATCTATTTTCTAGCAACATGAAAGAACCCGACTAGCACACATATAACGCATATGCTTTGTGGAATGAAGCGCTAGCTCCCATCAGGGTGCAGAACGATAGGAAGTTGTTCTTGCTCTGGTCTTTAGGCTGGCTGAACTTACAAAAACTATGGAAGAACTTTCTAATAGGATATCATCTCAATGTAGATCAGACACTAGGACCATTGGATTATATCAAATGGTTTCAAAAGATGGCCACAAAAACGGGACATACCTTCCCACATGGGCTAGACACTCAGAGGTGGAAGCAGGAGGCACGGCATTCATGATAGGACATACAACATCGATCCCTAAAATTCAAGTACTGTGTCTCCAACCTGAGGCTGTGTCATTCTCCCAGAGATACCGTGAAACAAATTTTAAGCTCCAGTAGTGCTATGGTAGAGTTGTTTTCTTCGTGTCTCTGGGTTCTGAATTCAGTCTGAACCAACACCACGCAAGACAAATGTATCTTTACCTTTTTAACCTATGTTTCTGTTGTAAGACCAACCCCACCATCTACTTTTTACCTGGACATGACCTTTATCAGCAGAATGTAAGAGAACTGAACTTTGGATGCTTTTGATATATTCATTGTTCTGCTTTAGAAAGTGACCATCACCCCTTGTTTTGAATATATGTTTAGATTTGTGAAAATACACATTCCTAGTGTCAGCTAGTTAGGGAGCTTTGATGTCATCTAGTCTGACCCAACCCCTGGCCCATTTCTCTTTATGTAAAGTGATGTGAACTTGTAAGATCACACAGGATTTGTAGTCTGTAAAGTGTAATTTATTAATAGAATTTGGTGCTTACCCAACACACGTTTGTGCTGTTATTTTCTCTCCTGTGTCCTGAAGGTTTTCCTCCGAGATCACTTTCATCATCATCCAAATAAATGAATTGTATTATCTCCCCTCCCTTAAAAATAACCCCACCCAGACTCCTCTCTGGGCACTGCCCGGTTTTTCTACTCCTCTTGACAGTAAAGCTCCTGCAATACACATGCTAGCTCCTTTCTCTCCTGAAGTCTTGTCCTCATCATTCCACTGATGGAGCTCTAGCCGAGATCCCCAAAGACCTTCACTGTCTACCTGGTGGTCAAGTCTCTGTCCCACTCTCACTGTCGGTATCAGCAGAATTGACACAACGCATTACACTTTCCTTGAAGCATTTCCATTTGCCTTCTGGAACACTTCTCTTGCTTGATAACCCTCCCTAGCTCCCCAGCTACCTTTCCTGGTTTTCTTTGCGCATTCTCCCCCATGTTTCAGCTCTCTAAACCTCCGAGTTCGCCAGGCTCAAGAATCTGAATTCTTCTCTGTCTCATGGATTTAAGTGCTACATTGATACATGTTTGGATGACTTTAGATTTGTGTCTCCAGCCTGGACCTCCTCCGTCCGTTCCAGGCCCATGTATCAGATTCTCTCATTGACTTCTCCAACTGGATGTCTCATAGACGTCTCCAAGTTGAGTCCCCCTTTCAAGCTCTTATACCAGCTGCTTCCATCCCCGCATCTTGCTCTCCTGAAGTCACCCTCATCTCTGGAAATGGCAGTTGCATTTTTCCGGTTTTACCAGCCAGAAATCTTGTAGTCATCCTTATCCCTACACTGTGTCCCATCCAACAGTACATTCTTTAGGTTCTTTCACAGTGCATGTAAAAGTTGATGGCTTCTAACCTCCTCCGTTTTCAATGCTGTGGTCCAAACCACAATAACCTCTACTTCAGATAGTTGCAATAGTGCCCTAACTGTTCCTCCTACTTCCACCTCTATTCCCTTAGTTTGTCCTGCACACAGCAGACATGGTTATGCTCTGAAAACCTTTGTCAGACTACCACACTCCCTTTCATAGTGCTCAGAGTTCTCACAGTGGCCTTCAAGGTGCTCCTGTGTATCACAAGCTTACAGATCATCTCTGAGCCCACCACCACTCTTACTTTGTGATCTGGGCTTTGTTTAGCTCCTAAACATAGTGGCTCGTTAATTCTCTCTCACTGGATGTGATAAGATCATACATATTTTACAGTCTGTATGTACAAAGAGCACTTAAGTAGGTTTGGTTTAAGTGGGGGGAAAAGAATGTGTGTGTGTGTGTGTGTGTGTGTGTGTGCGCGCGCACGCGCGTGCGTGTGATTGAGTGAGTGTGACATGTTTAATATTTTTATCAGGAAGTTTAGTTACCTTTGACCTGGACTAATCCCGATGCCGGAGACAATTCTTCTGTTTAGTAAAACTAATTTATACTACATATGTTTTTCTATTTTTTATTTGTCAAGCAAGAAATTGTAAAACAAGGGGTCTTGTCAGATGCTGTGCTTAACCCACATGAGCAGAAAAGATATTACTGAACTGTTAAAGAAAGATGGTATGAAGTAGTATAACTTATGGAATATTATTTTGAAAAATAGGAAGACTGAATCTAATTAGACCTGTTTTTGTTTGTTTGGCTTTTGTTTTTGGTTTTTTTAAGTGAGAGTATAGGCTATCCCATAACCGATGTTGATTTCGGCATTCCAGAATTTGATTGATTGAGTTCAACCTATTGACAATTTATAATGAACTGTAATTGTGGCTTTTATTTTACTTTTCAACTGGCACGTAGTAATCTTACCACTGACATCGGCGGAGGAAAAAAGTGTCTCTGCTTGGCAGGAAGCATTTATGGCTGTATATAATGCAGATAAGTTTGTTTGAGAATGTAGACAGCTTTCTAGACAATTGCTAGAGATAGGACCTTAATTTAACCCCAAGCCTGAAGCATTTCCTCTGGGATGCGGATGACTGATAACATGGCGGAGGGCAGAAAAAGTATAGATTTACTGAAAAATAGATGTTGCAAGCAGGGGTGTTAAATTTCTTCCTCTAAATCATTGTTTAAAAGGACAAGCTTAGATTTCTGCTTCAGAATGAAAACCCTGCGTGTTGGAAGAGAAATTTTTTAAAGCACTGGTAGCCGGCATTTTGAACATCTCATTTCTAAACCTTAGCGATGTACTTACCTCTAGCTCATCTTGCAATAAGATAGCATGACTACACTCTCTTTTAATATCCTCTATACAGGATACCTCGGTGATTTCTAATTTAAAGAAAATGAGTCCTTTACCGACAGCTTGATAATCTTCCCCATGGGAACAACAGAAAAAAGTCTCTTGTTCACGGCACTCATGAGCATCCTGTAATAACCAGCTCCTTTAAATGGTGGAGTAAATAGATCTTTATTAACAAAGATTACATATAATGTGCTTCTATATCCCAGTCTTCAAGAATAACCTTTTAACAACGTGAATAAATAAGCCGTAATAGGTTTCTTGCCCTTTACTAAGCAAAATATCAAGAACTTCTTTCTGCAAGGGCATAGGTTAAGTAACTCCTTTATTTACTAATGATAAAGTTAATTGTGTGAAACCTAATTCTACCAGGTTAGAAAAAGGATTTGTCTTTTAACTAACTCTTGGCCCTCACAGTGATTTTTTTTTTGAATATTACAATTCTTCAAATGAAGTTTACCATCATCTCCTATACTTTTTACTAATTCACGATCGCAAAAAAACAAAAACTAAAAAAAAACAATAACAAAAAACACAAAAACCGTTGGATATATTCTATGTAAAATGACTGAGAATAGTCAATAACCATTCTTTACCGGGGGTGCTCAGAGTAGCAGTTTCAGGATCCATTAATAGCAAACATTCTGTCTTATCCCTTTCCTCGGGTTGAACTAACCAAGTGACACAGTTCGGCAGCTAATTATAAAATAGCCCACATTACAGAAGAATTAAAAACAGCAAATGAATCATCTGGAGAGCTGCCATGGTGGTTCAAAAATTCTACGTGCACTACATGTGAATTTTAATATATCATTTTAATTACGCAATTCTTCCCAGTGAACCCTTCTCATTACTTAGGCAGTGTGTGTGTGTTTCCTTTACCTTGATTACAAAGTCAAACCATTTTAGCTGAAATTAAAAATAGCTGTGTATTTATAGAGAAAACAGAGGGCTGTGTTTTGATAAGGCCTCTGGAGGAGGAGGGCAAAATGTAACCCTGGAAGAAGGAAAGGCTGCCTGGTCTTCATATCAGACACCAGCTAACGAAATCCTAAGAGGGTTTGTTTCATGAGCCAGTGGGCTGAGGCAACCTTTAACATGCAGGAAACTGGAGTTAATTAAACTGTTACCGGGATCCTATCTGTCATCCTAGCCGCGTTTTCTACCCCAAGTCCATTTACATTTTAGAATTGAAAAAAGGTTCTCAGGACTGTTGATAAACCGTGTTTACTGTCTCTATTGATTTGCTACTTTTGCATAACCTTTATGTTTTAATTATCTTATAGTATTTCTTGAAGGCTCTTCTGTAGCACTTGCTATCTGATTAGACTTTACTGGCCATTACGAAACACTAGGAGTACACCCTTTAATGGATTAATCTGCCTCAAAGTTATGAGATAAGTACAGGAGGGAAACAGCTAAGAAAAAAATGATGTTACGTTCTTGAAAGGCTATTTTCAAACCACAGTTGTGCTTACTGGAGATGAGACAGAGTCCGATTATTTGCCTGCTTTATTCACCGGAATGCCTCTGGGGGATTATTTTACATATAGCATGTCAGAAAGAGCATGCACCGGGAGGCCATCAGTTGGATAATTAAGATACACATTTAACACCTGGCGAGCGCCCATTCTGTGAAAGACCTAGAGCCCAGACCTTTTTTCTAATATAAATATTTTTATTGAATGAAGTCTTTATCTATTGTAACATAAATAAAAATTGCACATGTGTTTATTCATTCCTACCTAACGTTTATTAAGTATTTACAAGGTATTAGGCATGCTGCTAAGAACTAATTACCCAGACCATCTCAGGATCATGTGGTAGCCTTAGAGCATTTTACACAAGAAGAGACAGAAGCCCAGAGAGGCCACATAATTAGCCTTGGGTCACACAGCCTGACAATGGATTTCTAGCTTAGGGTGTATGATTCCAGAGCTCTAGCCCCTGAGTAACACCCTATGGGATATATTTCGGTAATGGATACTAGATACCATTACAAGAAGGATGATCAGGCCCTATTATGCTTTTAGCATTTTCGTATCTAAATACTGGCCCAGAGCTTTAATTTGAAGATGCTATCGTGACAAGGGTTTCTAAAATTCAAAGTAACTCCAACTCAATTATCATATTAAAGGAAGTTTATGTGTACATACTCTATTTCAAGGAACTTGACCATTCTGAATGGATTTTCATCAGGAGATATAATAAGGAAAACAGATGAAGAATCAAGTAACTTAAATCCTGTCTGCTCTTCAAAAGTAAACAACACATGATCCTGAACTCTCTGATTTACCATTATTGCCTTAAAGACAAATACTAATGTTCGGGTATATATAGTATTTCTTCACCCAGGGTTTGTTTGTTGACCTGGTAACGTTTTCCCCAAACACTCCATGGGCAATCCTTAAACTGCCTTCCATTCATTTTTTTAGTTGTATATTTAAGGGGAAGGGAATACCATAATCTTTCTCTTAAAGGCAGAGGAGTCAGAGCCACTAAGGTTCTGGTCCCATACAGGACCAGACACATGAGTGTCACCAAGTCACATAAATTGCTGTACTCTCTCTCCTACCCATCCATCCATCCATCCCATATCTAGTAAACAAAGCAGAATAGCATAGTAGTTGTGAGCACAGACTCTGAAACCTGGCTGCTGGGATTCTCAAAGCTCTGTTTCACTCTAGCTACATGATGTAGGCCAGGTAACTATTCTGGGCTTAGTTTCTCCATCTGTAAAATGGCAGTCGTTTATATATTAAAGATCACTTATAGTGAGGATTAAATCGATTAAGAAAATAAATTAGTGGTGCGCCTGGGTGGCTCAGTGGGTTAAAGCCTCTGCCTTCAGGTCATGATCCCAGGGTCTGGGATCCAGCCCCGCATCGGGCTCTCTGCTCGGCAGGGAGCCTGCTTCCCTTCCTCTCTCTCTTTGCCCGCCTTTCTGCCTACTTGTGATCTCTATCAAATAAATAAATAAAATCTTTAAAAAAAAAAAAAAGAAAGAAAAGAAATTAGTGGAAGCAAAGAACTCAGAAGAGTGGCCCTTACAGGGTGAGCACAGGAGATTTACCACTATCATCATAACTATTAGTGATAGAACAGTGTCCTGGGGCACTATGGTAGCCCTTAGATAATAGTGCAGGCAAACCGTCATATTACTTGGTCTACTTGGTGATTTGCTGAATAACTAACAAGAACAGTAGCAAGACCTATTCCTTGACCCTACAGTCTCATATATTTTCTTTAATTTTCCCAAACAATTCTTGAACCCCCAAAGGGAGCATGGCTGAAAATAAAGATGGTCCTGAGCAAGATGTTGGCCTAGAGCAGCCCATTTCCCAGACCCTTCAAGGATCAGACTGGGCATGATGTGCACGTGCTCCCCCTAATCAGTGCCATGGCAGCATGCAATCTTGTGGGCCACCCTTGGGTCAGTTCCCCGGGGCCCTTTCACAAGAACGTTACGCTTCAGCTGAAAACTTTGGCAGAATCTGCACACTCTCTGAGGAAAATATCTGTCTCTCTTGCAATGGACCACAGGCACATAAGTAGCAATCATTTAGCTAGCCCCCAGTACAGGTTTGCCCCCAAAGAAAAAACAGACATTGATTTTTTTAATCAACAGATGTTGTTCCGTTACAACTATTATGGCGAGAAGAAAATCTTTAGAGATACTCATAAATGTGGAAGAAACTAAGACAGGGAGTGTAGGGAAGGAAAGAAATCTTTTCCTCTACCTATCTCAGGTTCTCTTAAGTCAGAGTGGCAAAAGACAAGTTAACTGCAGAAAGACAAACAAGTGTATTAGCATGTGTATCACATATACACCTGGGAGTACCTAGTGATGAGTAATGACTCAAAGGGGTGGTTAGAACTTCACCTTATAGAGCAATTTAACAAATCAATAAGGAAACAATAAATGTGTAGAGAAGATAATGCACAGGAAAAGGACTTTGCACTTCTAGGGGTGGCACATTGTGGGAAGGCAAATGTACAGAGGGAACATGGTAGATGAGGGTTTTAGCGAGGTTTGTTATGTAGGTATCTCTGGGCTGATAGAGGTCTAGAGTTGTCTCCAATGACTAACTTCTGTCATTACCGGTAGAGAGGGGAGTACAAGAGACACTTTTACAAATATATGTGGTGGTTTTACACAAATAAGGGGAGCCACTTCTTTTCAGTTGCCTGCAGCTCAAAATAATCTTGGGTCAAAAGTGGCAGTATTTGGGGAAAATATCCCCACATCCTTATGATAAAAGTAGCATATTCTGCTCCTCTTTAACAGGCACTGTTTCTTCATCCTTAAAAAGTGATTGATTCTCTCTCCCCATTCCTACAGTATTAGTGATCCAGGACAAATAAGGGGCATGCTGGACCACCATGCTGCCGTGTCAGCTCTGCATACATATGGATTCAGTAAAACACTTTCTATAGCCCTCGGCCTCCCCCTGGAATTCCAAAAGAAGGCCCAATTCCCTCTCCTCCTGGGCTGCCCTTGGCCCAGATTCCTCCTCCTTGGAACTCTTGGAAATGTATGCCCAGCTTCATCCTTGGGAGTTACCAGCACCTACAGAATATGGGCCATCCCTCCCTCCTCCTCCCTCTGTGTGTAATCCCTTACTGGGCATGGTAGGACACACTGTGATCGGGTGTTAGCTGTCTTATGAGTGTTACTCAGCTTCCCACTATGATTTTGATGGCAAATAAAAATGTTTTTCTGTCTTATATTTTAGCAGTTTGTGTGCTTACCTATTTTAATATACTTAGAAACACATCTAAGTGTGCTTCTATCATATCAAAATGATAATTTCTTAGATATTTCTGCTTGGAAAAAGTCCAAGAAAACAAAAAATAAGTTGAAGTTACACGATGAAAAATAGATGTAGGTGGTATATCAAGGTAGTATACAGATGTATGAGGTTCAAGGCTGTTGTCCTACCCTGACTCTACAGTCAACACAAGATTACGTCTAAGACCAAGGGTGGCACTTTGCCCATTTTGTAACTGAAGAAATTAATTAAGGAAAAGAAGAAATGATTTCTAATAATGCCACGTGAAATAGTAGCTGTTTCATGAAAAAATTTTTAATGAACATTAATGAAATGATACAGGTAGATGGCTGATATTTCTCCTAATTTGTTTTGTTTGGTTAGGTTTTATTTTCATTTTTAAAGGGGAATGATTTATGGCAATGTTGGAAAAGTTCTATCAGTCCCCTCAAGCAGGGGTCGTTCATGCAGGCCCAAAAGTCCCCATGCTAAGGGAGCACACGGTAAAACCCAGCAGGAAGATGACCTTTAAAAGACATGGAAAAACTAGACCGTTTTCCTCAATACTTAACTTGTAAGGCTTGCCCTGTGCCTCTGCTTACACTTAATTAAAATCTCTTACTTCCACAAGGGTGAGAAGAGAAAGATAATTTGGGTGGATTGGATAAATTTGCATTTGCCATCAGTTTGGATTTCTTAGCAGCAATTTGTTTCTAACTATATTTTACATAGTAGAAGCAGGTGGGGTGGGGTGGAATCATCCCAGCGGAGAAGCTGAATCACTAGCAGTTGAAGAACGGACAAAGATGGAAGTCACCAAGTTATGCTTTCCATTAATTCTTCAGAGGGAGCGTAGAAGGGCTGGAAGGAGGGGGACACTCCCTTTAGATTACTTTGCCCGTTTTGAGTTAGGACTGAAAAAAGAAGACACTAGTCAGGAGTGGGCTTGGAGTAACTCGCTTTGCAATGATTTTGTCAGGATCTGGCCCCAGGTCCGCGTTCCTCAAGTTGAACACAGCCCAGGGGTAGGAAGGCAGGCATCGTCCTAACAGAAGCATGGCACCTCTTTTTCAAGCTCGGATTAGCATGTTAGTCATGTGAAACCATTTTTACATCAAAGTAAACATGAGCAGATCCTGGTACTGAAAATAAATTACTCGAGATTTTTTTAAGCTCAATCAACACATCTGAAAGAAATAGTGAGCTTTTAACAGGTCTCTCTAGGCTAACCTTCTCCCCCCACCGCCCCAGGTTCCCTGCATGGGGGGCACATGCCCTCTCTATCCTCTGCTCACAAGGATGTGGGTGGAAACATCTGAGGAGTCCGTTGGCTGTCTCTGGTGCTTCTGACCATCCTCATCCACGCACTTCCTTCTCCTGGTGCTTTCAACTCCTTGCAGCCTGGTGCCCCTGGCCTTGAACCAGGGTTTGCAAATCCTTTGGTGGGGGGTCCACAAAGATGCCCTCAGCATCTGCAAGGACATATATTTAAGAAACACTTCCTTGGAGCTTTCTCTTCACCCCGTAACAAAGCTCAGATATCATTCCTTTCTATCTGCTTCAACATGAGTTTAATTCTTTGTTCTCCAGGCTCACACACATTGTCCACCTTATCCATGATCAAGGAAGTGACGACTTTGCCCCCAATTAAAAGGATTTTGGCCTCCACAGGCAAGAGAGAAAACCCCCACTGTTGTGCATACCCGCGTGCCCAAATATCCCCTTTGCTGGCATCCCTTCCCCCTAGACTCCAGAACAGTACTCTAAACGAAAGCTCATTGTTAAGTGGCAATCTTGAATTTGGGATTCTGACGTCCTTTACCAAGATCAAGGCAAACTTCTTGACCCTCAGACTCTCCTCTCTGCCCATCTCTCACTCCTTGGGTTGAAAAGCTATGCCAAATGGACTTGAGTAGTTCTAGTTCCCAGCATAACTCATGAGGCACGGTGTCCATTAAATATTCATATTCTGCTCCTGGGGTGATCATTACTATTCCAGATCAGAACTGTTCTCATGCACTGAAAACATCAGTATGGCTCAGCTTAGTTCATAGTGTGCCCATTCAGGTAGGCGACCGTGAAGCCATTCTGTATATACGCCAAGGTCTTCCCTCCCCTGCCAGGAGGGGCGATTCCTTAACAATGAGGAAATTGGGACCTGTTCTTTTTTTTATTCCCAACTGTAAACTTGAATTAGATGCTTGGCACACATTAATGGTTTTTAAAACGTCTCTTCGTAATGGAATCTGTCATCGTGTCTCCATCACCATGCCAACTGGAAGGACTTCACTGCTCTCTCTGATAGGAAAGTTGAAAACAATGACTAAAAAGAAAGCATATTTACTGACATTTTGCTACCATAGTGGAGCGGAGCAGGAAACGGTTTGGATTTATTAACTTGCAAGTTGTGAAGGCAGAGATGTCAGACCTAGTTACATATTTGCTCTAGTATAAGAACGATTACACAGAACGCTGGTGACTTGGCTGTCTTGAGCTCAGGCTCAGAGGCAGTGCCCCACACAACTGTGCCGAGAGTCTGAGCTGCTAGGAAATGCTGCTGTGGCTTGGTTACAAATCAGCCCTCCTCTGGCAAAGTTGCACGGGACAAGATCTAACCAGCTCTTCTTCCAGGGTCTTTGTCCTTTTTGTTTACACTATCCTTACTCGTGCCTTTCCTCGTGATTTTTTTTTTTCCTAGTTCTGTCTTTCCCAAGGGATGTCTGTCAGCAGACCCTCTCTAGGTCGGCCTTGTTACGCGGACCTGACTGACACAAGCAAACATCACCTCTCCTTGCGCAGCCCTCCCCCTGCCCTGCTGGAGGTCTCCCTGTCACCCCTGTTGCCACCAACCCAGCTTATGGAGTGGCCACCTCTGTGCTCAGGACTGAGAGCTAGAGGTGTGAATCTGACCGCAAGGACTAGGAACGTGGGAAAGCCTGCCCTGCGGAAGACGTTGGTCTCCATCTGCTTCTGGCCTCCGGGCTCACTCTCTGCCTCCGTATCCACCCATTCCCAAGAGCACGCCATGACCCTGCCCGTGACTAAGAAAATGGGCCTTCAGAATTAAAATGCGTTCACCATTGTCAGGGAAAAGAGGATGCAGAGAAGGATGAGACCCTCCTCACCTGTGTTCCTCACCTTCCATTTCCCCAGCTTGAAAAGGCACCGCATTTTCTGACAAAGATCATTTCTGAATACGGAGCTAGGATGCCTTTTTACATACCAACCGTAGAACACAACAGATAAAATTTACATGGAGCATTTGTGGCTCTGAGTCCTGAGAATTTGGAAAATTAAGAAGGCTTTCCCCCCCTCCTTTCTTTCAGAGAGCATGTGAAAGCATTCTTTTCCTAGTAAATGGATTTAGTCTAACTGCCTAATTCATTATGCTAAAACCATGAAGCAATTTCCTGTTCAAAGCCCAGCTCACAGGCTCTCTGTTGTCAAGTATTTGAATTTCAGATTAGAAATGTGTTCATTTGGATAGCTTGAAAGGAAAGCTTTGTTGTCAGCTTGGCTTTATGTTCTGCCAGAAGCCAAATCCCTCCTCTTCAGCAGTCCCCAGCAAAATACCAGACCTCGACTCTGGGCTCCGTGTCTTGAAACAAACACAAACATCTCTGGCCTCTGTGGTCAAAGCAGCGGTTAGGGGTTTACTTGCCCCAATAATACAATCCTCTCAGAGGAAATACTGGGGTCTGCACCCTGCGCCACCCCCACTTTCCTATCATCATCACCTATCAGAAAGTTAAAAAAAAAAAAAAAAAGGAAAGAAAGAGAAAGAAAAAGGAGGAGTGTTTCTGCCAGATTGTCCTTGAGAGTAGCTCAGCTCTATTAGTAACTGAGCCATTTGTGACAGAGCAGTGACCTGAGTGGGGGAGGCTGCATTTTTTGTCAACCTGTGACTTGTCACTAGCTGTCATCTAGGCTGGCAGCACCATCTCAGCCACTTGCCATCCCTCATGACGGCTTCCCCTCGTTGATCTTAGAAGAGCCTAGTCAGCTGCTCAGAAAGTCAGAAGTCACCCTTGTGAGCTGCAAAACACTAGGATGAGGAGGAAAACAATGGCCCGATATACCTCGAAGGAACAAAGAAATAGATGCTTGACAGGCTAGTAATCATGGAGCTTCGGACCCTGGGTAGAAATTTAGGCCGCCATTTCTTATACAAATGGTTGCATTTTTGAACCAGCAAGATTCTACAACATTGTCCTCCTTTGCTACTATGATTCCACTGTGACTATCTAAATATTATTAATAGGTATTTACTTCTTGTTTCCAGTTATCAATGTAGTGCTTATATCTGACACCACCATGCAACATTTTGGGTTGTCACTCATGTAAATGACTAATTGGTGTTGAGTGTTTTACCGTTTACAAAGTGCTTTTCATTAACATTCTCTCACTTGGATTCACTCAGATGCAGCCTTTTTTGTTTGGTTTTGTTTTTACAGTTTTTTAAAATGACATCTGACTGACATGTCACATTATACCAGTTTTGGGTTTACAGCATCATGGTTCAATATTTGTATATATTGCAAAATGGTCACCACAATAAATCTCCTTCCCATCCATCACCTCACATAGTTAGAAATTTTGTGTGTGTGATGAGAACTCTTAAGATGTACTCTCTGGGCAACTTTCACGTACACAGTACGGTGTCATTACTAACACCCTTCTGTACATTACATCCCCATTCTTTCCTTATCTATTTTTTTATTGAAGTACTGTAGACCCACCATGTTAGTTTAGTTTGAAGTGTCTGACATAGTGAGTTGACAACTCCATGTTATGCTGTGCTCACCACAACTATAGTTACCATCTGTCACCATAAAACACTATGCAATACCATCGACTGTATTCCCTATGCTGTGTGTTTCCTCCTCGTGACTTACTCATTCCATAAGCAGAAGCCTTTACCCCCCACTGCTCTTCATCCATTTTGTCCATTTCCCTCACTCCCCTCCCCTATCAAAACCATCAGTTTGTTCTCTGTATTTATAGTGTTTGTGTATAAAACATGTTCATTCATTTGTTTTTTACATTCTGCATATATGTGAAGTCATACTGTTCTTTTTCATTCTGACTTATTTCTCTTAGCATAATACTCTCTGGGTCCATCCGTACTGCTGCAAAGGGCAAGATTTCATTCTTTTTTATGCCTGAGTAATATTCCATTGCATATATACACACCACTCTTTTATTCACTCATCTATCAATGGACACTTTGGTCACTTCCATAATTTGGCTGTTATAAATAATGCTGTAGTAAATATAGACTATATATATATATATATGCATGCGTGTGTGTGTGTGTGTGTGTATTTTTTTCCCAAGTAGGCTCCATGCCCAACTTGGGGCTTGAACTCACAACACTGAGATCAAGACTTGAGCTAAGGTCAAGAGTCGGACACTTAACTAACTGATGCACTGAGGTGCACCATATTTTTTTCAATTAGGATACTCATTTTCTGTGGATAATTCAGTACTGGAATTCAGTACTGGAATTACTGGATCATACGGTGTTTCTATTAATAATTTTTTGAGGAACCTCCATATTGTTTTCCAAAGTGGATGCACCAATTTACATTTCCACTGGGAAGAGGACTCCTTTGTCTCCACATCCTTGTCAACACTTAATTATGTTTTGATTTTTTTCATACTGGCCATTCTGATAGGTATGATGTAAGAGTTCATTGTGGTTTTGATTTGCATTTCCCCGATGATTAGTGATGTTGAACATCTTTTCCTGGGTCTGTTGGCCATTTGTATGGTTTTTTGGGGGGGAAATGTGCGTTCAGGTCCTCTGATCATTTTTAGTTGGATTATTTGTTTTTGGATGTTGAGTTGTATGAGTTGCCTGTATATTTTGGGTATCAGCCCCTTACTGTATATATTATTTGCCAGTCTGCTCCCATTCAGTAGGTTGTCTTTGATTTTGTTGATGGTTTCCTTTGTTGTGCAAAAGTTTTTTATTTTAGTATGGTCCCAGTAGTTTATTTTTGTTCTTGTTTACCTTGCCTGAGGATACATATCTAGAAAAATATTGCTACAGCCCATATCCAAGAAATTACCACTCTGGTTTTCTTTTAGGAGTTTTATGTTTTTAGGTCTCACATTTAGGTCTGTAGTCCATTTTGAGTTTATTTTTGTGTCTGATGAAATAAAGTGGTTTGATATTTTTGGTACATAGCTGTCCAGTTTTCTGCAACACCATTTATTGTCTTTCCCCCCCACTGTATATTCTTGGATCCTTTGTCATGAGTTAATTGACCATATAGTATAGGTTTATTTGGGGGCTCTCCATTCTATTCCATTGATCTGTGTGTCTATTTTTGTACCAATGCCATCCTGTTTTTATTATCATAGCTTTGAAGGATATTTAAAATCTGAGATTGTGATACCGCCAGCTTTGTTATTCTTTCTCAAAATTGCTTTGGCTATTTGGGGTCATTTGTGATTCTGTACAAATTATAGTATTATTTGTTCTAGTTCTCTGAAAAATATTGTTGGTATTTTGTATTTTGATAGTGATTGCATTGAATCTGTATGTTGCTTGGGGTAACATGCACATTTTAACAATATTCTTCCAATTCATGAGCATGGTATATATGTCCATTTGTGTCATCTTTAATTTCTTTCATAAGTGTTAGTTTTCAGAGGACTGTTCCTCCTTGGTTAAGCTTATTCGTGGGTATTTTATTCTTTTTGGTGCAGCTATAAATGGAGTTGTTTGCTTAATTTCTCTTTCTGGTACTTTGTTATTAGTGTATAGACATACAACAGATTTCTGCATAAGATTTTCATATCCTACACTCTTAATTCATTTATTACTTGTAATAGTTTTTTGGTAGAATCATTGGGATTTTCCATGTCATCTACAAACAGTGGTATTTGACTTCTTCTTTACCAATTGGGATGCTTTTTATTTTTTTTCCCCTGATGGCTGAGACAAGAACTTCCAGTACTATGTTTTCATTTTGTTTTTAAAGATTTTATGTATTTATTTGAGAGAGAATACAGAGGGAGAATTTCAGGGAGAATCAGAGCAGAGCAGAGAACCTGATGTGGGGCTTGATCCCAGGATACTCAGATCAAGACCTGAGCCAAAGGCAGATGCCTAAGGACTGGACCACCCAGGCGCCCCCCAGTACTAAGTTGAGTCAGAGTGGTGAGAGTAGACTTCCTTGTCTTGCTCCTCAACTTAGAGGAAAAGCTCTCAGTTTTTCACCATTGAGTATGATGTTTGCTGTGGTTTTGTCATATGTGGTCTTTATTATATTGAGGTATGTTCTCTTTAAACCCACTTTTAGACTGAATAATACTCCACTGTGTATCTCTAACATGTTTTTTTAAAGCTATTCATCCCTCAGCAGGCATCCAATACATTCTTCCCTATCTTGGCTATTGTACATATGCTGCATTGAATATGGGGGGGGGGGTTGATATATCTTTTCAGGTTAATATTTTTCTATTTTTTGGATAAATACACAAAAGCAGAATTATTGTATCATATGGTATTCCTAATTTGAATTTTGTAGGGAACTGCCATACTGTTTTTCTTGAGGCCACAACAATTTATACTCCAGAGAGCACTACACAAGGTTCCCTTTTTTCCATATCCTTCTCCATATTTCTTGTCCTTTTTATAATAGTCATTCTCATGGGTGTGAGGCAGGTTTGATTTGCATTTTCCAGATTATTAGTGATGCTGACCATCTTCTCCTATACTTGTTTCCCATGTCTGTGTCTTCTTTGGGAAAATGTCTGTTCAGATGCTCTGCCCATTATTTTTAAGTGGACTGATTTTTTGGCTTCTGAGTTGGAGGAGTTCTTCATACATTTTGGATATTAAGAGCTTTTCAGATAGATGATTTCCACATATTGGTAGGGTGTGTTTTCATTTTGTTGATGGTTTCTTTATTGTTACTAAGTTTTTTACTTTGATGTAGTCTGACTTGTTTATTTTGCTTTTGGTGTCAACTCCAAAAATCATCACTGAGGGCAATGTCAAAGATGTTTTTCCCTGTTTTCTTCTACTCATTTTATAGGGGTTTTTGGTTTAAGATTATACATTTCAGTCTTTATGAATTTCAAGTTTATATTTGTGAGAAGTGTCAGATAGGTATCCCATTCTCCCAGCACCATTTCTTGAAGAGGTTTTCTTTTCCCCTTTGAGTATCCGGACTCCTTTGTTGAATATTAGTTGACCATATATGTGAGAGTTCATATCTTGGCTCTCAGTACTGTTCTATTGGTTTATGTGTTTGTTCTTATACCGTAATATTAATACAGCTTTGTAATACAGTTTGAAATCAAGAAGTATGATGCCTCCAGCAATGTTTTACTTTCGCAGGGTTGCTTTGGCTATTTGGGGGTTTTACACTTATACACTAGCTTAGTAGTATTTTTTCTACTTCTCTAAGAGATGCCATGGGACTTTCATAAGGACTGAGACTTTCATAAGGACTGAGTTAAAGCTATAGATGGCTTTGTATAGAATAGACATTTTAACAGTATTAATTTTTTCCAGTCCATGGACATGGGCTATCTTACCATTTGTTTCTGTTTCCTTCAGTTTCTTTAATCAGTGTTTTATGGTTTTGAGTGTACTGGGTCTTATACCTCTTTGGTTAGATTTATTCCCAGGTGTTTTACGGGTTTTAGTGCCATTGTAAATGGGATTATTTTCTTTATTTCTGTTTTCGAAAGTTCATTGTTAGTGTATGGAAACACAACTGATTTTTGTTAGTTTTGTATCCTGCAACTTTACTGATTCATTTATTAATTGTAACAGTTTCTTAGTGGAGTCCTTAAGGTTTTCTTATATAGTATCACGCCATCATTTCCCTTCTTTTTCTCAGATTTGGATACTTTTTTTTTTCTTTTTCTTTGCTCATAGTTCTGGCTTCTAGTACTTTGTTGGGTATGCATGGTTAGAGTGGGCATCCTTGTCTTATTTCTAATCCTAGAAGTAATGTTTTCATCTTTTCACCATTGAGTATGATATTAGCTGTGGGCCTGCGATGTATGACCTTTATTATGTTGAGGTCCCTCCTTTCTATATTCAACTTGTTGAGAATTTTTATCAGGAATGGAGGTCGAATTTTGTCAAATGTTTTTCCAGCATACATTGTGATGATCATATAATTTTCACCCTTCATTTTGTTAATTTGGTGTATCACTTTGATTGATTTGCAGATGTTTACCATCCTTGTATCCCTGGATTAAATCCCACTTAACTGTGGTGCATGATCCTTCCAATACTATTGAATTCTGTATGCTAAGATTTTATTGAGGATTTTTGCACATACGTTCATTAGGGATATTGGCCTATTTTCTTTCTTGTGGTATTCTTCTCTGGTTTTGGTCAGGGTAATGCTGGCCTCATAAAATGAGTTTGGCATTGCTCCCTCATTCTCTATTTTTTGGAAGAGTTTTAGAAGAAATGGTATTAATCCTTCTCTGACGGTTTTGTAGAACTTATCATCTGGTCCTGTACATTGCTTAATTGAGAGGTTTTCAGTTACTGATTCAGTCTCCTAAAAAGTAACTGGTCTGTTGGATTTTCTATTTCTTCATACTTCCGTCTTGGTAAGTTTTATGTTTCTAAAAAATTTTCTATTTCTTTTAGGTTGTCCAATTTGTTACTTGTTCTTTATAGTCTTTTATGCTCTTTTGATACTTAATATTTCTGTGGTTTCGGTTTTAACAACCCTTCTGTTATTTCTGATTTTATTTGAGACATCTTTTTTTTCTTGGTGAGGTTAACTAATAAGGTTTGTCAGTTTTATCTACTCAAAAAAATATTCTTAGTTTCATTGATCTTTCCTATTGTCTTTTTAGTTTCTATTTCATTTGTATCTGCTGTGATCTTTGTTATTTCCTTCCTCCCACTAATTTGGAGTTTTGTTTGTTCTTCCTTTTCTCATTTTTTGAGGTGTAAATTTAGGTTGTTTGAAATTATTTTTCTATCTGAATGTAGGCATGTATTGCTATAAACTTCCCTCTTTGATCTGGTTTGCTGTATCCCATTAGTTCTGGTATATATGTATTCATTTTTATTTGTGTCAAGTTATCTTTTTATTTTTTTTATTTGTGCTTTTGATCCATTGTTCAGGAGCATGTTGTTTTTCTCAATCTATTTGAGACATTACCACTTTTCTTCTTGCAATTTTTTTTTTTTTTAAGTTTCATACCATTGTGTTTTGACAAGATGCTTAGTGTGGTTTCAGAATTCCTAAATTTACTGACACTTGTTTTGTGACCTAACATACAGCCTTTCCTGGAGAATGTTCTCAGTACACTTGAGAAAAATATGCATTCTGTTGCTTTTGGGTGGAATGTTTTGTGTATGTCTATTAAGTCCACCTAGTCTGATGTTTCATTTAAGGCCAGTGTTCCCTTACTTTCTTCTGTCTAGATGATCTCTTCATTGGTGAAGCTGGGGTATTAAAATTCCCTACAGTGTTAATATTCCTGTCTATTTCTCCCTTTAGGTTTGCTAATATTTAGAATTTCCTTGTGCTGCATGTGTAAATATTAGCAAATGTTTTATCTTCTTTTTTGATTGACCCTTTTGTCATATGTAATAGGGTTTTTTTAATCTATTTTAAATTTTGTCAGAGTCTATTTTATCTATATGTAGCTAGATTTCTATTGTTTTCCATTGGTATAAAGTATCTTTTTCCATCCTTTTACTTTGTCTTTCCTTACATACAAATGAATCCCTTGTAGGCAGCATACATATAGTTGGCTTTTAAAAATCTCTTCAGCTACTCTTTTGATAGTGAAATTAGTCCATTTACATTTAAGTATGATATGTATGTACTTATTGCCATGTTACTGTTACCTGGGTGATTTGTAGTTACTCTGTTCCTTTCTTCTTGCCCTACTTGTGATTCAGTGGTTTTCCTGAGTGGTATGCCTAGATACCTCTCTCTTTATTGTTTGTGTATCTACCATAGGTTTTTTTTTTTTTTTTTCTCTGTGGTTATCAAGAGGCTTATATAAAACAACTTATTTTATTTATATAGTCTATTTTATGTTAACAACTAAATTTGAACTCATTCTAAGGTTCTACATTTTTACCCTCACTAATTTTATGTTTTTGATATCACAGTTTAAATTTTCTTGGATATCCCTTGTCCCCAGTAAAAATGTAGCTATTTTTACTAATTTAGTCTTTTAACCTTTGTCCTAGTTTTAGAAGTGATTAACCCACCACATTTACAATATTATATTGTTCTCAATTTTAATACATATTTACCTGTACCCATGTGGTTTATACTTTCATATGTTTTCCTCTTATTAACATGCTTCCATTTCTGCTTAAAGAAGTCCCTTTAACATTTCTTGTAGGTAAATTCCTTTACTTTTGCTTGTCTGGTAAATTCAGTATCTTTTCTTTAATTCTGAATGACCACTTTGGCAGGTAGAATATCCTTGGTGAAAGCTTTGTTTTGTTTTATTTGTTTTTTAGCACTTAAATAGATCATGTTACCCTCTCTCCTGCAAAGTTTCTGCTGAAAGTCTGCTTATGGGGGTTCCCCTATACACACCACGCTGATTTTCCCTTGCTGCTTTTAAAAGTCTCTCCTTGTCTTTACATTTTTATGCTTTATTTATACTGTGTCTTGGTGTGGGTCCCTTTGTGTTCATATCAATTGAAAGTCTTCGGACTCCTTAGCTCTGGAGGTCTTTTCCTGCTCCAGGTTAAGAAAGTTGCCAGCCAGTATATCTATCTGCTCCTATCTGTTTTCTGCTCCTTTCTCTTTCTCTTCTCCATCTGCAACCTTTATTATGTGAATGTTGGTCTGCTTGATTTTGTCCCCTAAGTCCCTTAAGCTGTCTTCATCTTTTTTGTTTTCTTTCTGTTGCCCTAATTGGATGACTTCCACTGCCCTTTCTTCAAGTTCACTGATCTGTTCTGCTTCATCTAGTCTACTGTTTAAACCCCTCTAGTGTATTTTTCAGCTCACTTATTTTATTCTTCAGCTCATTGACTTGTATCTGGTGCTCTCTTATATTTTCTTTCTCATTATTGAAGTTCTCTATGTGTTTACCTATTATTCACCCAAGTACAGCAAGCTAGTTTAGAACATTATTTTTAGGAACATTATTTTGAACTCTTCAACACGTAAATGACTTACCTTTATTTCATTAAGGTTTTTTTCCTGAGGTTTTGTCTTGTTCTTTCATTTGAAACTTATTTCTATTTCTTCATTTTGCTTGACTCTGTTTGTTTCTATACATTAGATAAAACAACTACTACTCCTAGTCTTGAGGGAGTGGCCTCATGTAGGAGATGAACCTAATTGTTTAACCATGCCGTAGCTCTTGGTTGTCTCTCAAACCTTTGGAATTGTCCCAGGAACTGATTTTATTTTTCATGGTCCTCATTAGGTGAAGGTATGCCACAACCTGTCAGTGTCCTAATGGGAAGGATCTTGGTCAACACCTGATTGAAAACTAGGCCTTCAACAGCATCTTTTAAAGAATGCAAAGATGGGGATGTCTGACTGGCTGAGTGGGTTAAGGGTCTGCCTTTGACTTTGGGTCATGATCTCAGGGTCCTAGGATCAAGTCCTATATGTCAGGCTCCCTACACAGCAGCGAGCCTGCTTTTTCGTCTGCCTGCTCTTCCCCTGCTTGTGCTCTCTCCTTCTTTCTCTCTCTGACAAATAAAATCTTTTTTTTTTTTAATGCAAAGATACATAGTCCTTTGGAACTGCGGGCATAACCCCCATTAGTCACCAGAGTCTGACAATCTAAAGGTATCCCCCAAATGGCAAATGCAAATATTAGGGTGCCAGACAAGTGTACAAGCTCCATTATGGGAGATGCCAGTGACCTAGAGCAAGGCAGAGGGTGACATAAAGATGCCATTCACTAGCCTCCATCCCCAGAAAGTATCTCACTGTTCTAGATAAATGCCAAATCAGAATCCTCCTTTAGGCCAAAGTTCCAAGATAAGCAAATAGGCCTCTTTGACAGAAGGACTGGGGTATGTTCACTTTCTGGGCTCTGTTCTGGGGGTGGTAGGCAACCAGTAACTCTATTATGTTCTCATGAGACCCATAACTGTAAGCCATGTGGGCTACCAGAGCCACATGATTAAGGCCATTTCCCTGAGCAGCAGTGGCAACACCTGGAGTCCCAGACAGAAAAGCCAGGGTATTAGACCTGTGTGAGCCCTGCACTGGGAGACACTGAAACTCTGGAGCATGGCGGTCAGAGAACAGGAAGATAGGGCCCACCCTCTAGGGTCTCTGGAGAAGAGTATAGTCTACCCTGAGATGAGTGTTTATTTAAAAGCCTGCCTCTAAGACCACAGCTAGGAAGACAAGCTAATAGGCCCCTTTCATTGAAAGAGAGGGCCTGTTAGCTGCCTCTCACTGTGGGTAGGAATAAGAGCCACTTAACTCTTTCTCCATTTGTTATAGTCCTGTGGAGTCCACAGGCATAAGACCCTTGGCCAGCAGCGCAGGGAATACCTCTAAGTGTTCCCTGGGCTGCAGCTGTCAAAATTGGGGTGCCAGACTAGGGTAGAAGCTCCTTTCTGGGAGATAGTGCTGATCTGGAGCAAGACAGAGGGAGAGTGGAAATATGGTGCCTGCAGGTCTCTGTCCCCAGAAAGTATTCCTGGAGGCCTCTAGATATGAGGTAAGCAGGTCGATGTGCTAAGATACACAAGCCTTTGTCACAAAAAGTGGTGGCCTGTGGTCTGCTACCTCTGCACTATGCTCTGGGGCAGCAGAGTCCACACACAAGTCCTTTAGGAGCTGTTTCAGTTTGCTGTAGTCTTGTGGGTTTAGAAGACAAAAGTGCTCTTGACTCTCAAAGTTAGATGTTTCGAGGGCTCACTTCTCAGGTGCACGTCTTAAAAGTTATAGTGCCCATGGTGGGATCCAAACCCTTGACTCCTCAAGGAGAAGCTCAGCGTTTTGACCTCCCTCCTGATCATGGGCGGCATGCCACAAGTGGGGTTTAAGATGTGATTTTGTCAATGCCTTCTACCTGCTTCGACATGAGTTTTTTTGTTGTTCGCCCATTGTACGGGACTTGTTTGGCTAGTTTTGTTTTGTCCCCCAAAGGAAACAATTCCATATGTTTTTTTGGTGTGTCCATGGGAGGAGGTGAGTTCAGGATCTTCCCACATTGACATCTTGAACTGGAACCCTAGCAGATGGTTCTTACTCAGATTTGACAAGTGAGGAAACTAGTGTTAATTGTTGTATGGTGCAAGTAGAAGTAAGTTGCAGAAGGAGGAGTTTCTAACACAAAACTTGGGCTCTCAATGTGCTAAATGTTTTATTATACCACCCTGATGCTGATAGTGATCTCAGCTCCTAGATGGAGTTAAGCTATCATATCCTCTCTGGTAGTGTTTATATTTTGAGAAATGATAGACCCTTTAGCTTTGCATCCATTTGGTTTATCTCGGAGGACAGAATGTAGTGGTTCTAACTAACTTTAGTGTATCCATTGCTTCCAGTTTGAAAGTACGAGTTGTGTTAATTTTCTCAGCCTGCCCTAACAGGTGGCTTAAACCACCAAAGTTGATCTTCTCACTTCTCTGAAGGCTAGAATTCTAAGATCACGGTGTCAGAAAGATTGGTTTCTTCTGAGACCTCTCCCCTTGCCTTATAGATGGCTGCCATGTGTGTGTCTGTGTCCTGATCTCTTTTTCTAAAGACACTAGTCATACTGGATTAGAGCATACTCTAATGACCTTATTTTAATTTGCCTTTCTAAGACTCTATCTCCAATACTGTCAAGCCAAATACAGTCAGTCATATTCTGAGGTATTGGGGGTTAGGACTTAAACATGTGAATTTGTGGGGGGCAGGGGGGACACAGTTGAGCTCTTAATGGTAGGCAGGCTTTATGTGGATTTAAACTACAAACCAAATTGAGTAATGCCAGAAAGAAGCAGATCATTTATCATGTCTGCTTTTTGAAAGGGAATAGAAGTCAAAGGGCTGATTTATTGTGGTAATGATCCAGGCCTTCTCACAAGGAGAGGAAAAGTAAAATGAGAGGAGAAATTAAAGACACAGTAAAGGAAATGCTATTGAAAGAGAGGAACTCTCAAAGGATGACCCACTTCATGGCCTTGGATCTTGTTATTACTCATGCTTTATTCTCCCGGGTCATTTTTGGAGCTTATTTATTGTTCTGAATTGGCAATTAAAGTACTGGTTTTTTTAAAAATTACAAATGTGACCTGAATTGTGTTCTGAGCACAAAAAAGATATATATATATATATATATATATGCCTGATTAGAGTCGCATGCTGAGGGTTAACTCACCACCTGACACATTAACCATTTAAAGACAAAAAGTCTAAAACACAGGAGAAACATGGTGCCTACCATAACACACTGCCACTTTCACACATATGTGTGGTGGTGGTTAACCGATTTCTGTAAAGATTCAAAATACATGTTTTTTTCCTATCACCTTCCTTTTCTCATCGAATGTTTTTTGAACTACTTTTCCTTCCGGAGTTAGGAGTTACTCTGATCTTCACCCATAGGTTTGTTTGTTTTCATAAGGACTTTTTCCTTTGTGCAGAATTAAATGATTTGTTTACTTGAACCTCTACGGTCCCCTATGCTCCCTTGATTTCCAAGGTTGACTGACATTGAAGGCAGTGGTGAGCTTGTTTTGTCCCTCCTATTGGAAGGTTTTCTCATTTCCTACCTCCTCCAAGAACCCTTTGCTCCCAGAGCTGCTCCACGGGAGGGTTTGCCTCCTGTAAACATAGCATGTGTGACAGTCTCATTTTTATTTTCTATGAGGCTCAATATTTAACCTTCTTTGACTTTGTCATCCTTTTCCTATTTGATTGCTGCTCCCTTATAAGTAATTTATGTCTATCTCCGAAATCCTCTTCCCTGTATGGTCCCGGGCTAAGAACTGGAATGAGTTGGGGAGACAGAAGTGAAGCAGCCATTGTTCTCTGCTGCCTGTGGTTAATGGAAACCAGTTCAGAGGGGCAGTAGGAACCAGCTGTCCTTGCTAGGGCCAGCTCTTCCACGAACGGCAGCATTGCGGACCTGTAGTGGCCCAGGCTCACCACCACACATGTGGCTGAATGCTTAGAGAAGCATTGCTTCTGCAGGAGGTAGATTTCCAGAGGCTCTTCGCCAGCTTCCTGTCATGGCGTCAGGCCAGCCTATGCTGGTAACTGGCCATGCCCAGTCCTCAACTTGCCCTGTAAGCTCTGACCTACCCAACAGCCCCAGAGCTTCTGGAAAGCTGTTGGTGACTTTCTCTGGTCCTTCATTTCTCACTTCTTCATCCTTCCTTCCCTAGCTTCTCTGATACTTATATAAGGTCTCATTCCTGTAAGGAGTCTTTTTTCTAAAATACACGAGTACACCTTCCCCAACTGAATGCCAGTGGATTCGGTAACACATCTAATAAATGTGCCTCTTGAGCTTTGGCAGACAACATAGTGCTGTCTTAGCAAGTGACACAGGCAGGGAAAATAGATCATTTTGATTCAGCTCTGTTCCCTCACCCCTTTTTTCCTTATGACCAGATGTACAGATCTAGGATAAAATCAACTGATGGAAATCATGAGTGTTTTTGTGGCCACTAAAAAGGCTTTTCATTCATATGATTCCTGCAAAGATCAAAGCAGTGAGTACTTTTCAGCTTCCTCAGCCAACTAAAATGAGGTCTGTATTGAAGATTAATGACCAAATGTCAGCCCCTGGAACACCTGGAAATGATAAAAAGTGTTACTTCATATCATTAGCAATATAGGTGCTTAACCCATGCATTAAAAACACACTTTAATATATTTCACCCGATGACCCTGTCCATTTCTAGAATTTTGAGATACTGCCCTATCCCCAAGGATGGTTTTCTTATTGGTAAAATGGACTGTCTTTTAGCCAATTTTCCCTCATTGTGTTTCTGTGTGGCCCTGATTTAAATAGAGGGGAGGATCAATGATGGGGTGAAGGTAAGTTGTACTGAAGCCAAAAGCAGTAAATACTCTGAAAGTAGAGCTGAGTCAGGAGCAAGAGAGTTGAAGCTTTTGGGACCACAAGGCCAAGGTGATAAGCTCCTGGCCCCATACTGAAGCTACACGCCGTAGGCTGGGCACTGGGCATCACCCGTAGCTTGCTTTGATCTCTGAAAGCGTGTGCAAAGAATAGATGGTAATGGTTGGGTGTGTGACCTGAGTCTGCGCACCCCAGACGAAAAAGACTGGGGGTTCAGTCTCCCTCACATGTTACCTAGCCCATACTGAGTGCAGAAGCTCACACATGAAAGTCAGTATTCTTCCCTTGAAGAGATCTGTCCTTGGCAGAGACACAAGTAAGGAATGGAAGTGAGGTGAGGCTCAGCCTCATTTAAGAGATGTTCACATACTTGCCAGCCTATTCACGGCGTTGTGTACCATCTACTTGTTGACCCCTAGCGACCTTCTCCCATGATAGAGCATCTCCAAATGAGCAAAGCTTTTTTTATTTTTTTGCTCTTAAGTGTTTTCCTGAGCTTCAGGTATTAAATACCTGTAAAACTTGGCACGAGGGGATGAATACGGCTCTAAGTCCAGTATTTCGTTTCCGCAGGTGGAGTTGCCAGGCAACCATCACACTACAAGACACAGCACCGTCATTACGGATCAACCCACTTCTCCCTGTAACTCCTCTCCTGCCAGACTGAAAAGGGAAGGCCGGCAGAGATGCCACTTAAAAGCGTTCGTCCTCCCGCTCCGAGTGGCTAAAATCTTCTCTTGTAGCAATTGCAGAATACTCTGGAGCTGGCCAGAATGGTTCCACGTTATTAGAATACTCTTAGGTCGTACAGAAAATGCACTGCCATTAAGAGAAGACTGTGACGGAAAATATAATGCAGACTATTAAACTTTGAAATTAGCAATGTAAATTATTTATCATAAATTACAGGAAGCTGCCGGGGTTCCACGCGCAGCGGACAAGGTGCCGTCTTCGTCAGACTCTGGCTGCTCCTTGGCTTCCCTCCATGGTAATTTCATCCATACCACTCACTGGATGACAATTTTATATCATAAGAGGTCCCCTGGTAGTGGATATTAATTTATAATGGAAGGGAACAGGAGGGAGAATTTTTTTGTGTGCTCTTTCCCAGTAAAACACACAAACTGCTCCCTTGAGGCACATACAGTTACATATTAAAACATTAGTGATGGCACTAGAGTTAATAAGAGATATAATATACAATACAACCATATACAGTATATATTAAAAATCCACAAAAAGACATTATAGGTCCTAAAAGAAAGCTCCCAGGATAAATGGCGTTGCACACTTTCTTGTGGTTAAAAAACATATCGTCGCTAAAAATACGTAGTGCAACCTCAGTGGGATTTACAATTATCTGAGGTCAAATATCTGCAGACTATTTTTTCTTCCAATGAAGCATAAACCATAAAATCTTCCATTGTTGCCTCTAAACCGTAATAGAGCTGCCAGTAACCAAGGGATGAAATAAATGTTTCCAAAGTAATAGAAAGCATTAAGCTAGATGAGTGGTTTTCATATTTCCTTAAATGATTCCTCTTCCACATGCAAAATATCTTCAATTTGGTTCCTCAAAATGAAAAGTATATAATACAACTATTTCAGGCTGTTCAGAAACACTAATGTAGGATCCGTGTAATGCAAAATATTGTCAGTTTGGTTCCTCAAAATGAAAAATACATAATACAGCTACTTCGAGCTATTAAGAAACACTAATGCAGGGATCTATTTAATGTAAGAGACCTTGGATTTTGATCAAGATCTAGTAGCTCTAATCTTAGCCATCAAAACTAACAGTTAAAAAATCCCTCTTGGAGTTCAAAGCCTTAAATATTTTGCTGAAATGATTTTCCAGTAAGAAAACAGCATTCTCTGTTCAGGATCTCCAGAAGTGCTAATTCCCAGGCAGAGGTTAAATGGTATATGAAAGTTTACATTACAAAACAGTGGTGGAGTCTAGGACAAACCAGTGTACTTCATTCAAGGCAAGGTACAGCTTCATTCATGAGCTGGGGCTGTCGTCATGTGCACCACGATTCAGTATTGGAGTATGTTGAGAAATGATCCCCCTAATAAGTCTAGTTAACATCCCCTACCAGGCGTAGCTAGAAAACTTTTTTGGGTGTGTTGGAAACTTTTAAGACCTACTCTCTTAGCAACTCTCAAATATACAAGACAGTATTATTAACTATAGTCACCATGCTGTACATTACATTTCCGTGACTTATTTTACTACTGGAAGTTTGAACCTTTGACCCTTCCCCTGTTTTGCCCACCCACCATCTGCTCCCGATCTCTCTATTTATGAGCTTGGTGGTTGCTGGGGTTTTTGTAGATTTCACACGTAAGTGAGATTATACAGTATCTGTCTTTCTCTGACTTACATCACTTAGCCTAATGCCATCAGTGGTCCATCTACGTTGCAAAGAACAACATCACTTTCTTTTTATGGCTGAATAATACTCCAGTGTGTTTGTGTGTGTGTACACATTTTCTTGATCTATTCATCCATCATGGACATTTGGCTGTTTCCGTATCTTGGCTATTGTAAATCATGCTGCAGTAAACATAGGGGTGCATATATCTTTTCAAATTAGTGTTTTCATTTCTTTTGGATAAATACACAGAAGTGGAATTGTTGGATCATATGGTGGTTCTAATTTTAATTTTCTGAGGAACTGCCATACTGTTTTCCTTGAGGCTACGACAATTTACACTCCAAACAACAGCACACAAGGTTCCCTTTTCTCAGTATCTTGCCAAAGGCTTGTTATTTCTTGTCTCTTTGGTAATAGTCTCCATAATAGGTATGAGGAGATATCTCCTTGTAGTTTTGATTTGCATGTTCCTGCTAATGAGTGATGTTGAGCATCTTTTCATGTACCTGTTGGCCATCTGTATTTTTTTTTTTAATGCCCATTTGGATCCTTTGTACTGCTGCTTGTGTGTTTTTCTTTGCGTTGCCTTTGCTTTTGGTGTCAAATCCAAAAAATAATCACTAAGACCAGTGTCACATAGTTTACTACCTATGTTTTCTTCTAGGAATTTGATGGTTTCAGGTCGTACATTTAGGTCCATTTTGAGTTAATTTTTGTATATGGTGTGTAAGATTGAGTTTGCCTGATACCATTTATTGAAGAGACCGTCCTTTCGCCATTGTGTATTCTTGATTTCTTGATCATAAATTAATGGACCATGAAAGTATGAATGTATTCCTGGGATCTCTTTTCCACTGATCTGTGTGTCTGTTTTTGTGCCAATACCACAGTGTGTTGATGAATACAGCTTTGTGATCAAGTTTGAAATCAGAAGTGTGATGCCTCAGGCTTTGTTCTTCTCCAGACTGCTTTGGTTTTGGGGGTCTTCGGTAGTTCCATACAAAGTTGAGACTGGTGTTCTCTATTCCTGTGAACTATGCTATTAGAATTTTGATGGTAATTGCATTGAATCTGTAGATTGCTCTGGATAGTATGGACATTTTAACAAAATTGGTAGAATCCAGGAACACTACATATCTTTCCATGTATTTGTTTCTGTGTCAAGTTCTTATGGTTTTCGGAGTACAAATGTTCCACCTCCTTGGTTAAATTTTTCCTAGGCATTTCATGGTTTTTGGCTGTAATTGCAAATGGAACTGGTTTATTAATAACTATTTCTGAATTTCATTATTTGTGTGTAGAAAACATACTCTGGTATGTAGATTTTGTATCTTTCAACTTAACCAAATTTGTTAGTTCTAACAGGTTTTTTGATGGAATGTTTAGAGTTTTCTATTAGATGTCATGTGAAAATAGTGACAGTTTTAATCCTTTCCAGCTTAGACGTCTTTAATTTGTTGCCTAATTGCTCTGGTTAGGATGGCACTTACTATGTTGAATACAAGTGGCAAGAATGCACTTGTCTTATTCCTGATCTTAGAGGAAGAGCTTTCGGCTTTTCACCATTGGTGTAATGTGCACTGTGGTCTTGTCACATTTGGCCTTTATTACTTGGAGGTACATTTCTTCTATAGGGATTTTGTTGAGAGTTTTTTTTATCATAAATGGCTCTTAAGTTTTATCAGGTTTTTTTTTTTTTTTTGCAACTATTGACATGATCATGACTTTTACCCTTTTGTTAATATGATGTGTCCTGTCGGTATATGGATATGGAACCCTCCTTGCATCACTGGAATAAATCCCACTCAATCATGGTGCATGATCTTTGCAATGCATTGTTGAATTCTGTTAGCTAATATTTTATTGAGTATTTTTGTATCTCTGTTCATCAGACATACTGGCCTGTGTTTTCTTTTCTTCTAGTGGGCTTGTCTGGTTTTAGTACCAGGATAAATCTGGCTTCGTAAAATAAACTCAGAAATGTCTGAATACTGATTTTTGGAAGAGGTGGAGAAGGATTGACGTTAATAATCTTGGAATCTTTGTTAGGATTCACCAGTGAAGATATGTCCTTGACTTTGGTGTTTTGGGAGGTTTGGGATTACTGAATAAATTCTATTTCTAGTAATTGGTCTGCTCAGATTTTTTTCATGACTCAGTCTTGAAAAAAGTAGTTTTCATGTGTCTAGAAATTGGTTTCTTCTAGGTTTTCCAGTTTGTTGGTGTTTATTTTTCGTAGCAGCCTCTTCTGCTCTTTTGTATTTCTGTGGTATAAGTCATAAGGTCTCCTTTTTTTTTTAATTTTTGATTTATGTGTGACTTCTCCTTTTTCTTAATGTGTCTAGCTAAAGGTTTGTTGGTTTTATTTCTTTTCAAAGAACCAGCTCTTAGTTTCGTTGATCTTTTTGTAGTTTCTTGATATAAGCATTTATTGTTATGAACTTCCCTCGTTGAACTGCTTTTCTGTATCTCCTAAGTTTTGGTATGTTGTATTTCCCTTTGAGTAAGGCATTTCTTAATTGGCCCATTGGTTGTTCAGTAGCATCTTGTTTTACATCCCCCTTTTAGTGAATTTCCCAGTTTTCTTCCTATAGTTGTTTTTTGTCTTATACTATTATGGAGGATTAAGATATGATCTCAGCCTTTGTAAGCTTATTAAAATATGTTCTGTGATCTAAGATTTCAGAGTTCCTTCCTATCTACTGTATTGTATTGCTTTTGGATGGAAAGTTACATAGGCGTCCTTTAAGTTCACTTTGTCTAATGTGTAATTTAAGGTCCCTATTGCTTATTGATTTTCTGTGTAGATGATCTATCCATCAGTGAGGGAGGGGTATTCCAGTTTCTATTATTATATTGCTATTACTCCTTGGTTTATTAATATTTGCTTTAC